>NW_016690289.1:279548-340613 GCF_001604755.1 Lepidothrix coronata
TTTTTAATATGTATTGATAGATGTTGTAATCGTTTGAATATGCATTTAATCATATCTGAAAATTGTATAAAAGTGCTGATTTTCTGAGGAGCCGGTGAGCAAGTTTTTCCAGCAATAGCTGGCTTGCTCCCAGCGCTGCTAATAAATACCTTTGCTGCTCAAAAGATCAAAAGTCTCTGAGCAGTTTGTTAAGCCAGTTTTTCGGATTCACTGCCACAGAATGAGGGGAGAAGAAATTAGCTCAAAACCAAAAAAAAAGACCATTTATTTTCCAGTCTAGCAAATGATGAAGGGAGAATTTAAGAACTGAGTTTACAAACTACTCAAGATCAGAGCAAGATGAAAATGCAAATTTTTACATTTGATTTTTGTTCTGAAATTGTTCCTTGCAATCTCCACCACTGTGTTCTAAAATGAGATTACTCTGAAAAACTAGATATTTCAAAACTTTTTTTTGTCATAGGATATTTTTCATAGGATAATGTCACAATATTTCTTTGGTAGTTTGAATGCTTTTTTCTAAATGAACTAGATGCAGATAATTAAAAAACCCCAGTCCACATTCTGTTTCTGAAATGTATGTTGTTAATTGCAGGTAACCAATTTACCTACAAAAAGTTTTGAAAGACATAATACAGTTTTAAAAATTGTAGCATTCGCTTCATCATACTTAGAAATAGTTACTTTGCATGAGTGAATACATCTCTGTCTTAGAAATAATAATTACTATGAATGTAAATTCTTCTAGTCTTATATTATGTCTTTTAGTACTTGCAATTCTCAATTTCATGTTCATTTAAAAAAAATGTAAAATATGGGTGACATTAAAACCAATTGAAGGACAAGTAAGTCTAGAGTGAGTTTTCCTGGTTTTGAAATATTCAAAGGTTGTTACTTTACTGTGATGACTTTTAAGGAAGAACTGATTTGAACATGAGTTGCAAATGTTCCCGAGCAAATTAATACATTTGTAGGTTAGGATTTCTGAATCTTGATAACTTAGACAAATATTGCAGAGCCAATGATGCTGAACTTTAAATATCTATGTATACAAATATATAGAATTTGTATTTTATATATATATATATAAATTGAATTTGGGAATGTAGAATAACAACAAAAATTGACAACCGAGCAGAATCCAGGAGTAGAATCTAGACAGATACATCTGTATCTTTCACTACGGAAATAAAGAGGAAAAAATGTATTCCTTGGAAACCACTAAGGGATTTTATAATCTAATGAGCTTTTTTAAAGTAGTGAATTCTCTGTTCAACTACATCATTGCTGTTTCTGTGTCAGTTAGTTAACAGATGATTACTAGAAAAAAAATTGTGATCCTTTTGTTTCACACTCCAGCAATAGCATGTGTAAGGGATTAGTTTTGCTGTACTTACCAGCCTCAAATAGCCTGCTTCTGCTTAGCATGCTCAGGAGAAGACACAACAGAAAACTGTATATTTGGCTTTGATTTTGAGCTATTTTTTTCCCAAACTGTGTATGGTCCTATAACAGACTTTGTACTGCCTGCTGTAAACAGAGCTTTCATTTTATTTTCAGTTTGTTTGGACAGCATATTATCATCAACAATAAGACCATTTTGAGTATTGAAAAAAGTACCATCCATCAGAGAAAATAAAAAAATCAACATCAAATAGTGTTCACACAATCACAAATTTTGTTCATGTTCATCTGCCCTGTAAAATTTAAACTTTCACATTTCTATCTTACATTTAGAGCAAAAAACAGTAAAAAAGTATTGAGTATTAAGAACCATTTGTAAGGAACACAAACCAAACCAAAATATTTCAATAACACTCTTTAAAACTTCCCATCCTCAACAGTTACAGCAGAAAAAGAACAAGTGCAGCAAAGGGCAACAAGGACAAAAGACCATAATATCTTTCTCTGAACAGCTACTTAAGGGATGAGGGCTCTTATCAACTAAAAAAATGACAGAGGAAATGCAATAATTGATTACAAAATCATCATAGGCAGGGCAATAACCTGAAGAAAGGATGATTACTGATTGTCTCAAAGTATGAAAAAAGAGAGTATCAAAACAACCTAACAGGGGACATGTTGAAAATAAAAGATGTGCTGCACCGAACATGTAACTAGAGCATATCACAGATGTAGATGATGACAAAAGTGTACATGAATTCAGAAAACAAGAAAAGTAATGGCAAAAAATAAATCTATCTTGACCTATTCAATACAAAGAGATTACATCCAATTCATGAAGTACTTGATTCACAATTTGCTGGAAGCTGAGAGAAGATAAAAAGGGAACCATCACTATATTCATGTTTTATTTACTTTCATTGTTAGTCTGAAATAAATAGCAGTTATATCCTCCTCTATATACCATTCTCGAGAATTAGGTGACTGCAGTACACTCTGCCTGAGGCCATTTTCAAAGTAGTTTGATCAATTCAGCTGCAATTCTATACTGTACCCATTAGATAGACATGCAAGTTTCACAAACTCTTTCAGGATGCAATTGCAGATCTCAGTTTTGACATAAAAAATATTAAATGATAAATTGAACTGTTGTTTACTTTGCTTTGCACATATAAATCATGATTTGACTTCAGTGAAAAATAGAATATTTTTAATAAGGAATCAGTGTCCGCACTGATTATAGGAATAAATATCTAAAGTTATCTATTGGAAATTAACTCACTGTGGGTTTTAAAGCACAATTATTCATCAGAGTTAGACACACACAGTTCTAAGGGGAAAAATATATCTTTTTTTATCCCAAACAGTTGACCGAGCCTAATTTTCTAACACAAGAATTTAGTAACAGTACCCTGTTTAGGTAAAAATAAAAATCACTTTAACAATGGTGTGAATTCACTAACTCAAAAGATTACTAAACGGGCAAGGTCTTGCAACTGAATACAGGTTTTTTACCTCTCAGTTTTGAAAATCCTTTGACCTGTACAGTCACTAACATGTAGTCATGAAGAAAAAGGAGAACAAAGTCAGTATTCTGAATTTTGCTATGTTTCATCAGAAATACCTGAAATGCACTTTTTTGTTTGTTTGGATTCTGTTTTTAGATTATAATCTACAGCTAACACAAGCAAGTTAAAAACAGCAGAATCAGACAAAGACAGTAAGAGCTATCATCTCTCACAAGATCAGACCTTTATAGGTAGCATGGTGACTTTCATTCAAAAGCTGTAACAATTCAAATATAATGAAATCCTTTAACAGCGTGATGGCATTTTCAGTTTCCAATCTGACAAAACTACTGTCCAGGATGTCCAAGGTTTCAATATTACTGAAAGTACTTCACAATTCAAAATGCTTTCTAAAGCTTTCTACAGAGACATTGGCTAGATGTGAAGCAGTGAACTGTTAAAGAACTGGAAAAGAAGTATGCAAAATCATTTGGCAGCTAAATTTTCTTCTCTGAGTGTACCCAAGGCTGTTTAAGAACAGCACAGGTATTAGCAGCTGCCTACTCATTCTTTCACCAGGGATTCCTGCTTCTGCAAACCGTATTAGGGTATAGGGAGGATGGTTTTCCTTTGGAAAAATAAAAATATGGAGAACCAGCAAAATATAATAGGTTTATAACACCCCAAATTTTCTAATTTACTGTATGTGAATGACAAGTAGAAGAGGCAAGTATAAAGTAGGCAGGAACAAATAAGACCGATTACATAGCAATAGGGAACCTGTGAATTCTGTCATGGTCCATTTTCAAATTAAGGCCATGTTCTCGTTACTTTTTTCACTGTCGAAAACTTCAGTTAAATGCAGTACTAAAATGTATTTCTAACCCTTTATATGTTGTTAGATAACATAAAGGCAAATTTAACAACAATTAATGCAGGTGAATTCACTTCTTACTTCCTTCACAGTACCACAGTCATCTAGTGGTTAGATCAATAAATGCACTGTAAGCAAACTCACCTTCCTGTTTTTAGCTCGTGGGTTTAATAACCTGAAAAAATGGTTAAACTTAAAATAGAATACTTTAAAATAGAACAGAAAGAGAAGATACTACCAACCAATTCAGTATTCATTATCTCAGAGAAACAATAGAAAATTTTTGCTATTTCTGAGTGCAAAGATGACAATGACTAGTTCAAATGATCTTTCAAAAATGATGGGCAACCCATAATTCTGTAAAGCAATGGGACAAAATTTTATAACAGGAGGACCTTAATACAAGGTGAAAATCTGTTTGCAAGAAGGGTAAGTACTGCATCTATTATTCTTGTACTTCAGGAGTATGCAGCAAAATCATAAATGTGTTTCAAGACCAGCTATATAATACTCAAGGCTCATTTGAGCATTTAATTAGCTTTTGAGTCAGTTTATAGGAGTCATATGAATGACAGATTTTTGGTGTTCCGCAACAGTGAATTGTCAAAAGCTATTTCTTTTCACTTTAGAGCACCCTGCCTTTTTATTTCCTCAGTCCGATGAGCAGCTGATGACCCAGCACTGGTGTCCCAGAGACTGTTTGTCTGCCTCTCTGCACAGAACAGAAACCCCTGCAGATGTACAGAGCCTGTAATAAAGAATTGCAAAGCAGAGTTTTGCTGCTTTACAGCCAGTTTTCAGAAAACAGCACACAATAGTCTTGTAAACCTCTACCAATTTATCTGCCATTCGAGCCACATGCCACTAGCCAGTAGTTTTATTAGGAATGCAGTGTCTGTCGTATGTTTACACATGCAATGAGAAATCTCTTGCTTGCCACTTGGCATATCTGATTTGCACTGCAGGAGAGGTGTTGGCAGGTGGTACTGGTGAGACTAACTGTACAAAATCATTTCTTTCTGTTAGTTAATTCAAGTATGCAACAACTGTACTTCACTACCAAATGAAGCAGCACAGAGCAAGTATATGTTGATTTTTATGTTTCAAAACTTGGGTATTATAATCAAAATGTAAGCATAGTTGCAAATTCAAATTTATACTGGAAATAAAATACATGAATCTGGACTCCGTTCCTATCTGTTCCTATTAAATATTAATAGACCAGAGGAGATAGAAAAACAAAATGAGGATAGGCTCATTTGGCTCCAGTGGTAGCACAAAGTTTAAGAGATGGTGTCACTTTCTGGTCTTGTAAAACTGTCCAAGCTCTCCTTCAGGAATACTGTGACATGGAAAAAGATACAAAGTCAGAATCACAAGAGATGTAATACTTCCATGTTTGGTAATTCTCTTTTTGATGATCTATGATCCTGATATAGACTCCTATCTCAACTGATTTGGGAGTCCACTAAAACCTTCAGCTTATCAGTGCTGGACAGTACAGTGCTCTCTCTACTACCGTCCTGTCCACAGACAGAGATTCCATAGATTAGTCTTGTCATCAAAAGAGCACAATTACTGTCTGTTGATTACAAATAGGAGGTACATATGTTCTCACTAAGCCCTATCAACTCTAGGAGAGTAGCAAACAGCTACTCTCTCTTTTTGAGATGCAGAACCAAAAAACTGGCTTATCTAGACCATATGAGCTGTCACACTTTACAGATCTAAGTCTGCATCCTTGATGTTTTATTGCTTTCAACCTTTAAAAGCTGAAAGTTTGAATTCAGAAAATGTTTCTTATGTGCTCTAATATTGCATCAGTTCTCATTTGGGTTCATGAGGATACCATATATGTACAAATCTGGGTTAGACCAGTAAACTTCTCTCTGCTATTACATTTAAAATCAAAATGAAGCACATAATGTTAAATTACACATCATCTGCTAAAAATGATACCAATTTTCAGAGGCAAAGTTACTGCAATACACCATTCGAACAAGCTGTAAATGAACTGATTTATCCTGAAAAGTACTTCTTGTTCAGAGCACTTGTCCTTCCTTTTGTAACATTACTATAAGAAATTTTATATAAAATCTCTATCTGATGTCAAATGTAATAAAATTAGAATCTTCAAGACTTAGAGTTTGGCCAAACATCAGATGGTAATTTTGACCATCGTCAAATTGAAGAAATTTGTTGATGATTTTACTTTTTAGTGCAAATGATATTGTAATGAGTGCTTTTGTAGGTGCTATCAAATTTTCTGTAGAGAAGTTATGTCTCAGGAACATCTAATAGTGATAACAGGACTTGATAGTTCTGTCCATTCACTGCATAAATTTTACAAGGACATTGTGACAAAACAGGCAGGGTTTGTTTTAGTTTCTACACGCTTGACAACAAATTCTTCCCTTTTTCTCTACTGTTCACAGACAAGGCATTTACTTGAAAGAAAGGAGACGAGCCTTTTATTTCCCCTCTCTATCTTAGGAAGGGTTTTGGTGAACGAAAAATTTCCAGACAGAACATTCAAATGGGGACATATAAACAGAGAAGTCACACAAATAGAAAACTTGGTAAAAGACAAAGAAATTCTCCGCTTGGAAGAGACAAATTAAATCATATCTGCATAAAAATTCAGTCCCTGAAGACTGCCAAAGGAAAGAAGAAACAGACTTCACCCACATGGCTACCATACGTCGATTACCTTATAACCATGCTGTAACAACAGACTTATAAGTGTCTTCAACAACTGCAAGTTCAAATGCATTTGTTTACTTACAACTTCCCAACATTTGAAAAATGCAATTGTAGACAAGGAATGCAGAGAAGGAATTATAAAAATAAACTAAATGATAGACTGTGGGACTATAAATAAGACATAGATACTGAGTTAAAATTCTCAGATTCACAAGCCAGTACGAGAAGCAAGTTTAGTGGTCATCAAAGGGTCATAACCTACATTCAGTATAGACTCTAATATGAGAAACTGAACATTTCAACAGATTGAGAAGTAAACTGATAAGAACAAGTCAGTAAGCTGTGGTAGAGGGCTGTTTCTGTTCACTTGGCTCCATTCCTATTTTCAAGGAAATATTTGAAAAGCTCATTTTTGGTTCAACATTGTTTTCATATCTTTATGGAGGTCTGTTAGGGTCAGCAGCATATCAGTCTGAAAGTTATTTTAAGATTTAGGGAGAAAAATTCCACCAAAAACTGAGATGGGTTGTGGGATGATAGATAGGGTTAAAATTTAGAGGAGGCTAAGAATTCTAGGGTAAAAGCAGCTGCAACTCCCTGGACTGAATGCAGTTGACATCCTCCCCATACAAAGATAATCATCTGCTCAGAGGAACAGAACAGAGTGTGGAATGAAGTGGAGAATACGTGGCCTCCCTCCATTCAAATCCCAGCAGAAAGGGGGAACATTGTGGTACTTTGAAGATCATGAGACTATCCAGTACCTGTCAACCAGGGGAGAATTAAGGTGTTTGGCTGCTGAGCAAACAACCATGTCAAAACCCAAGCCACAACCACCCCCTCCCATTACGTATGGCAAGAGAAGTTTACACCAATAAGAAATAAAAGGTATTTATGACTAGAGCCACTCAACCTCCACCTAAACATAAAGAGATAATATAAAAGTAAGCTGGGGATAGACAGAGAGTTGGAGAAGACTCCACCAAAACTACTGGCATCAGTCAACAGCTCGAGCCTGTCTTCTCTCCCCACAGGATTCTTGGGTAAGAATTATACTCTATGCATGTTAAATGGCATTATTGGTACTAGAGCTTGTGCTTGTTTAATATATATGAGTAGATTGCTTTAAAACGTGTTTTTGCAGCCATACCCTATCACCAGAGACCATGAACCTTAATCTGTCACAATCTATATTAATAGAGAGTGTTATTCCATGAACTATTAGAGTGAGTCCTTTCAGTTGCCAGCAGCAGATAACACCTTGGCAGGGTCCACTGAGGGGGTCTTCACGCTGTTGGCTGAGCACCCTCTGACAAGGACAGTTGAATCACCCTCCGATCTTGTAAATCTGTTAGTGAAGGGTCTCATTATGAGGCGCTGACAGACTGTTGGACATCAGGGTCTTGGCTTTCCTGGGGGCACCGACAGGCAAAAACCTAAACTCCTCCCTGTCATGTGACATGGGTTTAGTGAGCAGACAACTCAGGCACAGAACCACTACATATATCTTTGAAAATATCCGAATCGTTAGGCACATGGAAACAAACAGCATGACAATATATGCTTAGTGTGACTCAGAGACTGAAAGAAAAATGAAGCACTTGTCCATTTTGTAAGTAATTTTTGGGTGCATTATAGGAATACCACTATCTGTGGCACAATAAGCAATTTTTTAAAAATATTGATTAAAAAGGCACTCAAGTCATCTACTTTATCTTACGATTGTTTAGATGGCACTAAATGTTACTCAGCACTGTACATGAGTTTCCCAGTACCAAAGCCAAACTTAATTAGAGTCAGTTTAATTACATAATATAACATTCTTGCGTAAGAAAGAGTTTTTATTTCTCTAATTTTCCAGATTTGTTTGCTTGTTTGTATGTAATCATATGTATGTTCCATGTGATCATAGAACCACAAGTCAATTGGATGGTAAGGAAAAACATTTGTCAAAAGGACAGAATTTTTGACATAAAGGCAACAATAACTATGAAATGGCTATGATGAGGGGAGTTACTGTGCTGAATACACTTTTGTACCTACTCAAAACTCTTTGATAAGTACCTTTTACACAATAAACTATTTTGTTCTGCTTGCTTTTCCCAAAGTGAAATATACAGTGCTGAAGAAGACGGTGAACTTTAATGTTTGTTCCAAGTCTGATGAAAATTTTAACTCTGTATTTCTAATTCTACAGGCCAAGACATACAGATTCCCTAGTTTTTAAGTGTATACTTCAATTTTCAGAGATCAAACAACCTATTATCAGTACAGATCTTCCATACCATGCATCAGAAAGCACCTATAGACCCCACTAGGAGGGTTTACTGAGCTTTTTCTATCCTACTATATGCCTATATTTTGGCACAGGATTTCAGAGAACTCTCTTTTATTGCAGTAGTCCTGAAAATTTTACCAAGCTTTGTTGCTTGAAGGATAATAAGTTTTTCTTACTGTAGAGAGATAAGTTTGAAGTAATTAAAGTACATAGGAAATTCAACTTTTAAACATAATACTAATTCATACAAATACTCCGCAGCATTAAAAAAAAAAATGTCCAAAAGTACTTAAGAAACAGTGTTCTTTGTCATTACCAATCCTATTATCTAGAACCAGAACTGATTTTGGGAAAGGATCGAGACGAAATAATGAAGAGTTTGGAGACTCTTTTGTGATATTCTAGATGCAATCAGTTTCATAAGTAACACATTTTCTTCCTTGTTAAAAAGTGTTTTTTTCTTCCTGAACATAGAATTCATAAATGTTACATTTTTAAGTAAAGCCATCTGGTTTTCCCAGAACAGATTCTCCAAAAAGCAAAGTCTTTTTAAGGTCACAGTGTTTAAATAATTAATCTTATTTCGCTCACTTCTTTCTCCCCTGGTCTTTATTACCATATTAAGAACTAAACACTATCCAAATGCTCTCTAAGACCGAAAATTTTGAATTTGATCATATAAAAAGAAGTATTTTTAAATTATGGTAATTTACAGCCAAAAGCTGTAAATTCACAAGAATTTATTTAATGAAATCTTTCGTATTAAGTGAACAAAATTTTAAACTAAATAACCTGATACAAGACTTGAAGTGTCCTAAATTAAATGTCCAGAGCATGGCCCAGTTAAATTAATAGAATTACCTAAAATTATATTGGCCTTTTGAGTCACAGTGATTTTTTGTCTGAAGCTTTCACATTATATTTGCAGTTTTTCTCCAGTGCAGACACATTTGACACACTGCAGTGACTTTACTAGAAGTTTCTGACCTTTCAGATTATGTATGAAGTGTAAGACTGGGAAAATGTCAAAAACCTTAATTGATGTTATGATGCAATTCATATAAATCAACACATTCAACCCCTCTTACAGGCACACAGATCCTAGTAATATTGCAACTATATTTTATGGGAAGAGATTGAATACGTGATGTCCCCTCTGACTTGCTATTAATATACTTTCTGACACTACTCAGGTAGTTTCCATAGTGACTGATTTTACACTGGAATGCAGAACATCCTTCGGATCTATGTTATTTTTGCTTTGGAGTTTAATACTTAAGAGCACTAAGTAGAATGTATATAGCGCTGAACTTGTAACACCTTACTTTGTTGACTGGTCATAAAACCATGCATTCATTATACAATGTGCAGCTGATATGTCAAATTTGTGTCCCCAAAGCATATTACTAGATTTAAATATCTAAAATCTCGAGTTCCTATAGGTCACATGGCTTCCTTTTATCCCAAAGTTGCTGTAGCAGCAGAACGTTTTTCAATGCAGTTTACCAGAGCTCTTGTACAGCTGCTAGACATTTACCAATATTAATATCCCACACACATAGAAAAGATGTTAATTAGGGGAGGATGTACCAAGAGAGATAAGTCAGATACATTACATAAGGCGTGTTCCAAGACAAGCTTTATTTAACATAATGTTCCAGATAAAATGTGAATGAAATTAAATTGTGAAACAGCTATGTTTAGTGTTCTACTTTTTCTGCAGAGACACATTCCTCTTCCATTAGCTCTCAAACTGAGTTCCAGTAACATCTGCCCTCATTTAGTCAATCCACTATTCAATAAAGTACACAAGAAACTCCCAGATAACTCATATGATAGGTAAAAGTAAAGTGAGAAATTGAATACTTGAAGAAATCAAAAAAACAGAGGTCTCCCAGCTCACCTTTTTTTAAATTGGCTCTATTAAACTGGTTTTAGTCCCTTTTTTTGTATATATTATTATTTTGAATAGTAGGTTCGTATTTTGCTTCAGAACAGAGAAAAAAGGCTTAAAGAAAAAAATAAGAAAAAAAGGAATTGTCAAAGTAGCTTTCTTTGCCCCTGATGCAAATTCTCCTTCTTTGTAATGGTTTTCCTTCAGTATTGTTTGTTATTAATCTGTACCTTCATCTAGCCTCTAAACTTTCCCTATCCTGTCCAGCTTTTTATGTATTCCATAAACTGTTTAATCCTGCCGTTCTCTATCGTATTATACGTGTATATATATATACATTTCTGCAGTATAGTTTGTATGTAGATGACTACTCTAGGAAGTCTAGGTTTATGAAGGAGACAGGATATCTGTGGTTTTTTTCTGGCTCTTCAAACAACATTTCGCGGCAGAATTCCCTTCTAAAGTATTAGAATTAGTGTAACACTAAATATATATATATAAATATATATATATAATATGCACATATAAGATTGTTTTCCAAAACTTGACATCATGGCCAGTCTTCGCAAATGAAGATTTGGGAAAGGTCTTTACCCTTCGAGCCTGCGCAGTGGATTTTTTAGGTGAGACACAGCATGCGCTGAACTGAGCCCACCCTTTAATCCTGAGGTTCATCTGCCGGGGCCAAGCAAGCTTGGACGGTGGCAGCGAGGTCCCAGGACGTAGGTTTGTTTAGAGTGACCTTCTCTTAGATGGATTGCCTTACAAGGCTGACGAGCTCCATCTGCCCGGGGAAGTCCCCTGACCAGGAATCGAACCTGGGCCGCAGCGGTGAGAGTGCTGCATCCTAACCACTAGACCACCAGGGGGCCCCCTCCAAAACTTGTACACACAACAATTCAAATACTATGACAGTCTTAATATGCAGGCTATGACTGAGCTATGCTACTGTGATGTTGGAGGAAGGACTACCTGAAGTACAAAGCACTCTTCTGCTGAAAATTCTTCCTGTACTCTGATTCAGCCCAGAAAAAGCTGCCTGTTGTCTGCTCATCTAGGTTATAATACCCCAATCTGAACTAATGGCTGTATAATACTGTGACTAAATCAGAATTCCTCGAATGTGTTTGATGAGAAGAATGTTCCCTTCTATTCCCTTCTGCAACTAAGTGGAAGTTAATAGCATCAACATTCTCTGTTGCAATCCTTTCCAAGTAGGAAAATAACACTTTTTCAGGATCCATTTGTGAAGTACATTTAATTTTTCTTAACTATGCAATGTCCTTTGAAACAATGGGCTGTTCCTAATCAAAAAGCATTTTCCTGGATTATAAACTACCATCATAAGGAGTAGTTAAATAGTTCAAAAAGGGTTTCAGTAGAAAAAATTTCAAGTTAACTCATAATCCACCAGACCACTCATAATCCACCAAATTTAAACTCAAAATCTTGTGAATATAATTGCTTCTTGAAGGTACTTCTGAGAAATTATAACTGGCATTATAGCACTTATGTCAGAGATATTTCTATGCTAACAATTCCTTTCATCACTGAAATAATTTCTTTTCAATGGAGAAGCTTCTTTCATTATATTATTACTATTAACTCAGGAAATAGTCTATTTACAAAGGCATGTAGTGATAGATCAAGGGGTAATGGTTTTAAACTGAAAGACAGTAGGTCTAGATTAGATATTAGGAAAAAGACCTTTGCTTTGAGGGTGGTGAGGCACTGGAACTGGTTGCCTAGAGAAGCTGTGGATGCTCCATCCCTGGAAGTGTTCAAGACCAGGTTGGATGGGGTTTTGAGCAACCTAAACTAGAGAAATGTGTCCCTACCCATGGCAGAGGGGCTGGTCAGAAAAAATGTCTGTTTCTGGATTTTCATAACATACCCTCCTCTATGTGTGTTAATGCTCATAGTTGTTGCCCAAATTGTCTCTAAATGACAAAACTTAGAAAGTGAACTGCTTGATTCTCCAAAGTGTTATGACTATTTTCTGTATGTACTTACAGCCTGCAAAATAAATATCTAGGTAGTGTGCTCCATATATAGTACCCAATTCAACATTCATTGAAGTCAACAAAAGGTTTTATGCTGAGCTCCATTGCCCCAGGACAGAGTAAGAATGATAACTAAATACAGGAGTAGATCTGACAGAGGACTGAAAATTATCATTACATTCCTCTATAACCTCCTGTAAAATTAATGAAATGAAGCAGAGATAGTATAACCAATACAGTATAAAAAAAAGCTTAAAATTGTGTTCTGCTATTTAACTTTCTTTTTTGTATAATGCATGTACAAAATACATATAATGTATATTTTCTATTATTCATGTTTAATGAAGAATTCTTGAACTATTTTTATTTTACTAGACAGAGAAGTTAAACTCTATTGAAAAGTGACTTCACAACAGCTGAGAACATATAATTCAGGAATTTGAAAGAAAAGATGATGGAACTGGTCTGAGTGAATAAGGAACATTTTTATATCTATACCAATATATTTTAGCTAAATATTAAATCCAAACCTAATCTGTATAGAACCCTGGTTTCTATTAACATCTAATTTACTTTCCCAGAAGTAAGCAAATTTTATACACAATTAAAAAAGATATCACAAGGGTTGCCGTCCTCATTCTTTAAAAGACCTGGAAATGGCATTACTGTCAAGTGGTACTTTTAAACTATTTTTTAAAGCCTTATCTCTTATTAACTGTGGTTAGTTACTTGGCCAAGATATTAACTTACAAAGTATTACTTCGTCCCTACATTATCTCTCTGCAAGGATATTTGTGAAGGTCTGCACTGTGTATCAATGACAGCTGTTAACAGTTTTTTACCAGAAAAGCATGCAATGGAGTTTAGTACCTTGTCCACATAGAAACTGAATTACTGTTTCGTAGGCGTGCAGAGTTTTGCTGCTTGAATAAGTAACAGTTATCCTTCAGTGTCTATACTTACTTTGGTGGAAGTCTTTCACTACTGAAGATAAAAAATAAATAAAAGAAAAACCTCCATTAACAGTTTTCAAGTGGGTGAGAACATTACCAACTGTCTGCTTGTTTAAAGAAAAGCTGTATCAAAACACTGCAGTAATACAAACTTGCTCACTTGTCTAGATTAATGGGAAAGAGGTTAGCAAGACTTAGGCATTAAAATAATTTTTAAAAGCCTAACAAAACAAATAGGAATTTTTCTGAGTATGAAACTTGTGTTCACTAAAGATTTTTCAAGTCTGGCAGAAGCTGTCACTTTGAATTGCATTAAAAACATTCTAACTGGATAGAACATACTGTTTGTCTTCCAGAATTGCGACAGTCATAGAAAGACAATGGCAATTAAACATGAAAGACCTTTCAAGGAACACATCTAAGGGCAATGTAAAAGACAAAAGTAGACATCAGCAATCACCTTCTCATACTAACACTTTTCTTTGATAAAAATACAGAAATTCATACCCTATCAATTCAAGGGACATAGAAGAGATCAGTGCACTGCATTAAAACACTTAAAAAAGGCACCCTATAAATGTTAGCCAAAGTATTTATGAAGGAGTAACTGATTAACAGGAAACAATAAGTTCACGTAGGACCTGTGTGATGAGTGGAAAGTTATTTTTCATCTATTGGTTTTGTTGTAATTAATGTTTTCATTAACTATTTGGTCATAAAAGTAGGCGCTTCTTGATTATATCAGATTAAAAAAGGTAGGAGACCATCACCATTATGATAGGTGATGGATTTTCATGCAGGAACAACTTCATAACTAGAATAAAGGAACTGAAATTGGACACAAAAGCATACTTTTGATACTAAGTAATTTGGGGTATGACATGGGAAGTAAAAGAAAAGGGACTAATGAGTCCATGTTTTCATCATACACAATCTGGATGATAAGGTGATGTCATCGTAAAAACAAAAAGTATTGACCCTTGTTTCACCAGGAACTTTATTTTTGTGCAAAATCAGATTACACACAGAAGGAAAAGATGAAAATAAATACACACAAGTACAGAGAAAGGCAACTAAATTAGACAGGTTCCCTAATAGCACAGAGTAGGTCAGGAGAATTTCTCTATGCTAATTAGTGGGTTTAAAACTAAATGAAAGAAAATGGATACTTGAACTGAAATACACTGTAACAGACACATATAATCAAGATAACCATGGGTACATTCAAACTGAAAATTAGAAAATGATTTCCAGCTGGCAGCAAAGAGAAATCATTAAAAAAAAATGAGGAACCCAAGCTTAACTAATTTCTGGGACATTGCAGGCTGTAGTCAGCAAGGAACAGATATTTAAAAAAAAAAAACAAAACAGGACTTCCTGATTTTAGTACTATGTAAATATATTCCTTCAGTCTTTGAACTGGGGAAAGGCAAAAATTGCAACAAAATGACAGCTGCTGTGAAGCCATATTTTCCACAAGTGTTCCACAGAAACCCTGGAGATAGCATGATGAAAGTTCTCCTATTGCTTGTTGTAGAGAAGGAACATGGATGTTTATGGTCTTTTCTTCATGCAGCAATATTGGCCTTTATAGATAATAGGATACCAGATTTTTCAGGCAAGAAAAAAAAAATAAAGAAAAAGATTATATTTGGGAATCCCATGCACACCAAATAGCAGTCTGTCAGTCACATATTTGAATATGCACATACGTGTACTGAACAACTGTAAATTACCTTCTAGCAGAGTAGAAATTTCAGCAAAACAAGCAAAAAATCCCCACCCTTGTAGCAATTTCTTAAAAAATCCTAGCAGCAGGGTTTTTGACTTCTATCTGAATCCTATTTACAGAACTGATTTATGATCCTAAAAATTTCCTACAATCATTATTATTGCAGAATAAATTAAATAAATACAATTTTGTAAAAGTAGCTTTCTTCTATCAGGTATCAGAAAGGTTAACTTGCCTTAAAGTTCAGAAGAATAGTATGTTGCTTCCTCTTTAAAATACAACTACTATGTATGCCAGGAAAAGTTGAGTCCAGCAAGACTGTTCTTCTTTAAGTTTCCAAAAGGGAAGCATGCATAGCAATCACACAGTATCCCAATGTAATAAACTTCAAATATTCTGAGTGGGATGGTAGACAAAACTTGAAATATTCTGAAGGGAACCTGACTTTAGCATTACTAAATTGCTAAGTTCTCCGTATACTGGAATAATTGACTGAACTACTGGTGCCAACTTTGTAGATTTATATGAACTGGGTTTTATGAAGAAACACCATTACATGATACTGTAAAAAGTTATCTGATCTACCGAATAATGAAGATAAGAAACATTAAGGCTTATTAATTAGAAGCTAATAACTTACAACTTTTTAATGAGAATCGGCCTAACTTTTTTTTTCCTCTTCCATAAGAAAATCATGGGATCACATTTATTTGGAAAATGATCTGTGAAGGAGTTTTAGTTTATATGATTATTTTACACTTGATGTAGTTATCTACAGCTGTATCATTGGCAAGACTTTCTGATGGAAATCTAGCTAACTGCAAGCAAAACTTTATGTTTAACAAACTGTATGTTTAACAACCTGCCTAATATGGAAATTATTCAGGAAGAACCCACATTAGGGGAATGCAAAGACTGAAAAATGAAAATGTCTCTGAGCTGCCTTAAACCATTATCTCAGTTTTATGCAGTACAACAAAAAATTGAATTATATTCTTCCACATATTGCCAGAGCATCAGTGTGTTGATTAATGGCAAGAATTTTTTTCAGAAATGGAAAAGGATTTCATAGAGAAGAAGGCTTTTATACTTTATACTTTTATATAGTGATCCTACCAAGAGATTTGAAAATAGCTTGTAAGGCAACAAGAGCATTATTATTTCCTATTTCGTACCTGTGCAAACTGAACTATAAAAACAAGAAAATTCCTTGCCTAATTTCATCCCCTGTCAGAATCAATCAGTAAACTTGGGTGCCAGATCAAGTTTCATACTGCAGTGACATACCTCATTGATGAATTTTTTATTTATTTTAAGGAAAGGGTTTTATAAATGTACTCTATAATTCTTGTGGGCATGAAGACCATTTCAGAGAACCAGGTCTTATCCTTTATGAGTATCGGGTATTTATGCTGTCAGTTCACTTGATCAGATGGTGCCTCATATTCCACAATTTTAGTGTTCATAGAACGATTTCCATGGATAATTTCAAGAAGGAGATGAACATCCAGGTATATAAGGAATTGTTGGCAGTTTTTAATTTGTAAATTTGCAGTTGTTTCACTTCCAGTGTTCTAAGATCTGCATCCCTTCTGTGAGGCACTCTCAGTTTTAAAATAGATAACAGTCCACGCGATGAAGCAAAATGCAGATGCTTCAGAAACACCAGGACTGATAAATAAATGAAAACTCACTCTTCTTTATTAGATAGAGGCCTACACTTACTTGCAGAATAATTCCCTTCAAATTCTTTCTTCACGTTTTATTATTTCAAATGCTTAATATTATTGGATTCAGAGACATTTATTTAAAATTAGTTCTGTGAAGAAGTTCTAGGTGCAGGATGAGCAAATTAAATAGTTTGCCCATAACAACTAGTTTTTACAAGAAACTGACTCCTGCTTCCCATGCATGCCCTAATCACTTCTTTTGTACATGGCCTTCTCATTTCAGGACCTTGTTAACAGTACACTGTTAGGTACTGCTCTTTCTTTTGAAATGGAACTCTGAATTCAAGTTCTACAACAAGAGAGAATGTTCCTGGCACTGCCCAACACCTCTGCAATGCGAACAGCAGCAAGCAGACAGCTGTTCTTGTATGTCCGGATGCCCCTCTGCTGCAACATTCATAATGACAGAATGGTTTTACTTGGGCTTAGGGGATTAGGTTTGGTGCACAGGTGAAAATTTTGGTTTCCAATTCTAAAATCAGACCACAGAAGATAGCAGTTTAGAGAAATCTGAACTTATTAACAGCAATACTAAAAAGTAATCCCCAACCATACTGACCTCACAGCCTCCCATTTCTTTTCAGTGCCAGTAATAGTTTAGTGAAGTTGAAATCTATGATCCAAAACACTAACAGGAATGTTTTTCCTATGAGATAATCTGTTTCTATTACTTAATATTGTGCATTTCTCCATAAGAACAGCTGTAAATACTTCTTGCCATAAAGGAGCATTTGAACTGTCAGCATCAGTTAACAGAGGGAAGTTACTGTAGATGTCTATGCATGAAAAGTAAGGTAGGTAACTTTTCATCTTCTGTTCAAAGCCTTTTTCTATTTTGAACATAGTTCAACAATAAAAAGTGCTGGAGTGGTACATCAAAATGCTCAGAATCTCCTGTTTACTTATTTATTTATTTATTTTCAAGATGTTGGGGCAAACACAATTCCTTTTCTTTAAAGTAATAATTTGAGTTAACTCCATATAAATTTTTTGTATATATTTTTAAAGACTACTATTCTAAGATTCTACAGTGTGTTCACGTGGTTTTCTTTTTTGAGAATATCTTCTGTATAATTGAGAATTGAAGATGCAGAAAAAAGTTCTGGTATTTGATAAGGGAGGGGGAAATATTCTGGAGTGAAAACTAACCTATCGGTGGTTTAAAACATAAAAATGGCTTTTGGCAGGGTTGAGGTTTTCTTGTCTGGTTTTGTTTGGTTGGTTGGGTTTTTTTTGTTTGGTTTGTTTGGTTGGTTTGGTTTGGTTTTGGTTTTGGTTTTGTTTGTTTGTTTGTTTGTTTTAAAATTATTTTCCATTCCCTGGAGTTATCTAACGCTTATGCAATAATCACTTTAAAGCAAAACCAAATTATTCTAATCAAGGCCACTGAATCATCAATTACTATTCAGGTTAAATGTATTCATTCGAAGGCCGAATGTGAAAGCCCTTCAAGGAAAAAAAAATCTTACAAAAAATTTTAAGAATTTAAGAATATGCTCACTTTCTTCTTCACATATATTTAGCTATCAGAAACAAATATATGGTAGCCCTAGAGAAATAATTTTTAGTTCAAGTGTTTTGCGAAACAAATACTTACAAGGGAGTAAAACGTAGATCTTTTAAATAAAAATACAGTAATTTACAGAAAACCATAAAGAAACACTCCTAGTTCTTTTTCACATTTTCTGTTAATAACTACATTTACTAAGATTTTGAACACTCAATCTTCATTCACTTCAGTCTGTCACAAACAGTTTTGTGCAGAATATATGTGACTCCTAGTTGTGAAGGGCACAGTCAAATCTCTCATATCTTCTGCCAAGAATCTGCTTGAGGCACCAGGGAGCATTTTATCATGTCTATCACTGCATCAAAATAATTAAGCATTGAACTAATTTTAGCAGTCTACAGTAATTATACCCATATACAGGTGAATACCTCAAAGAGTTAAAAAAAAAAAAGACATGTAAAAAATATGCTCAGACCTTGTGCTACCTCTGGTGTGCCTCCTGGGAAACATATGTCCTAAAGTGGGATATGATCGAAGCCCTTATCTTTTCAGATATTTTCCCCTTTCCACATAAGATTTACAATCTTGATGTCTCTAAGATGGTCCTAAGACATGATCCCCTTCCTAACCAGAAAAAAACACCAAACCCAAAAGCTATCGTGGGACGTGACAATGAGGGAGAGTTGCACAGCAGCTTCCTTCTGAAAAGGACTACGTAGCTGTGTTACTCATAATCCTTTATTTCCCCTTCTTTCCTGTTCTCTTCCCTTCTATCCAACAGCATTTGACATCTCAGTGGTGTTATGTCAGAGGACATGTTACTTGTTTATGTAACATATATGGTAATTCTTTAAAAAACAAGTAATGAGTTTGGGTCTGGAGAATGCATTATATACTGCTTGAACGAATAAGCACAGAGAAGATATATTTCAAAAGTGTAGAAGAGGTACGTGGTGGAAAATGAGTGAGTGGCCAGAAAGCAGTGAGTATGTAGCACGGCTGAAACCCTGAAAATTAAAGTGCAGGACATGGAAGACACAGTCAGGCCTTACAGGTGATAGTGGGGACTTTGACTGGAGACATAAAGAAGACTGCAGAGTTTGCAGAAGCTGGAAAGTCTTGGCTACTCAGTGTAAATAAAAGTTGAAATAAAAGACTGTACCACAACTACAGAGTGATAGCGGAAATTTTATTTACAAATAATTTATTCTTTAAGTACTCCTAGCTAGTCATTCTGTTTCTAAAAAGTTGCCTGTTTGTGTTTCTGTTAAAAAAAAAAAACACACCCTCAAAAAAAAAAAAAAAGGAAACAAAAGAAAAAAGAAACCTGGCTTTTACTTTAAAAGCTTTTTCAGTCTTTTAAGGGTACTAGCTTTACAAAACTGTCCTAGTTAGAACAGCTGGGACCAGATCATCACTGTATGGGTGTAACCCAAACCTGTGTATTCTATAGCCTTCCATGCCATTTCCCAGAAACTGTTGTCAATAGACCATTTACACCCTCTGCCCAGAGCAGCCTGACTCCTCAGGCTATGAACTGGGTGTTAAGAGGCCTGCAAGATAGGAGGATGCTCCTGTCCTCACACCCATTGTGGAACTCCCCGCCCTGAGGGAGGTACTGGGCATTCCTGCCTGAACTGGAGGATATATAATCTTGGAGTCTTGGGACTTTTTTAACCACTCATGTGATCCAGAGAAGGACTGTGACCACCACTCTCAACCAGACTGAGACCACCACTCTCGCCCAAACTGCACCAGCACTCTCACCAACAGGTTTTTTTTGCCTCTCCTTTTACTTTGGACTCAGGAGGCCCAACGAACACCACTCTGTTCATGCCCCAGAGTGCTGGGTTATACATTTGGGTTTTGTGGGTTAAAACCAATTGTTTGTCTGTATAATCGTATTTATTGTATTATTTTATTAAATTTTTATTCTTTTATTATTCTGATTTATAATCTCTCTTTTGAGTTAGGTTCAATTCCCCTGATGGTTTACCTTTAAACCAGCACAAAAACTGCCTAGACAAACCAAACTCAAAGCTTTGACCATTCCATAGGAGTTTTCTTATAAAACAGGTGATGACTGGGTACAATTGCTTCCTTTTCCTGAAAATATCTTCCGTCTTGAAAAACATCCTTTCATTCTTGGGAGCTGCCCATCTCAATCCATCCACTTCTAGCCATTGGGTTTGTAAATGAACAGACTGAATACTGTGGAACAGATAAGAAGCAAGAAAGCATGAGTCCATAACTTGCTTTCAGGACTTTCACAAGGTAAAAGGAAAATTGTGCTTATTTTGGGAAAAACAATTTCAACATTTACTATTTAATAACTATACTATTAAGAGGCAAAAAGGAAACAAAGAAAAGCAATAAACAGTTTTGTTGCAGAAAACTGAATTACTGTCTCACTTGGTAAATTAAATATTTTTTTCTCACCAACATTTTTAAATGTTGCAAGATATTGAAACTAATATTACATTCAATAAATCTTTCACTTAAATAGGTAAATATTTATACTTTTTGGAAAGGGGGGAGACACGTGGGGAAGGAGAAACAAATACATAGGTAACATATAGATGTAATTCCCTTTGATCCAACAATGTGTGGTAACAGAGTAGCTCTTTTCCTCTAATGAATTACCAGCAACAACAAATGAACTATCTGAAGGGGAACATTTAATAGTAATTAAAAGTTTGTTTGGATTTTTTCACATTGCAGAGAAAACAAGAAATAACCTAATTTTAACTTAAGAAAGAATTTGAACAAAATTTAAGAAAACATTACTAAATATAGTTTTTTATAGCTGTCAGATTATTCAGGATATAAGCTTTTGATGTTTTCAGTAAAAGTTTAGTCCTTGCCTCTGAAGTTCTCTCGGTGTCATTCAAGGACCAAATGGACATAATTTACTATATTCAGCAAAGCAGTTACACATGAAGCTCTGTTGAAGCTGTGTTGAGTACTACCCTTTCTCAGCACTGCTTCCTATACAGCAGAAAAAAACCCACCCATCTTTCTCACATTTCTCTCTCTACATTCCTGTGATAGGAATACTGATGTACTTACTTTTTCTGTTCTCATTTGGAGAGGGCAGTGTGGAAGGAACAGATGCTAGCTTACACAATGCCTATGCAAGTATTTCAACATGTAAAAAATCCATTTCATGCAGAATTCCATTTTAGCCAATGTTGTACCAAAAGATCTAAATAGAATGCATGTCCAAAGGTAAATAGCATCTTTAGTTTAGACTGAAAGCAAAAAGCACCTCCATGTCCTGCCATATTATGTGGCCCTGATTAGTCACTGCTACTGTTTGTAATTTTGTAAGGTTAGAAATGTACTATGAGTAGGATTAATTAAACACCTCGTGTCAATACATAACCATTTTGAGAAAAGTGGTGGAGCCAATCATCACTCTTCAAACAAAGTTTCACACTAATTTTTTGAAATGAGCATATATTTGAGAAACCGAATATAGTGAGGCTTCTCAGTCTCTCTCCTAAATATACAAAAGAACAAATTAAATACATTTGTAGTTTACTGGAAATTAGCATTTTCCTCACAAGTAACATTAAAGAATTTTGTCTTCTTTGGAAGCTGATGGTAACTGAGGTTGCTTTGCTTCCCTAGAATTCCAATTTTGGATCTTCAGATCACAAAGAAAATTGATAGTATGCAGCCCATTGTTATTGCAAAACACAGGTTTTTCAAACCTGTTCACACGGTATTCTTTGTGAACCAGCCAACAAGCTGCAGTTAGCACTGTGTACTATCTCTTAAAGGCTCAAAATTGATGGCAAACAAATGAGTGGTTGGCAGATACACAGGTTTGCAATTTGTGACCAGCAGAGCATTCACATCTGTATCTATTTATAGAATGGAATAGCTGAATTCTCACTTTTATCAGTGTATCATTACCAGAGTCTAGCACACTTGCTCCAGTATTACTTAAGTTAAATATCAAGCCACAGAACCAAAGATAAATGTATAATTTTTCTCCTAATATATTCTTGCTATAGGTATCACTGGTGTCACTGGCTTGTAATGACATGTGGAAAATGAAGGTAAGACAGGGACATGTTTTTCCCTTGGAAGGTATTTAATAGAAATAGCAGACACATAAGATTGAATATTTCACCCAATTGATTTCTTGTTTTATCAACTAAGCCAGACGCACTTGACTGGATGAAATTTTTGTTGTGTTTTTTGGATGTTGTTTCGTTTTCTCCACCCTTAATTTGGACACATTATTGAAAATAGTGTGATTATTTACATCTAAGAAACACAAAATTTAGAAGGCAAAATATGCAATCAATATCCTATTAACAGGATTTGCAGGTGCAGGAAATTAATTTTGTGGCTGTACACAAAAACAAGCTTATTGGAGTCATTCAGAATTATCTAGTCTATAAATGAACCATTCATACTAGGTTTCTCCACAATATCTTTCTGTGAAACCACATTTCCAGAAACATAGTTGTATTATTTTAGAAAAGTATTTTAGAATTTGTATTTTATATTTTAGAAATGTGTTTTAAAATGTGTTTTAGAAACCTTACTGAAGTAACATTTAAAAGTACTTTAAATAAAGTCAAAGTACTTGTCAAGAAATAAAAAAGCTATATTTAGCAATTATTTTCAAAAACACATATCACAGAACCACAGAATCACAGAATATGCTGAGTTGGAAGGGACCCACAAGGATCATCAGTGTTTAGTTTACTGTTGGAATCCATGATCTTAAAGTTCTTTTCCAACAGAAATGATTCTATGATTCTATAGCTGGGTAGCAAAGATCCCTGAAGGACCAATAGCCTACAAATTAAAAACATATGTACTTTGTAAATAATTAGGGTTATATGACTTTTACTTCCCTATTTCAAGGATTGACTTTTTCCGTTATCTTAATGCTTGAAACACGTAGCTCACCTTCCAAACGTGCGTGGATGTTTCCAGCTGTCACATCAAATCTCACAAAAACCACTTCCTGATGGGACACATTCCTTCCTGTTTGCAATTGCAATCTGTCCTCAGACAAAGGCACCCTACTCATATTCGGATGTTAGGAAAGTAATGTAAGGGTAAAAAAACTGGATGGCTGGCCAGGCCCAGAGAGTGGTGGTAAATGGTGTTACCTCCAGCTGGTGGCCAGTCACAAGTGATGTTCCCCAGGGCTCAGTACTGGTGGCAGTTCTATTTAATGTCTTCATCGATAACTCGGATTAGGGAATCGAGTGCACTCAGCGAGTTCACAGGTCCCACAAAGTTGAATGGGAGTGTTGATCTGCTGGAGGGTAGGAAGGCTCTGCTGAGGCATCTGGACAGGCTGGATCCATGGGTTGAGGTCAATTCTATGAGGTTCAACAAAGTGAAGTGTGGGGTCCTGCCACGTCATAACCACCTCATGCAGTGCTACGGTCTTGAGGAGGAGTGACTGGAAAGCTGCCTGGTGAAAAAGGATCTGAGGGTCCTGGTCAACAGCCAGCTGAACATGAGCCAGCACTGCACCCAGGTGGCCAAGAAGGCCAATGGCATCCCAGCCTGTATTGGCAATAGTGTAGCCAGCAGGGCCAGGGCCAGGGCCATTGTTCCCCTGTACTCAGCACTGGTGAGGCAGCACCTCAAGTTCTGTGTTCAGTTCTGGGCCCCTCACTGACAAAGACATTGAGGTGCTGAAGCAAGTCCAGAGAAGGGCAACGAAGCTGGTGAAGGGAGTACAAGCCTTATGAGGAGTGGATGAGGATCTGAAGTTGTTTAGCCTGGAGAAAAGGCAGCTCAGGGAGCACTTTATTGCTTTCTACAACTACCTGAGAGGAGATTCTAGTCAGGTGGGTATCAGTCTCTTTTCCTAAGTAACAGGACAAGAGGAAATCACCTCAAGTTACTTCGGGGGAGGTTTTAGATTGGATATTAGGAAAAATTTCTTCATGGGAAGGGTTGTCAAGCATTGGAATAGACTGACAAGGGAAGTAGTGGAGTCACTATCCCTGGAAGTGTTCTAAAACTGTGTGGATATGGCACTCGAAGATATGATTTAGTGGTGAACATGATGGAGGTGCTGGGTTGATGATTGGGCTTGATGATCTTAAGGGTCTTTTTCAACCTTAACTATTCTAAGATTCTATGATTTTAAGTATGTACCTATGTTTACATATTTCTTTCTAGTTCCATGTAAACTTTTTCCCCCTCCTGTTCTCTCCCTCTCCCCTCTGCTCTTCGTTCACTTTTACATCCTTTGGCTATCTTCCTTGTCTGTGCCTCATCTTTTTGTGTTGTTGTGGGATTTTTTGTAGTCTGTCCTCCTAATTCTTTCCCTCCTCCAACAAAGGTGGGTGATTCTCTCTCCTTTTCCCTGCCTTTTTCATCTCCTTAGAGAGGAAGCAGCCACCCTACTGAATGTTGCTAGCAAACACCCCACACAGGTCATTAAAGATTCACAGGCAATAGTCTGACACTGGTACATCATTACTGCAGCTCACTTTGTTGACTGTCTAGGGAAAATAACTTCATGAAAATCAATTTAAGACATTTTTGAAAAAGACAAGTAGCCAACTAATTGTGTGCTATTTAAATCTGATATAAAGCCTTCTACTTCACAGAACTAAGTGGCTTTTCAATTTGAGCTGATCACTAGCCTTACAGACTTCTAAGAAAATGGTAGTTTCCCTTTCTGCATACTTACAAATTGGGTACAGGTGTCTGGGTGTTGGATCTGCTGGGGTAGCTCCTCTGTGGGGCATGGCTGAGCCCCTCAGCCATGGATGGGAGGGTGCCCTGGAAAAAGCCTGGGCAAGGAAGGGCAAAACACTGCCCGGCAGCCAGGGCTGAGCAAGGGGAACTGGGTGAGAAACAGCCCTGCAAGCCCCGTGGGATGAGCGGGAGGAGGGCAGGAGGGGAGGAGAGATCCCAGCAGGGATGGCCCTGTTGCCCAGGAGAGACCCCGGTTTCGAAGGTGCTCCCCTGCAGTCAATGGATATGTCTTTCATCCTGCACTTACACTGTTATACTTGGAGGTCTTAGCACCTCCAAGCACAGCCATCATACAGAGACAAAGTTCTATGGTCTTAGCTTTGTCTAAGTGGGGTGACAGCATTGCTACCCTATCCCACTTCACACAGGACATAATTAACACATTGTAAAATTACGTAACACTAAATCAACATTTGTCACAAAACATGCAGGTTCTAGTGTGCAACTTCTCCATTCATTACTGTCCATGATGATAAAGGGAACTAGCATTCCCTGATTAGTTTTAAGCAGTGATGAAGTGTGCTTCAGTTTGGTGTAAAGCTGGATAATTCATTAGTCACGCTATTGAAAGTTCCAAGTCTGTTACACCCCATAAAATATTTTCCCAAAGAAATTTCTATCCTCCTAATTTGTAATGCTTGTAGCAAAATGATTCATATTCTGTAATGTATAACATGTTGAGTTTATTTGTTTCTTTGTTTGTTTGCTTTAAAAATGTCCTGTTTTCAGCTGGAATATAGTTAATTTTTTTCCTTAGAAGCTGGCACAGAGCTGTGTTTTGGGTTCAGGATGAGAATAATGTTAATAACACACTGATGCTTTAGTTGTTGCTGAGCAATGCTTACTGTAAGTCAAGGACTTTTTAGTGTGCCATGCTCTGCCAGCAAGGAGGTGCACAAGAAGCCAGGAGGCAGCGCAGCCTGGACAGCTGACCTGTGACCTACACTTACTTGCAGAATAATTCCCTTCATATTTTTTCTTCACCTTTTGTTGTTTCAACTCCTTAACATTGTTGATTCACAGAGATTTATTTAAAATTAGTTCTGTGAAGAAGTTCCAGATGCAAGATGAGCAAATTAAATGGTTTGCCCACAACAGCTAATCTTTATGAAAGACTGACCCCTGCTTTCCATGCATGCCCTAATCACTTCTGCTCTTGTACGCGGCCTTCTCATTTCAGGACCTTGTTAACAGTACACTGTTATGTACTGCTCCTTCTTTTGAAATAGCACTCTGAATTCAAGTTCTACAACAAGAGAGAATGTTCCTGGCACTGCCAAACACCTCTGCAATGCAAACAGAAGCAAGCAGACAGCTGTTCTTGTACGTCTGGATGCCCCTCTGCTGCAACATTCGTAATGACAGAATGGTTTTACTTGGGCTTAGGGGATTAGGTTTGGTGCACAGGTGAAAATTTTGGTTTCCAATTCTAAAATCAGATCATAAGATAGCAGTTTAGAGAAATCTGAACTTATTAACAGCAATACTAAAAAGTAGTCCCCAGCCATACTGGCCTCACAGCCTCGGTAATAGTATAATGAAGTTGACATCTATGTTTCAAAACACTCACATGAATCTTTCTCCTATGAACTGTCCAAAGAGATATTCCATACCACAGAATGTCGTGGCCAGTGTATAAACTGGGGAGAGTTGTCCAGGAGGGGTTCATCACTGCTCAGCACCAGTGAGTGGGTGGTGAGCAATGATGTTGTGCATCACTCATTTTTCTTGGGTCTTACTCCTTTTTCTCATATGTTTATCTCCCTTGTTGTTTTTATGATTGTTATTATTATTATATTTTACTTTATTTCAAATATTAAACTGTTCTTATCTCAGCCCATGGATTTTAATTTTTCTGGATTCTCTTTCCAATCCCATGTGGGTTGGGTTGTGAGTGAGTGAGCGGCTGTATGGTTCTTAGTTGCTGCCTGGGGTTAAACCACAACAGTAAGACATTTTTAAAAAAAAAATTATGGTGTTTCATTTTTTGAATTGTAAAAATTTTTTCTAACGTCTTTTTTTTTTAAAACCACAGTCATAAAATAAATGCTAAGGTAAAGTTCTTAAAGCCAATACAGAGTCAAACTGTGATCATTAGAAATCTCAGATAGCAAATAACTGGACCTAGTCTCAAGTTCCAGTTCTAATTTCTCAATTTTTATTCTAGGTGGTCTACATTATTTAGCTTAATCCCTTTGTGACAACTCAGACATTAAGAATTGCTATATATTTTAGAATATATACATTATGATTCTGACGTGCTCATCTTTAAATAAATAAATAAATAATAAATAAATAATAAGCAAAACTTATTTTTAATTTTAATTTTTTTATAGTGAAAAGAAAGTCAAATTTCTAAGCAAATGCATCCTAATGGATCTAGAATAACTTGCTTTTTGAATTTAAAGAGTTACAATACTAAGATATTAATTGTAATGTACTATAAATCACAGAAAGAATTTATCTATGGAAGGTGCATTATTTTTATTATTACCATTATTACTTATATTGCTAATGTTATTATTATTGCTGTTGTTATAAGATCTAAAATAAAGACAACTTTGTTTGCTCTTTTGCCATGTCTGATAGGAATGCCTACACATTTACTATCCCTGCATATGTCCCCTGTGTGATACCAGAATATAGGGCAGGACAAGAACATGAGATCTGTTGCAAACAACCTTCTGCAGCCATAGACCAGAAACTACTAGAAGAAAAGCCACTATTTGTATGTAATATTACTAAACTGCAGCACAATTCAGCCTAAAAAATTGATTATTAGAAAAACAGTATCTAGAAAAAAAAAAAAGTGAAAACCATGGAACCCAAGGGCCAAAGAATTTCTGGGCCAAAGGTTTACCTGGTTCTACTAAAAGCCTCTTCACATATACAGAATACAGACTGCTTGAATCAAGACGAGTAGAGCAATAACACTTAGGATCTCAATTTATATAAGACATTTCCTCACACAAATAAAGGCAGATAGATCTAGAAAGTCTAGATCCTTTTCATCATGCTAATCCCACAGTACTTAAAGTTCTGCCTACGTATGGGGTTTATAATTTAGTTATGGACTATAAGGGTATAATAAAATGGCAAACTGAAGATCTGAGTCAACATTTAGTTCACACCATGAAATAGAATCATTTATATTGGAAAATGCATTTAAGACCATTAAGTCCAACTGTTAACTCAGTACTGCCAAATCCACCACTAAACCATGTCCCCAGGCACCACATCTGCATATTGGTAAAATACCTCCAGGGATAGTGACCCACTGCTGTGGGTTCATAGAGAATTAAAGACTGTCATGAAAGAGAAATTGACTGAGATATGTTAGATTGAAATTGCTATTTATGGCTTAGGATATCTCTGAGTCACACATGTTGGAGGCTGTGAGAAGATTTTCAAGAAAAATCACTACATTTTCCGTATTCTTTCTTAAGCATCTATTGCTGGCAACTGCTGCCAATCACACAGGCCATTGATCTCAACTAATATCACCATTCTTATACTTTTGTAAGCCTATGTAAAGTAGGGTTGTGATGCCATTGATAACAGAGCATACAACTAAAGAATTATATTAAGAGTTGATGGTGGGGGTAGCAGACTTCTGGGAGGTGTGGCTGAACTAGGACACAGGACTGTTATCAGTGACAAAATTGTCACAAGAGATTAACTTGCACAGTCCCTGCTCTGTGCTAAATGGCTTGGATAGCAGCAGTTGGTAAGATAGGAACCTGTGTGCCTAGTGTGTAGTTGAGTGGACCATCCAGAACAGCCCTGGAAGGCATTTTCTCCAAACCTAGTGACACTAAAGAGGAAGAAAGCAACCAACATTAAAAGAAATTAAACAGTAAACAAGGGAATATCATAAACCTTTGAAAACAAAGAAAGACTCAACTTGACAACTATAAAAGCAGCATAAAAATTTGCAATGGTGGAGACAAAGGAGAGGATAACAGAACAGCAATGAAAATCTGTTTTGACATTGGCTAGAAGTCACCCTGCTGGCATTTGTCCATGTCTGATGGAGTTGCTTTCTGTTGGAGGCGTGGGTGTGCCAGAGTACAGCAGGGAGGGATCCACACCTCAGTATGTATAATCCACACCTCTGTATGTATATCACCTTGTGGGCTATTGCACTGTATGTGTGCATTTAAGGGCTGCAGGAGATAGTGTGGAGAGCTAGAGTTTACATTTTTGACCCACAGATCCTCTGGGACAGGAGTGTGTATGTGTTCATGGAACTCTTTAAGATTGGTTAGAGAAGGTAGTTTAGAAATGTTTAGGTATATAGAGGTATTTTATAAGTGTCTAGGACAGTGGTGCATCTATTGCAATTATCATACTGAGCCATAACATATAGTTCACTGATTACCAATTGTTTATGTGGCAATAAACCTCTTCAGTACTGATTCAATTTAAACTATGCAAATTGAACAAATTTCCCCTGTGAAATCACCCGCTCCAGATGCTGCACTCCTCAACAATAAATTACAGAGCATAAAGAGTGATAGTGTAGTGATATTATGACATGAAATCAGTTCCCTTTCTGATATAGAAGTAAGTTATTAGTACTTGGGATTCTACTTTTGAAAGAATAAAAAAAGTGAATGGGTGATCTGTCTTTCTCATGGGCAGACACAACAAGCGTGTGTAGATTTTAGGCAGATATTCATGGCAGAGACAGCATCAGTGTTCTCAGTGTTGAGTGTGAGGATAAAGATCCCTCCTAGCTCAGATAACTGTATCAAAAGGAGTATCCACTGCAGTTAAATCATAATGCAGTGAACACTGCTGACAATATTATTTCTCTGCTTGAAGGAGTTATATGTTTCACAGGAACCACAGGATTCAGCTTCTGGAAGGTGTATGATCAAACTGCAGTCTTAACTGTAGCAAACATTCTTTAATATTTAGATTAGCCTAAACAAACCTAATAAATAAGCAATTATTTTAAAGTATTTTTCAGAATTCAGCAAAGATGGTACCAGTCTCATTTCCTCTATACAGGTACAGACTTTTGGTGAGGAGGAGGGCGATGGAAAAGTTTGTATTCTCACTTACTAAAAGCCAATACTGCATCTAGCCTGTCACACAAGAGGGAGAGACTGCATCACCATCTTCATGACTATATCCAAAGTACTACACACCTCAACAAAACCAGTAGAAAAATAATCTTTTTTTCTCTTTAATTTTAGGGAGATTTCTCACTGATATTCTTTAGTTATAGCATAATACTGAATACCAGACATTAAAAATTGCCTGAGTAGTTCTACATAGTCTACTTAATATTTCTAATATTTCTGAAGTGATGGGATCACAACTAAGGTTAGTATAATAAGGCTGTGATCCTGTCCTTCTAAGCAGTTGCAGCTTGGATTTAAATTTCTAAATTGTCTGTGTGGATTTTATAACATAAACCAACTATGTTTCAAACTAAAGCAGCACTCAGAGAAGCCTTCCACAGGATTTTACTATGCATTCAATGCAGTTCATTATAACACAGGCCTTACAAAAAGACCTAACTGTTTATTGTGCAATGTAAGAACTAAACGAAGCACCTGAAATCCTTACCCCTAGTAAAAAGAAGTGGAGAAGTCAGAATGACTGAACACTGAACAGTCTTTTCTCTTTCCTGTTGGACACATTTTTATTGTTGCAGACATTAATTTTCAAATGTAAATTCTCTACATAATTGCTTATCAGTCTGATAAGTTATTAGGTGGGACTCCTATTTATGTCATTCATACAATCAATCAGTAAGACTCATTCATCACCACCATATTGCAGTTTACATGGCAAATATAATCAGTAAAATTCTACTCTGGTGAATGCGTATTGCAAGTTAAATTGCACATCAACATGGGAGAATTTCCTGATGAATTTTGTATGTCTCTAGCATAATTTAACTTTATTAAACCTATATCAAATCATATAATGATATAAAACTTGTTAAATAAGGAAAGGTTTACTTATATAATTACAATTTAGATATTGTTCAGTTTAGCTGTCCTTCTATACTACAGATCAGTTTATAAATAATGAAAAAACACCAGAATCAACATTATCTTTTTCCTGTCAAATATTAGGTATTATTCAAATTTAAAGTTATCAAATTATTTTACTTTGTTAAGATGTGTTATTGTCATGTATTTCACAACTGAAGAGGAAGTGATAAACCTCTCAAGGCTTAGCTAACACTGGGAGATTAGACCTGCTGTTTTTCTTACTGGTTATATCTTATTCTAACCATACTGATTTCTGTGAAAGTACTCAGAACACTTACAAGTAGTCAGCATGAGCAACAGGAGCATAATCACCAGCTTCTGTTGGAGAGGTGACATTTGTAACAGAACTTCCTGGCATCCAGAGCTTTTCACTTGAGATATTCTTGGCATACAGAACTTTGGATACTTTGCAAAAGACTTTGAATTTTCCTAGGATATTTCTGGATGGAAGGCATCTCAGAAAGGCTTTAGTTCAACATCTTACTCAAAGAAGCTCAGGTTTTTTTCAGAGCAAGAGAGAGTACAACCCTGCTGGGTAACTTATCTCTAGTCAATATTTGACTGTACCGGAGTGGTGAAAAGTTTCTCCTTATATCCTGTCAGAACTCACTACATATATCTCTCATCCTCCCATAACACAGTGCTATAAAGTGCCAGACTCTGACTTCTTGAGAGCCCTTTGTAGATCCTGGCACACTGCTCTTAGTTCCCCTTTAAATTTTATCTTCTCCAGACCAAACAATTCCTAGTGCCTCAGCCTCTCTTCACAGGGCATATGCCCCAGTCCCTGACCACCCTAGAGGCCTGGGGTGATTACGAACTATTGATGTCAGGGACCTGTTGATATCCTTCCTGTAACTGAAGGCTCAACATTAGATGTGTCATGCTAGATGTGCTGGGCACAAGGGGAAAATCCCTCCTCTTGGTGTCCTTGCTGTGCCCCTGTGAATACCTTCCAAGGCACTGTTGGCTGTCTCTGCAGCCAGGGCACACAGCTGGCTCACGCTCAGTGTGTATCTACAAAGCTCCCCAGGTCCCTCACTGCAGAGTTGTCCCCAGCCAGGCAAGCACCAACCTGTACAGCTGCACAGGGTATTCCCTGTCTGTGGTAGGCCTTTTTCTATCCCTGTTGAATTCCAGAACGTTCCTCTTGCCCATTCCTTCAGCCCATACAGATCCCTAAGAATGGCAGTACAATTTCCTCTATTAGACACGGTGTCTGAACAATCACTCAAACACCTGCCCAAAAAATCATACTTTTCTTCATGTCTTGTAAATAGAATTCTCCTTCACGAATGCACAGTAAGACAACAAATGCTATTAAGTCAGTTGGGAGTGCAACTGAGTATGAATCAGCTGAAGCAGCATAAGTTTTACTGTATTCTGTAGTCTTTTCCATCTCTGTCATGAATATTCTTAGCTTACGGTTATAAACAGCTAGTAGAAAGTGATAAGCAACATCGGCACTCTCATGAGTTTTATAGTAGTCTGAAAAAGTGCTAGTTACTTTAGCATAGACATCATGCCAGATGTTTGTTTTCTGCAGCATTTTCTATTTTATTGCGCTTCCTCACGGCGTGTTAAACATATCTAATACATTCATTTTGTGGAAGTTGGACAGTGTATTTAACAGAACCTGATATATCTGTGGGTGCTTAGCTTTTGTCATTGTGAAAAAAGACTACGTAAGTTACTTCCTCACTACATTAGAGAATGTCTTATTTAGGATCTTCCACACATTCTGTTTTTAACTTTTGAAAAGTACTAGACAAGAAATTTCTAAAGTGAGAGATAAAAATGCTTTCTCCTAGCCAATGATAAACTATTTAAGAATATTTTATTTCAAACTTATTTTAGGCAAAATTTTAAAATACAGTATGAGCATAACTACTCAGATTGTATGAAGTACTTTTTGCATACACATGTGTGATATATATGTCTCAGCAATCACTTCCTCACCTACCAGTTTTCCTTTACATGTAAATAATAAAAACATGTGTTTATCATTATTTTAAAATTGATTGGAATACTACAACATTAATTTTTGAAATATATTTTTCCAGAGTACCAGTGACTGGCCTTCTTTACTGATATTTATGGGGTTTTAAAAGCTTTAAAAACCACATTCATCATCTTGAAACTATTTTGTTTTTAACAAATGCCTTCAGAGATGTTCATACTTTTGCAAAAGATGTGACAACTTTGATTTATGCTTTTGAGAAAAACTTTTTATTCAGCATGCCAATCAAAATTATGAATGCAGAGAAACTACAAGAGCCAACTGACATAGTATGAGTTTAATTTCTTTTCAGTAACATTGTAATAGCATTAAAATAAACAGCTTCTCGGTGTCAGGTAGTAAATTTAGCGCTTGATGTATGACGGATGTTCCTGGACCAAAAAACAAGGTCAAAATTAAAAAGCAGCTTTTGAACACTGGATGCAAAAGAACCTCTTGCTCGCACACTGCAGTAGCAAATAGATTTTGGATGACCAGCTGAATGATGAGCAGGATTCCCTAATGGTCTTGCCTTGAGGACTCTTCTTAACAATTGAAATCATTTGCTTTTATTGTTTTTGACAAGCATAACAATTTGGTAACAGGTGGGAGAATCAGCTTAAAAGGAGAGAACAGGAGAATGAAGATGGCACTTAAAAATCTGGCAGACTGGTGAGGATAATTTTCTTCATTATTTTGCTCACATTTCTTTAGGTACCAAATATGAGTACAAAAATGAAGCAATACGTTTTATGCAAAAATAATGCTTGCTGTGTGGTTTCAGTCAAGGTGATCTGTTACCAAATGATGGATTTACAAGTACCTGCCATGCAATGAGGCAGTTGCCAGAATTAATAACATTTAAAAAAAAAAAAAAATCTATGGGGTGTTAGGGCTTTGACCTTTCAACTACCAACACTACACATTTCACTTAGTATTGACATAAAGCTTTGTAATGTCATAATCTTAAAATAAAAACACAAGAATAAAAACCAATCACTAACCAAAGGAGAATAAAGTCCTGGCAGACTAAATCAGAAATTATTATGTCAGGGTTTCATAGTTTCAAGGATAGGTCTATATTATTCTTTAGAAAAACCTTCTGAGTTTTCAGCTAATTCAGTTATTTGATAAAATACAACTTAATCCTTCCAATTATAAAGTGTAGGCCCTTTTCAAACAGGCCAAGTGAGCAGCTTGACAGTATTTATCCTCAGATGCATCAGGTCAAATTTTATTTTTTCTATCAGAAAACGCTTTTTTTCCCTTAAATTCCTGATTTGTAGACACAATCACACATTTATCACTGAGTCCCATTCACTTCACATTTTTAACAGGGGCGATATTTTAATTGTCTGCAGTATGATTTATATTTTTCTGATACCTCATGACTCATGTATTTTGCAGCTGCAGTGAAGAAAATAAACAGTGGCATTCTAGGTAAACATTTGTGTCAAAAATCAGAAGAAACTCTGATTACAGCAATTTCACTTGCAAGTTTGGAAAGAGTAGGACCCTTTCAGGGAATCAGCAAAGTAAGCTAACATTCACTGAGTTTGACAATGTTCTCAATGCAATCCTAATCTTCCCATTATTGCATAAAATCATGAGATGAATTCAGATTATTGCTATTATCGAGGAATTATTTCTCCAGTACTGCTATTAGCATATATATCTTTAACATGTGTAATCCTGAATAATTCAGCTTTCAAAGGAATCGGTTCCTAAGAGATTAACAGGCACTGCATATAACACTGTAGGGTTCCCCTTCCAGAGAATTCAGCTGAACTTTAGTGCACTTTCTAATGGAATTACTTGACTTCAGAAATCTACTCTTCTCTCATACAAACTCTTCTCTTCCTCCTCTGTGAATGCTGATATTAGCCACAGCACTAACTAAAATGCTACACTGCTTTTGCTGATGAAGGCAAGAACAGAGACATCTGGTTGATGGAGGCAATTTCAGTGGATTTTTCAGAAAGTACTTTTACTAGAATATGGGAAGGCCCTTGAGGTACACTTACTGTACAACAGGAAAAGTTGCACAGAATCCATGTTGGTTTTTAATTACCTCTTTGAGCCTTCAAAGCAATAAATGAACCGAACTGTATTCGATTTTGTGAGGTCTTCTAGTGTTCTGGTTGAATTTCTAATATGACAAAATAAGTGCTGGAAACTATCAAATTAGCCTTAACCCTTCAAGTATAATTTTTCTTTTAAAAGAAATGTACAATATGATATAAACTGTAGACTTCGTTTTGTACAAATGCAGATCAATTGCAGGCTCAAATCTACTTGCACCCTGGAGAGCCTCAAAACCTTTATGAATAATAATATCTTCAACATTTCTCAATCTCGGAGTAGAGGCATGAATCAAAGAGTTCTGAAAAGACAATTCTTTAGTAGTGCTGACATTTTAGTATTAAAAAGGTGATAGTTATACATAATCAAAATAGATTCAGTAAACAAAAGAATTAATTTTTCATCCTGTAGATAACAAGAGAGAAAATTTGTAGTGTTCTATTATAAAAGAATAAATGAAAAGAAGAACAATATAGCCTAAACTGAAAAGGATTTCTAGTTTGGTGCAGGTCAGAATAAGTAAATATCCAGAAAAATTTAGAATCATTGTGGTGTATAAAATCAGGCTAGGTGTGCAACAGGAACAGACTTCAATGATTGCAACAAACGTTGAGATTAGCTGTAACAGAAAGAAAATACTCCATATGGGTTTTCTGCAATAAATTTGTTAGGTCTTACTGAATCATAGATCAAGCAGAGACTATGCATAAGTCAAAAAGACATTTGTATATACACAGATACACACCAATTCCTCCATCCTGTACATTGGCAATTGTACTAGACATTTTCTAATGGCCTGGTACATATCAAAAAATCTTTGGTGTTCAGAACACAACCAAAGAATCATAGAATGGTTGGTTTATAAGGGACCTTAAGGATCATCTAGTTTCAATTTCCTTGCCACAGGCAGGTTGCTCAAAGCCCCATCCAACCTGGCCTTGAACACTTCCAGGGATGGGACATCCTCAACTTCTCTGGGCAACCCATTCCAGTGCCTTGCCACCCTCAAGGAAGAATTTCTTCTTACTATCTAATGTTGTCCTCTGTTCTAGATTTCCTAGAAAAAAAATGAGTCCTTCAGATACACATAAAAATGAGATAAAACAGATTTCTGGTCTTGCAACACTGGACTTCTACAAGTGCATCCACTTCAAAGGAATCTGAAGGAGAGGAGAAACTAGAAAATAGGCACAAGCAGCAAACAAAGGTAATTGGGAAACAGTGGTTCTTTGAGTAACATTTGAATGATGAAATCAAGAGTTAACCACTGTTATCACAAACTTAGCTAGAACAATCAGCAATCAGAAGTATCGAGGCCATGTTACTGAGAACACACCTGCGTTGGGCAGGACACGTTTCCAGGATGAAGGACCACCGCCTCCCTAAGATCTTGCTTTATGGTGAACTTGCCACTGGCTGCCGCAAGAGAGGAGCCCCGAAGAGGAGATACAAGGACTACCTGAAACAACATCTCAGCCTTGGCCATATTGATCATAACTGGTCTACTCTGTCCTCCAATCGGGAGGTCTGGAGACACACTATCTTTAACACTGCTGATGCTTTTGAGAAAGCATGCAGGATCACTCTTGAGGAGAAAAGACAATGCAGAAAGAATCATGCCTTGCAGAATATACCACCTAAGGAGTCTTTCTGCTGTGCCTTTTGCAACCGGACATGCCTGTCTCGTATTGGCCTTTTTAGCCACCAGCGTGCTTGTAACAGACGTGGGTAGAGCCCTCCCCAAATTTTCGTTCGCGAAGCCCAGCCATGATGACAGCTAGAAGAAGATGTCAGAATCTTTCATGAAAGAAGCTACACCTCAAACCCCAAAATGGGACATACATTGCATATGTTCACCAGCAAGAAAACTTTTAGAAAAGAGGAAAGGTACTGTCATCCCCAGTGAACTCTATAATTTACGAAGTTATGAAGTTTGGCTTTTAAACATTGACCTTGAAAATAAGAGCTAAAAGAGCAATCTGTATGTCTGTGATTTTTAAGTCTGTTTGACACTATGCCCTGTACTGCTAAATCATTAAGGTAAAGGAAATGATACTTGTGTCAGGTTAAGAAGCAGCTACTGCCAATATTCTAGTGATGGTTCAAATGACATAGATAGTCTGAACTAATACTGATCCCATCCAGTGAAATCTAGGTGTGTTGAAACCTATGGAAGCATGTATTTTAAAGGTTAGGAGTTATGAACCAGGATTTTGGTTAGGTGATGAGATACTGCACATTGCTAGTTAAAGGGATTTACGTCAGTCTGTTCTGTATTCAGATCCAACCTATGTACAGACTCTGTTTTCTAAAAGAATCCACACAGGACAACTCGCATTGTGCTAGAAATGTGATTCCTCAGTAGTATAAAATCTTCTGTTCTTCTGTGGGTTGTTTACAGGTATATTTAGGCAGCCTCATAAAAAACTTAAATCTAAAGCGAAATGTTACCAGAATGCTGGGAACAGTGCATGTTTCTTTGAACTTTTTGCAACTACTAAAGTCAAAAGTGAATTGTCTTAAAAGCAAATGCCAGAAAGTACTGGAACAAGCATTAATATATTTGAGAAATCACATGACATGAAACTTCAGATGTCATGTGATGGTTTAAAAGTCACCTATACATTCACATTGCTTCTACAATAATATTTAAATTCAGTATCTAAACTGGTTGTTTTAAATGAGTTTGATTAAAAATGCTGCCAATTCCTACCCGAGGTGAGATGAGAGAACGGTTTCTTGAAACACTAGTAAGTCTTCAGACTGTGAAAAGTATTAAGGGAGCATGTCTCTCATGAGGAAAGGCTGAGAGAGCTGGCAATATTCAGCATGGAGAACACAAGACTGAGAAGGGGTCTTATAAAAATACCTTAAGGGTGGGTATCAAGAAGATGAGACCAGACACTTTTCAATGGTTCCCAGTGACAGGACAAGGGACAATGGTCACAAATTTCTGGGCTTCTTCAAATACATCAGTAACAAAAGGAAACCAAAGGATAATGTGGGCCCATTACTAAATGAAGTAGGGACTCTCATAACAGCAGACACAGAGAAGACAAAGTTCCTGAATGCCTTCTTTGCGCCAGTCTTCACTGAAAAGAGTTGGGTAGAGAAGAACTGCCTGAAATTCAAGACGGGCAAATGCAGGGTCCTATACCTGTGGAAGAATAACTCCATGCACCTGCACAGGCTGGGAGTTGACCTGCTGGAGAGCAGTTCAGTGGAGAAGGATCTTGGGGTCCTAGTGGACAACAAACTGTGCAGGAGCCAGCAGTGTGGCCTTGGGGCCGAGAAGGCCAAGGGAACCCTGTGGCACATTAGGAAGAGCATTGCCAGTAGATGGAGGGAGGTGATCCTGCTCCTCTATTCAGCCCTGGTGAGGTCTCATCTGCAGTGCTGTGTCCTGTTCTGGGCTCCTCAGTTCAAAAGAGACATGGAGCTCCTAGAGTGGGTCCAGTGGAAGGCAACAAAAATAATGAGGGAACTGGAGCATCTTTCTTACGAGGAAAGGCTGAGGAAGCAGAGCCTGTTCAGCCTTGAGAAGAGAAAACTGAGAGCGGACCTTATCAATGTCTGCAAGTATCTGAAGGGAGGATGTCAAGGATGGAGCCAGGCTCTTCTTGGTAGTGCCAAGCAATAAGACAAGAGGCAATGGGCAAAAAGTCAAAAAGTGATGCACAGGAAGATTCACCTGAATATGAGGAAGAATTTCCTTACTGTGCAGGTGACTGAGCAGTGGAACAGACTGTCCAGATGCAATTCAATGCCATGTGCTCTATGATGACCCTGCTTGAGCAGAGACTTTGGACTAGGTTGACCAGGAATCCACTGCGGTGCCTTCAAACCTTACCCATTTTGTGATTCTGTGAAAGTGAAACACATGGAGTTTCATCTGAATATGAGGAAAAACCTCTTTACTGTGAGGGCAGCAGAGCTCCAGAACAGGCTGATGAGAGAGGTTGTGGAGTTCCCTTTTCTGGAGATACTCAAAACCTGCCTGGATATAATCCTCTGCACCTTGGTCTGTGTGAACCTGCTTTAGCAGGCGTGATGGACTAGATGATCTCCAGAGGTTCTCTGCAACCCCAATCATTCTCTGATTCTGTGATTTTATAATGTTTTAACATAAATACTAGTCTTCTCAGAAAACTCAACAAATCATGTACAAAATTCTCTACCAAAAATTAAGCATAACTCTCCATCTATTTTGATTGTAATTCTCAGGAAAATATACCACCAGTTTAAAATTTGGTTGAAAATTCCGTCTGATTTGTTTACAGGTGTTGGAACAACAGAGCATGCAAAGATACATAATTATAGAATAATTATAACAAAAGCTTTATGGCTTTTCCAGGAATTGTCAGATGTCTCAGGCATTTAGCTAAATAATAGCTGTAATGTGCTCGTATTCACACACCTTTATATACAATAACTATAAATAATAATTTTGTGCGAGTTGGCAAGGAAAGAAAAGAATTACGCCAACACCAGCTTTCTCACTGGAATGAAGGAAAAAAACCCCAAACAAAACAGAACAGAACAAAATAAAAGAAAGCAAAATCCTACTAAATGAAATATGAATAAACATTAAAAAAATGAGGGGTTTTTTTTCATGAATAGACACATTGAAAGTTGCTCAATCAAATTTGTAGGAATACATTAATTGCTACAGTTACTTAGCCATTGTGCGTATATATCTAATCAGGGTTTTCTGTAGTAATGTTTTACTTGCTTAGTAGAAAAAACTTGTGTCTTTGCTGAATTCTACCAGAACTTTTCTACATTCCAAAATATCAAGTAGCTTCCAAAAATACTTAATTATGAACCTCATTACTTTTGACTTTAGTATTTCACATCAAGTATAGTAAGTCATTGTTTGCATTGTGAGGTACTGATTTATTATGATCCTAGTAAGAAAGACACTGAGACTCTATGAAGTATCATTCAAAATGCCATTTATTAGCATTAATTATTTACACTATAATAAAAGAAAAGAAAACGAATGAAGTGCAGCAAACTTAACAAAGATTCTGTCTGTGAAGGGCTACCCTGTTTTGACCATCCAAATTATAGGATTTTTCTTCAAACAAAATAATTCTTTTCATCAATGTTACTGTCAAATGTATGGGCTTGAATACCCAAACTGCACCATAGCACAAGTCTGCTCCTACTCAGGTTGATAGTTATGTGGCTCACCACTTCCTCCATGTACCATGGTTTTCGAGTCAGGATTATTCCAATCAGGAACAACTCAATACTTTTATAATGAAGAACAGCTTGAGAGTAGAGTTCAATATGTCCTCTGAGCTTCTTTCTCATTTAATTTTATGCTTCTATGCTGCTTTTATAAAACAATGATAAACATGTTCCTTCCACGTACTGTTTTCTATATGCTCTCAACAAAGGAGGAAGTTATTACTGAAAGTTTAGGTATTAGTGCAAAATGCAACTCCTTATTTTTTTATCTATTGCTGTTTTTAATAAAGATAGTCCAGTTCTAGGCAAATTCATTCTTTACAGACAATATTCCATGCTATCCTCATACACATAGTGAATGATCATCCTACTAGTTCCATCACATTCACACATCTCTGATATTTTACTGCAACATTTCATTAAACATAGATACAAAATAACATAGATCAGGCAAACAACATTTTTCATCTTATTGTCTGGAAATTTTAAATTAGGAATCTTGAATTACTAACAAGAGTTGCAGAAGGTGCATTAAGAATTCAAGCTTTTCCCAACACTAGAAATATCTTTCAATCTGTTTTATGTTGTCTTTGGGAAAAGCTACTAAGATTTTCCTGGTTTATTCTTATTTATTTTATCCTTGGGGAAAGCTACTAAAGACAGTAGAAGTTCCCCTCCCTCCATTTCCCTTAAAAATCTTAGCTATAGAAGTCAAGTCATCTGAGTAGGAATGAAGTAACAAAAAGGGCTACAGATGTCAGAGTAGCCCAAGCTGTATTGGCACTTGTTGTTGTAGGTTATATGTTTCCATAGCACTCAAACTGCTGAAAAGCTGTCCCACTTTAAAAGACAGAAATGTGTTCATAGAAAAAAATCAATTGTCAGCAGTAAGTCTGAAAAATTTGCAAGAAACAAATTTTATTTATAAATATTACAAGATTTTCTTCTCTGAATAAAAATATTTGCTCAAGCAATTCATTGCATATTGAACTTTAAATTTTGCAATTTACATTTAATGAAGACCGAAAAGCTTTATGGTTAAAAATTCAAGTCAGAAATAGGATTGAAAATGCAATTTTTAACTTAATATTAATTTCAGTCTTTAAAGAGTGTGGCCCAAAAATGGAACACACAGTCTTTCTCATAGTATTTTTCCTTCACTGAGTTTCAATTGCCTTGATGGAGTAACCAATAAAAGGCATGAATTTACACAGACACCTTACCCATGTATCTTACAAATTCCTTCAGATCTACGGTTTAAACCTTTATCTTATTCTCTGGGGTATTTTGCTTATGTCTTAACTAAAAGTAAATGGAACCAAAGAACAGCTTTCAACAAGCAGTCTAAATCATCATAATTTTCTCCATGATTACCATGTGCTGGGAATCCCACAGCAATACAGATAACTCATAAACATTAGTTTATTGCTTGAATACAGTTATTACATCATGAAGATTAGAGGGATTGTGGTTGTAATGTAATCATACTGTGGAAAATGTGCAGAAAAAAGTGAAGGAATTCTTGCAATTGTATATATTTGACTCACGTAAATTTCTTATTCCTTAGATCACTATTAACAACCAAAATTTTACTGTTCATAAGTGAACATTTTGATTTTCATGGACAGAAGCATGCAGGTTTTGGCTGATTTTTTCTCACACGATTATGTCATAGAATAATAGAATGATGGAATAATAGTGACTGTGCTTCAAATTACACTCTGCAGTGTAAATTTGCTACTTAAAAATTTGCACTGAATTCACTGACCCATATCCCAATGTAGTTTATATTTCCACATACGTGTTACATATTTTATATAAAAATGTTTTTGTTGGTTTTGTTTTTTTATTTTCTTTTTTTTTTTTGGTGGGTTAGGCTTTTGGAATGTCTTTTTTTTGGTTTTGTTTTTGTTGTGTTGGTTTGGGTTTTTTTTGGATGGTGGTTTTTTTGGAGATGGTTTTGTAATTTCAGGAGAAAGAGGTTTTTAATTAGGTGAGAATTAAAGTTGGTTTTCTTCCTTTCTAGATAGGAATTTTTTTAAAATATTTTTTTTCTTTTTAAATCACAACTACTTTTCACTAAACTCACAAAGGGAGAAAAAGAAATAACAGAGGACTTTCCTTCTGGCACATCACTCACTCCATCACCCAAAAGCAAACACATATCCTACTCAGTGGGGGTATTTTTAAATATATTTATGTTTAATCAAAACCAATGCTTTATTGGAGATGCACCTGTATAAAGAGAAATGCTCTGTAGCTGGGATTCTGTAGCAGTAGGGATTAACAGGACCTGTGGTTGCTATGTACTGTGACATTCACTATATCAGTGAGATTTGTTGTAGAGAGTCCTTTTGTCTGTCTGATACTGTGAGGGAAAAATTTGCTCAGTTCAAAGAACAGAAAATCTGTTTTTCATTTCCAATGAAAAATGTCTTCATTGAACACGCTAATAACTGCAAATCTATTACTCCAATCAATATTTGGATTTTCATGGTGGGACACTTCTGAGGAATCTACTGCAGTTTGCTTCCCAGCTCCTACCAGATTGTCCTGGTATCTGAATACTTTAAACATACTGGATCACGAATGGCCTAAACTCGTACTTTTAATTTCCATAAGCAGTGCTGCCTGGAGATACTATCATCCAGTAACAAGTTATTGCAAACCCCACTAAAATCAACAATTAAGCTTTCTTTAATATCTGAATCACACATTCAGCACCTTAGCTAGTCTTGATTTTTATTTCCATTCCTTTCCTTACACAGTTGTTCTTTTCCAGTTTCATTTATACTGAACCCTCCTGATAATACTCCAAGGAGGTGAAAATAATAAAATAGATTAAATTTTACAAAAGGGTCATGTAATTTTCATGTAATTTTTACACTATATTTTAAGAGATGTGTATTTTTTCACTGTAGGTAGGTAACAGACAGTATTGAGTAGGACAAACACATGTATTCCAGAAACTGTAAAATCTTGCAACACAGAAGGATAAAATGACTTATAAAAATGCCTGTTTGAAGGACAGAGAGAATAGAACTAGTCCTATGCAAGGCATGACAGAGCATACATGCCTTCTATTCAAATATAATGATTGTTTATAGAAGCAAGAGACACATCAGCATTTTCACACAGAAGGCAATATCAAAGCCTACGTAAGTACCTTCACTGCGGTAATCCTGTCCTAAATCCCAAATAATTGCTATTTCAATAAAATAAAATTCTCATAAACTTCCTACCTAGCTCATCTTATTTTCTTCCTAGTTTGTATTCTTGCCTGAAAACCATTGATCAAATATACATCATACTTTAGGTCTATAGCACCAATCTAATAGTGATAGAAATTAATCCATATTCCAATGTTCAGGTAAAATAAAACTCTTGTTCGTTTTCGGTTTTGAGATTCTTTTCAGTGTTGGGAAGGAAGCACATGAAATTGGTAAAGAAAGCTGTTAGGGTAAAACTCCTTGCTGTCAGGAATAAGACACTTAAATGCTTTTGTGTCACTAAGGAACAATATAAACCTAGGTGTCATTAAATGCAGTTTTCTTCATAGTTGCTTTTAAAGCAACAAAATAATAAGCAAGAAAACTTCAGTACATATTGCTTAGGGAACCTGACTTAGGGTTGGCTAAGTTGGAAGTGGTGGAATTGCAAGATTTTATCTCCATTGAAGGGCAAACTGTTATGAATCTTCTCCTAAACTCAATTTTGCAAGCAAGAGCCCTTAGTTCTACCTAATGTGGTGTCACAAGTTCAGCACATAATAAAGTGAGGAGCTACTCTGAATAAATTCCTGTAGCCACTGAAATTGAAGACAAACAACAGATATTCAAAGAGCCTGTCTACTCAAAAGTTACAATAAATATTTCAAACTAATGAATGAACTCATCCAAGTAGTAAGTAATGTTTAATTTTGGGAAACCAAACAACATGAAAACATATGTTTTGAGAAATTTACTTAAAATTTGATTATATGAAAAATTATGCCTCTGTGTGGCTTTTGAGATTTTTTTTTCCCTACCCACATGTGGTTATCTACATTGAATTAATTGGCCAAATGCATCTGGAATAATTTTTATATTTCACTGGAATTTTCTACATTTCATTGAATTTTCTTGACAGCAAACAAACATAAAAATACTTCTGCAAAATCCAGATAATGCTGGCTTAAATTTTATGTTGTGAAAAAGAGTGTAATTTGTCCTCGTGGAATAGAAATCACTGGTTTCTGTTATGGATACCTTCTATTTTGACATATTAGATTTTTGTCCACAGAACTTACTTAATAATCTAGTTCACAGTGTATAACTGTAGGGTATGTAAATCCTTATGCATTTTCATTTTTAGGCTGAAGTTGGTTCAAACCAGTTTGTTTCTCTAGAAAGACGTAAGCAGATTCAGGGTTGCTTACATATGTTGCTCATAGCAGTTGTCAATAAATTGTTCAGGTAATCACACACTTGGTCTAAGATGCCTCCATGAATTCATTAAGTCATCTTTCTGCAATATTCTAGACCTGAAAATACTAGCAATAGAACAATTGTAAAGCAGCATAAAGAGTATTACAGTATACTCTACTGTTCCAAGACCAATTTAAACATCTACTTGCACTTTTTAGGTACATTTCATGTCCTGTAACCCAGCAGGCTTCCATTTTAACTTCCAGAATAATTATTTTACATATACCTAGAGTCCGAACAATTTTTTTTAAAAACGAAAAGGAAAGAATAAGTTAAATTTTGGAATTATCACTTCAAAGAAAGATGGCAATTGAAAGCAGATTATATAGTAGTCTTCATTTCTATGATTCCCCAGTTTTAGCAGCTAGTCACAAAATTAGATTTTGAGATACTGCATAATAGCAAAGAACATGACATGTAAGAAAACTTACACAAACACACACAAATTTCAGGAATGGTAATCCAAGAGAGATTTTGTTGTCTTGTTATCACTTCTATATTCCTTTTTGTATTTCTTCTAAATATAAGTATCTTGTATTCTCAAATTCAACTTGAAGCATTGCAGGCACTCGGTAGGATATGCATGAGTGAATGCCCTTTAAGACAAATTTCTATTTCTTTTCAATTTGGAATAAAGTTGGAAATAAGTGAGTTATCAGAATAGCAAGCAACTTTCTGCTGCACATTAAAATCTGGGAGGAATATTTCTAGGATCTCTGTGAGCTACACACAAAATATCTGTTGTTTGATTGCCTGTAATCCAAGAGTGATACATATGTATAACGGAAACAGGTTGCTTAGAGCACTTATTGCTTTTTCTATATCTTTTCCCCCCAGGAGGCTCATAAAACCATTACATGTGCACAAACACTCCTCTCAGAAACAAAATATTAACTGGTATTTACTTAAGACATGGGCTACATAATCTTCATCAGGAGATTAAATTCACAAATTTTCATCTCTTTTGACGTATGCAGAGGTGTAATCCATAGGCACACCCAGCATTTGTGGATTTTGTAGCCAAATTACGTCTCATTTACAGGGCAATTTCCAACCTAGCTATTAAGCCAACTGTTAAGTGTTTCATGCTGAGACTGAGAAAATGTGCCTGAGCCCTGATGCTCAATTGAAAGGTAGCAGGAGTGTCCTGCATTGTCCTGCAGATTTCTCTGTGTTGCTATACATAGAACCACCCTCCAAATCAAGTGGCAGAAGTTCAGATCACTGAAGATGTGGATTCAGTACATGAACTAAATGTAAGCATTTTGTGCTCTGTACCTCAAGGATTTGTCTTGCAAACTTCTATTTACCATTTTAATCTCTCAAAAATACAACAGATTTGAATTCTGCTAGGTTTCATACCACATTGATATCTACACTGACAAAGCAATACTTAGTTTTGTAGTTAAACTTGAGTGGGATATTTAAGTTAGAAGCATATACTAATCACAGATGATTTGTTAAAAAGATGCACTTGATGAAAGAAAAGTGATGGATACCTTCTGGTTATCACAACCATATCATTTATAACAATCTTATTTTTTATACATATTTAATTCAGTGAAAATAAACAAATATTTAAGAATCTATTATTTTGAATTTAAAAAGTCAAAAGGCTCATGAAGATTGAAGACAATATTGGACTGTCAATGGCAACAAAAATATTGTTCTAAAGTTAATGCATACATTTTCACAAACAGTTATTTCTAGTGTATGGAAGGACTACATATATTTTAAAGTCCTTTGTCATTAGTCTATGCTTAATAAGGGTGCTGGAATTTTTTCAGACCCTATTTTTACTGGATCCTACACAGTCTCCTACAAGTTACTCTGTGACTTTTGCTTTTGATTCAGTATTTTTATTCTTGGTCACATTGGAAAAATCTCAAGTGTTTATCTGTATTATAAAACTATACCAAAACATTCTCCATTTCTCCCTGATATGCAACTACTTAATGCTGGCAATTTAATAAAGGTGGAAAAGAGCAAATTTTTTTCCCAATAAGTCAGAAGAAAATGTGATTAAAGAATACAAATATGATACAACACCAGCTTTTGGCCGCTAGCTAACCATTTTAAATCAAATAATGAATATGTGGACTTTGTAACTCAATCACAGTTTAATAACTAAGCAAAATAAATTAAGAGATAAACTTATTGAGAAAAAGAAAAGAAACACAGAGATAAACTGCATTCCAAAAGACATAGGGATCCATAAATCTACACTGTGAAAAGAAAAAACAAACAAAAAAATGCCACAGCAGAATGAAAATTGTATTTTAGCAAATCAGAAAAAAATATCAAAAAAAGAATATGAATTAAATGAAGAATCACTCACAGATACGATTTCAAGTGGTTGCATCGAATTCTGCAATAAAAGAATCACAGATTTGGTCTGGTTCAAAGGAAACGCAGTGGGTTACCTGGTCTAACTTCCCTGCTCAAGTAGAGTCATCGTAGAGCACATGGTACAAGATTGCATCCAGATGGTTCTTGATTATCTCTGGTGAGGGAGATTCCACAACATCTTTGAAAAACCTGTTCCAGTGCAGGGTCACTCACAGTATTCTTCCTCAGATCCAGGTCAATCTTCCTGTGCATCACTTTCTGCCCATTGCCTCCTTGCTTTATTGCTCGGGACCACTGAAAAGAGCCTGGCTGCATCCTCTTGACACCCTCCCTTCAGATACTTACAGACATTGATAAGTTCCGGTCTCAGCTTTCTCTTCTCAAGGCTGAACAGGCTTTGCTTCCTCAGCCTTTCCTCATAAGAAAGACGTTCCAGTTCCCTCATTATTTTTATTGCCCTCCACTGGACCCACTCTAGGAGCTCCATGTCTCTCTTGAACTGAGAAGCCCAGAACTGGACACAGCACTGCAGATGAGGCCTCGCCAGGGCTGAATAGATGGGAAAGATCACCTCCCTCCATCTACTGGCAATGCTCTTCCTAATGTGCCACAGGATTCCCTTGGCCTTCTTGGCCCCAAGAACACACTGCTGGCTCCTACAGAGCTTGTTGTTCATCAGGATCCCCAGGTCATCCCGATTTTACGAATGGTTCTATTTTTGTCCTCAGCACATGTTCAAAATTCAGACATTTTATGAGTTCAATTGTGACCGGTTTTTCCCATGTTATTGTTATATATATACATGGATAAACTCTGTATTTGTCATTAAAATACAAACACAGAGGCAAAGAATTGAAAGAAAATGTATGAACCTGAACAATATGTATGAACCTGCACTTCTCCCAAATTGGTATGCTAAGGAAATGATCTTTCCCATTCCAAAGTTTTTTCCCTACCTTTCCATCATAGCCCTTATTTTGCATTGGGTTCTTTCTTTTTTTCTTCAATTTTTTTTTATTCATGAGAGAGGGAGGAATTTTCAGGAATTTCAAACTTTTATTGTGACACAGCTTTAAAGCACTTGTCCTGCTGCTATCCAACTTCAGTCACTGAAGGTGGGTGATTTTACCTGCCTCAAAATTGTGGAAATCTGTTCTTGTAGGTATGCAGGGATATTGTAATTCTCAAGGCTCAAAGCTGAACACTGAACTCTACAAGCTTATTTTTTGCATGTTGTTTGGAAGGTGGTCATAACCAAAGATAGTTCATGAGAGCAAATTAATACAGTTCATAGTACTGAACTCAACCATTGACCTGCTCTTTCAAATTCTTAGTGCTTGCAGAAAGGTATGGAAAAGTATATCAGTGCACAGAAATCCATACTTTTTCTCCTTCTCTTAGCATTCTATTCCTTCATGTCTACTTTTGTTTCAAGAAATCTAGAGTAATTTGTCATGTTTTTCCAACTTGAGGGCTGCTGCCTATGAGGTATCAATAAGGACACATTGTCAATAGACACCTCAGAGTTCATCTTTATGACCATTTCAGTTCAGATCAAATGTGATGTGAATGTCCAAACTATACCCACTTACTGTATGTGGCTTCACATCAAAGAGTATGATCTTCAAGAAGATGATCTAGATTTTTTTCAATGAAACTAAACCTAAAGATGTGCTTCAGAAGTGCATGAGAAGTACATTTTAATTGCTAATAGACTCAGCCTGTGGGATAAGGCTAGAGCAAGTCCTTTATAACCCTGTGAAACAGAGTTGCTGTAGCTGCTGTGCTCTCAGCAACAGGTATTTTTCTTTTAATTAAATAAATTGGGCAAACAGACTCCCAAGAAGCCCCTAGAAGAACACCTATTGGAGGTGGGAAAGGAGCTCCAGAACACATCAGCTCATACAGCATTGAGCAGTGGCAACTATGTGAGGTACAACTGACCTTCAGAGAGGAGTTGGAGGTATGAATGTTGTGTAACTGGGGCTTTCTGGGTACTGCTAGCCTAGCCCTGCTGGATCACCACAGGTTGCATTAGGACAATAAACCAAATCAACCATACGATGAAGTTCAAACCCACTAAGAAGGTCAGGACACTGAGGAGACTTAATTGGATTGTTATGCAGGTATTTTATCTCCTTTTTTCCCCTTGTATTTTCTTTATAATAATAATAATATGTAAGTTAAAGAAAAAGAATAAATAATTACTGAAAAAAGAATATTTTAGCCTTTCAAATCAGATTGCATCGCTCCTGTGAGCCTTCAACTGTACATTTGTATACCTAGAAGTTACTAAACAAAGATGTTTAGGCCCTTTCATGAGAAAAATTGTTAGAAAAAGGACAAAATTATCTCTTTCCACAATATCTCTGTTGACTTTTTAAAACACACTTACACTAAAAAAAGATTTTCTTCCCTTCATCCTGCAAAGAAAATTATTTGAAATTTTGTCTTATCCATTAGTAACAAAGTTTTAAAGCCATTGCCTTGATGAAAACACTTGATGGATATTGAAGAGTAAATTAATGAAAATGTTTCTTATTATTTGATAAGAAAGCTGAAGAAATCCAACTTTTAATCTTGCTGACTATTTTTTTTTGATGTTTCCATGAGAAGAAGAAAACTAAAGGTTTTGCCTTGGTAAATAGGTAAGGGGTGAGAATGAAAATAAGTTCAGAACATTTTTCTTGCCACATTTCACCCTGGAAATAGAACAAAGCTAGCTGATTAATGAAAAAGCTGTAATTACTTTGGCATAAAGGAAAGCACACTTCCCAGCGAAGTTGTCATGGCAAAACATTAATATATGCAATTTTCTAAGGAAAGGCTACTATTTTTCTTGCCTTCAGACTGGGAAACAAAGAATTTTGATAGGAAACACATTTAAAGTAGGGATTAGATAACCTGATTGAGCTCAGGAACACATTTTCTTCAGTTGAGTGAATGACATTCAAAGCGTGATTACTCTGATAATTGTTCTTAGAAATAGTGTAGTAGAGTTTCATATCAATTTTTTAGTGATGTTCTCTTAAACAAGGAGGCATAGCACCAGGCCACAAATCACATCTTACATACTGCCATACACATACTTGCTTTTCCTTGCTTCTAGTCAGACTCTACTATTTATTTGAATTTTTTATTCCCATTCATGTACACACAGTGAAAATTCTGGAGCTGCTATAGAAGAAATTCAAATACTGAAATTAGATATACAGACATTACATATACCCCAAAGTGATGCAACATATCATCTCCTAGAATTAGCACATATATCTTTTGCAAATGGATATTGTTAGTTTGACCAAAGCCCACAGAGCAGTGAAGAACCTTTTGAACTCGTCTGCATGAGGCAGTTTGAAAACTCTTAATAAAAATTATTAACACTACAGGAGATGGAGGAGGCCCGATACAAAGTAGTGGTTGAAGTATTTCTCTTGTTAAAAGTAGGGGTTGTAGAAACCCATAGAGATGATTTTACAATCAGATAGTAAGGGATGTTCCAAGGCAAATCAATGCTCTTTTCAAAGAAGACAAATTAGGTGACAGGTGCTTTTCAGAAGAGGACTTGACCCTACAGAGTTGCATGAAACACCTTGACATTTGGTTTTCCCAAAGAGAACACTCTGAAGCTGCCTCTAAGTTCTGCTTGAAGTTCTCTCCTTCGTTTTTAAGTATATAAACAGTTCTATTAACCTCTCAAAGCAAGTAATATGTCTGCAGAAGGAGGCAGCAAGGGCAGTAGTCTCCTGCACCATTTACAGTGTTAGCCAAGATTTTGTCACTTCCGTGGCTGGCTGTGAAAGCTGCCTGATATCAAATGGAAAGAACTATGTAACAGCTAACAGCTCATTAAGCAGTTTGGATGTGCAGAATTGAATGATAATTGGGTGTTTTCAAGGTTTGAAGGAAAGCAAAAAGCATATTTTCTCTCACATGCTGTCCAGGTGCTGTTTCTGAGATGCACACCAGTGTTCTTTTCTGCTATTGCTGTGAGGACCAAAGGGTCCTATATTAGCATGTAGCTGCTCAAAGGCTGAGCAGGCAGTTCCATTTGACTGTCCAATGACAGCATGACAGCGTGCCTCAGTGTTAGGGATGGCTTCAACACGTCAGAAAACAAACAACTGCAAAATTTTTGAGGCCTAGAAAATTAAAGTCTTTTATTTAAAGAAATTATAGTGAATTTTTATCCTGATCCTTTCAAACAAGTTTGAATTAATGCTCCTGAAATTGTAAGATTGTATTTTTAAAAATATTTTGCTAAAAGCATATACTGCTTATGTATTTAGGCTGTATTTGATTTATCAATCTCTTTTACTCACTCATTTATTTTCATCTGTCTCTTGCTTATAAAAAGTAAGAAGAAGAAAAAACAGTGTACTACAAAGTGGCTATTGAGTTAATGAAAATGGAGATAGAGTTTTATGATTACAGTTTTGAGTTAGGTTTCTTCACTTGGCCTTATGACTGGGAAGAATTTAAACTGTACTCCAATGCTTTCATCAGTGAAATTATGAATTGGCTTCAAATGAGAATTTAAAGGTGGCTTTTAAAATGTGATACCTTTAAGAAGGGAATTGGTCTTTGCAAAGTTAAAATATTAAATAGAAGTAAATATCACTGGTTGATTACAAGAGATAAACAAACTTCATTGTTATTCTTTAGTATCTCAAGATAAAAAGTTGGATGTGGCACTGAAGAACACTCCGAAATTGTTCTGTCAGGCACTGAAATATGGTTTTCCTTAACAGAGAACTGTCTTTAGAGACTGGTCTGGTTTATTCTTCAGGAAAAAAAAAATCCTGGTACTTAATTACTTATGAATGATTTAGCTAATACATGTTTGCAAAGTGCTTTAGAAGGTTAATTTCAGTATTTATGTAGAAGATTCTCCCAAGACAAAGGACTACAACACAAAATTTTAACTCTGTTTGAAGACACATTACATTTTAATCTAAGCCAGATTCTCATTGGTTAGGTCAACATTAATGTAGCAGGAGGTTCATCATTAGATGAAACTGATTCAGTAATTATTAATAGACATATCCTATAGTCCTGTCCTCTTGAGCACCACATATATAAATATTTCCATGTCACAGCTTCTAGAATTTCCAAAAATTGAAAACTAGACATGAATATTCTCTTCTCTTTTTCCATTTTTTTAGCTAATCTTTCTTTTCTTGAAGATCCCCTTTTTGACCTCTTTTTCATTCCCCTTCACACAACAGTGTTCCACAATACTAAAAGCTAGCAGAAACCCTTTTGTTCAAATGTGCTTCTACATTGGAAAAAAAATACTTGCTTATGTCTGAAGAGGAACATGTCATTATAATCCAAATTTATCTTCTGAACCTAAGAACTGTCATATTGCATTAAACCAGAGGCCAGCATGACCTGCATTCCATTTTCAACTGTGCCAAAAGTAGATATTTATGAAAGGGTAAAAGAACAAAAGAAGCACACAAATATACTCTGTGCAATGTATGTACTGTCTTCAACAACCTGCAATTTAGATTGAAATATTTGTCACCACACATTTCTAGGTAAAAGAGTCTCTATGGATTTCTTTTCCACTAATTTATTTGTCCAGTCTTTTCAGACCCATGCAAATAAACTTGGTATCCACAACAGTGATGGCAAGGAATTCAACTCCTTAATTACAGGTCAACTTATTTTACTTGCTTTGCATCCGTTACTTGATAGGCTCATTTGATTTTCCTATTTCTTTTACTGGAATGGAGAGTGAAGAGCTAACACCCTTTCTTTTTCATTAAGTCACATTTATCTCCCTTTAATGACTTTCAGGCTAAAAAAAGAAGTCCAAGTTTGTTTACTATATGAAGAAATTTCTAAATAATTTCATACACTTAATCACCCTTACTGCCCTTCTGACAACATTTCTGAAATTGATTTAAGGTTCAACAGGACTGCACATAATTCAAAGTGTGGGCAGACTTGGAGTCAATAGTAGCATGATAGTTCTCTCAGTTTCATTCTCTCTTTCTTCCTAGCAGTTCCTAAGATAAAATTTGCCTTTTCCCTACAATCTTAAAAAAAGGGGAGACAGTGATTTCTCATTCAGCTGAGATGATAAATGGAGCATTAAAACAGCCACAAGGATTCCTGTTTTCTAAGAAGTAATTATGGGAGGCCATAAATTATTCAATAAATCGTTCGTAGTTGAACATCTTAAGTTCCTAATGGAACAAGCTACTCTCTTGCACTCAGACAGCTTATACTACTGACTTAGGGCACAGGTAGATATCATTGAGGAATGATATTTATTGCCTCTGTTATGATCTAATTAGTGAGGTGCCTCTGCCCAAATTAAGTTGTAAATGAGATCATATGCTGAAGTCAATAATAAGAATTTTACTTACCCATATATGTGAGGTATAGAGATAGAAATAAATAGAAAAGGTAGGGGAGGGGAAGAGATAGAGAGAGAGAAATAGAAAGAGATCAAGCATCCCATGCTCAGTCTTTCTCTTCTTTTGAGTTGGTGGGTTTCTTGAGCTGGTGGTTGTGATCTCCCCCTGTGGAATAACTTTTACCAAGTCCAAGCTGATTTCAGCACAGTTGTCAAGTTGGCTTTCCTTGTCCAGTATCAGTGATACAGTCTTCTCCTCCAGCTTTGTTTACCTCCTCCCATGTCTTAGATAAGTTAGACAATAGTACCACCTTTATCTTATCTCAAGTTCCTCTCGAGGTGGCTTAACTTACAGTTCAAGTTCCAGGTATGCACAGAGGCATATCTAAGGGGGACCTTCAATGGTCACAGGTGCCCTCTGTCCCATAACTTGGGGTAATCTTTTACCAGTGGTATGTGTATGAGCAGTTACTTCTTTACACAGTTTGCCACAGTGGGATTTCTGTCTGGATGTGCTAACCAGATCTTACCTCCCCAGGCCTGGAGTTAGTGCCATCCTGTTGCTCAATTCTGTGCTTATCTCATGGCAAAGTCCTTCTGTGGTCTTAACAGTGTTTGAGACACGCAATTGTGCTCTTTAAGTCCTTACAAGCCTCACAAAAAGTTTCCAGGTTAGGAGGTAAGGAACAGACGTACCTCCAGAATTCTGCTGATATGTAATTTTAGGAGAGGTGGGTAACTCATTGAAACAAATTAAACTTCTCTTAACTCTGTTTGCTACAGGTCTGTTTTAGAAGACACTCAATGTCATTGGTCCATTTCCACTGTGTCATCCATTGAAGAGGTACAGAGAGCTCTCTCTCTGCTCCTTAGAGTTAGTAAGCCGTCTAAAAAAAAAATATTAAATGGTGATTAAAGAAAATGATAGAAACATCAGCTCTGTGGATCTTACATTTAACCCCAGTTTGTAACTCTGAACCTGAAACACATTCTGGGCTTCCCTGTAGAGCCAACCCCCTTGAACACCTAAGCATGCAATTATTAACAGCTCCACAGAAAACTAGCTGGCAGGTTAGATGTGAAATATAATGGAAAGCTTTTACTGTTTTATAATAATTCTGAGTACAGAATAATCAAGATAAGAAGAACTGATTTTTTGACTAATGAATAAAAATTAATCAGTGAGTCATCTCAGCTGTAATATATGAGCTGTTTTTAAATTATCAAACTTAATAGCAGATACTAAACATAGTATTTGGTATTTCCCTTTGTTAATCAGCACAGTAGAATGTAATTTGTTTAAATCTCATTAATTCAAAGAACACCCTTGTACCTAAAATCGTGTTCTTACAAGCGTGTTATGCGCAACACCTTTTAACGCACCTCTTCCAGCCCTTGTTATCACAGTAGAAGTTCATAAGAAATATAATGGTTAAATGTCCCTCTATAGCCTGCTTATCAAGAGTATGGTGAGAAACAAACAATTGACTCACACTTGGCAACTGAGAAAGTTAAAACTTGTTAGTATGTAACTTTATGAAAAATGTGGTTTTTTCCTCTTCCATCTTCATCTACCAATAGATACAGTTTCCTTCTTTACAGAGAGGTATGATGCCTAATGGTGCTAAGGAAAAAAATTCCGGAGCAGTTAATTGAGGGTGAGATAAGGAAAGGGTTTGATTTGTGCCTAGGCATAGGTGTTACAAGACACCAGCGCAGACCGTGCCTGAGATGTTACATTTTATAATACTGCCCAACCAATCCAAGTTTTGTCCATCCTGTAGCTTTTGTCCTGGTCCACCCCCTGGGAATTAGGTCTGGGGGCTTTTGGGACCACTTCTTCATCATCTTCATCATCTTCAGAGTACAGAGGGTACACAGTCACCCAGTTCTTGACTCTGTTCTGTTGTTCAGGCCACAATATGAATGTTCTCTAAACAGCCTAGGCCTTGCCTTGACAAAAGACAAAACATTTTCTATTGAATTCAGGGGTAGAACTGATATGGGGAGCATGGAATGGGGTGAGAGGGTTGAGGAATGTGTAAACTAAAGGGTGCTAAAGGGTGAGGGAATAAGGGCTGCTGCTTCTAAAATATACTTTTACTACTTCACTACTTATAAAGCTTATAAAATTAGAAAAATAAGAAAAAAACAGATGGACCTTACGGCATTAGTATCTATTTTATTTTTAGCAAAAGTCTTGGGAAGTGCATCAGTAAATGCAGCTTGTGTACAAGCATTTAGAAATAGATAGAATTTGTCATCCTATTACTATGTCACATTAAGCTTGATTAAAAATTTTTCTGAGAATACAAGGGTTGCCCAAACTGAGATGTAATACAGGATTTTATGCAGGAAAGACTTTAAATTCCTTCAGCCCTTCAAACCATAAACAAAGTGAATAAAAGATGGTGGAATAGGGCCTCACACTCACAGTTGCTATGACCTAATTCTCTCAAGTCTTATCAAGCCTCTTGCACATTCAAATAATAAGATAACTGTGGTTTAATTTTTCACCAGAAGGTGTAGTTTCAATCCAGCACTATGAAAGATGAAAGAGAAAGCTTTCATTCTCAGGCATGCCACTGCTGAATATCCTGAGCTGGTAAGGATTGTATCAATACTTTGTTCTCTTCCTTTGGGGCTTCTTCTGTCTTACTTGTGGATTACCTTTCTAGCTTGTATGAGTAATTAAGACACAAGATTTAACAGCCTCTCTTCTTGCACAAGACAATGTGCTAGTTCAAGAATTCAGGAGTTACTTGTATAGCCAATGTAGAGGCTTGTTGTTCCCATAAATTCAAAATATGCTAAGCAGGATGTAACCAGTATTTGCTTTCTTCGAAGAGATAAAAGAGCACAATGAATTAGATTGACCAGTGACAATGTATAACATTTTATAACAAAGTTAAATGGAAGTTTGTACACAATAAATAATATCCATTCAATAAATAGAGGTTCATGGTATAATTTCACAAACAGGGTACAGAAAAAACTATGAAAATAGCAAAATTTGCAAGATAAGAACAAAGGAAGTAGAACAGACAGGAGACATACCTTGTGAGACAGGAGTCATCCTCTGGAAGCAGTTGGAAAGATATCTAATGGACACACAAGAAGTCCTTGTCTTAAAATTAAAGTAGTCTCTATGGGGGGCAGATGAGATCACAGCCTTATTTTTTTGTGGAAGGGGATAGGACTATAGAAAAAAATCAACAATGAATGAAAAGGTTTGGGGAAGAAAGATGATATTCCCTTTGTTTCAAGTTTCCCTCAAACCTGATCACTAAGACCATCAAGGACCACAGCCATCAGTGCTAAACTACACAGCAACAGCTCTAAGGTACTGTACATTCGCAGCTGGTATGGGGTAGCATTGGTAAGGGCCAACTGTTTGGAAAGGTAATGACAATAACTGATGAACAAGACCTAACCATTGGCTGATACCATTACTGACTGAAGTAAATCTAAATGTGCTTTGAAGTTTGAAACAGACCCTGATAACTGATGTATCGTTTAACTCCCACCACATAGAATCCTAATTTCAAAACTTATGGGACAAGATAAAGACAGATTACTGAGTGAAGGGGGGAAAAGAAAGAAAAAAGAAAAAAACCCCAGAAAAATAACAATCAATCAAAGGGATGTAAATGTGACCACTCACCACCTTTCATGATGAAACTGATGCCTAGACAGTCTCTGAACAATGGAAAGACTCTAAGATTTACTGCTGAACAGGATGTAATATGGCATGGAATGTCCCTTTATCTGTTGGGGTCAGCTGTACATCCTCTTGCCCAACCCCAGCCTTCTCTCTGGGAGGCAGTGTGAGAAACAAAAAAGGACTTGAACTCTATGCAAACACTGTTCAGCAACAGTGAAAACTGTGTTATCAGTGCTAGTTTAACCACAAAATGGCTAAACGACACCACACGGGCTGCTATGAAGAAAATTACCTTCACCTCAGTTAGACCCATATACATTGAGTTGCAACAACTGTAAACTCCTTATTTGTTCAACCTGCTTTATCTCTACGTTACTAGGGACAGAAATGCTATTTGAGAAATTTTATCAGAAGTCCTTGCTTAGTCCATTATTCCTACTGTAAGAGCTGTTCTATAGCCTTGGCCGTTTTTATTTTAATCTCTGTATTCTCTTGTCTCCAAACCTAGGAACCTATACTCAGGGAAACAAAGCTATCCACTGTAATGAAGATGCATTCAAAATTTGGATTTGTACAGTAATGGAACAATATTCTTTAGATTTATTCTATATTCATTTCCCAATAACTTCAAACATACACTTTGATTTTTTTAATTGTCGTTGATTATTATACTTGTATAACAGGCCTTTCTATTATAGCCCTAGATTGCACTCTTGAGTGATAATGATCAACTCAGAAAATTTCGTACATGAATTAGGAATGTTACCCCCTCATGTGCACCACTTGACATTTAAAACCACAAAATATCACTTTCCATTTTACTGTCCAATCACACAGTTTAAGAACCTTTTGTGATCCTTAACCATTAACCCTTTTCTTTACCACCTTAAATTATCATAATGTTTTTAACAAAATTACCTCAGTAGTCTCTTCTTTTCCTAATAATGTTTAATATGTTGAACATGACATCTCCCAGACAAAGTTCCTATGCACTTCTCAGGATGAACACCTTTTACTTTAAGGACATTTGATCCTGTTCTCTGTTCTAAGCTGCTTTTTGGTTATACTAAGATTTTCCCTCTGAAAGAATAATTGCATGTATTCTATAAGTGCCTCGGCAGAGGAATCTGACAAACAAATATGGTTTGAGGAAACTCAGGTAAATAGATCATAGAATTGTCAAGGTTGGAAAAGACCTCTAAGATCAAGTCCAACCACCAACCTAGCACCACCTCAGTGTTCACCTTTGTACCTCAAGTGCTGTATCCACATGGTTTTTTGAACACTTCCAGAGATGGTGGCTCCACCACTTCCCCAGGCAATCTGCTTGCCAACCCTTTCCATGAAGAAGTTTTTCCTAACATTCAATTTAAATCTCTCCTGATACAACTTGAGGCCAGTTACAATGAGTGATAAGATCCCCCCAGAGCCTCCTTTTCTCAAGGCTAAACAAGCCCATCTCCCTCAGCTGCTCCTCATCATACTTGTGCTCCAGACCCTTCACCAGCTTCCTTGCCCTTCTCTGGACGTGCTCCAGCACAATATCCTTTCTGTAGTGAGGGGTCTAAAACTGAACACAGGATTCAAGATACAGCCTCACCAGTGCCAAGTACAGGGGCACAATCACTGCCCGGGTACTGCTGGTCACATTATTCCTGATACAAGCCAGGATACCATTGGCCTTCTTGGCCACCTGGACACACTGATAGCTCATAATCAGATGGCTGTCAACCAGCACCACCAGGTCCTTTTCAGCTAGTCAGTTTTCCATGCACTCATCCCCAAGACTTTAGTGTTGCATGGGATGGCTGAATATGCATATATTCATAATTTCCATGTGTTTATTGAGCTCTTCTGAGAGTTCTAATATCCTTGCAAGACCAGACTTTTCCTTATGCAAGCAATGCTGATATTTCCCACAGAAGTTATACTTACTTATTCCTACCAGTTCTATTCTTTGCCATATCTTATATTATTTTGCTGTTTATTATAATTTTTGATGTTTTGCTCCCTGTAAATTAATTTATAAAAAAAAAAGGCAAAAATAAAAGCCATTATTTAGCAACTCTCTCAGCCTTTAAATGGTTTAAAAACTGGAAAACTGCTCAGCCAGACATCTTCAGCTAGCTTCATGACAGTAAAAAAGCATTTATGTCAAATAGCAAAATGCTTTCCAGTTACTTTTACTGTTGCTGGTATCACTAGTCACAGAGCACTTACATGGACTAATCAAGTTATCCGAGACTGAAGTGAGCAAATAGACCAAGAATATACTTACTGAGGTTATAAGAGAGAGAAAAAAAGCCCTATGGCGAAAGACCTTGAGGGGAAGTCATATGAGAAGCAGCTGAGGTCATTTGGTCTGTTCAGCCTGGGGAAGAGGAGACTGAGAGGAGACCTCATTGCAGCCTACAACTTCCCTGTGAGGGAAGAGGACGGGTCGACACTGATCTCTTTTCTGTGGTGACCAATGACAGGACCCGAGGGAATGGCCTGAAGTTGTGTCAGGGGAGGTTTAGGTTGGATATTAGAAAAAGGTTCTTTACCCACAGCACGGTTGGGTGCTGGAACAGGCTCCCCAGGGAAGTGGTCACAGTACCAAGGCTGACAGAGTTCATGAAGTGTTGGGACAATACTCTCAGCGCATGATTTGACTCTAGGGGAAGGTCCTGTGCAAGGTCAAGTGTTGGATTTGATGATTCTTGTGGATCCCTTCCAACTCAGCACATTTTGTGATATTTCAAATATTTTTCTGACAGAAATCAGTAACAAAATAAGGTATCAAAGCAAAATGAATTTAAAAGTGACTAAATAAAACCAAAAGAGGAATTTTAGGGCCATATTAAACTACACAACCAGGAATTTTCATAGGATTTTCAAGCTCAGCAGTTACCTGGTCTCATATAATACATGACAAATAATTGATCTTATCAAAAGATTAAAATATTTTCACTACCTTATCATTTCAAAGAGCTTGCCAATTTGAAAATGAGAATATTTACAAGGTTGGAGAAAAAGTATACACTTATTTATGTTTCATGTGTATCAAGTTCCATCCAGCTAAGCGAGCTGACCGGTTTTCCAACAATTTAGTGAAAAAAAATTCTCTATTGTGAGAAGCTGTCTTATAGCACAGGTTATATTTTATTTCCTTTTTCAAAGACCCTGGTAAGAAACCAGATTTGAGACACTGGAATGCAGTCTTGCAGCCACAGGTAGGTCTCTCAGCAAAGACATAAATAAAAATATCATGGAGGGTATCCTACTCTTGTATAAAATCATTTTTGTAAACTCTTATGTTACAGGACAGATGTAGCAACATTTCAAAACACTGAATTATGTGGAAGCAACCTCATAAATCTTTGATTTCAATGTTCTTCTGTTAAATGTGGTCATACAATATAATCTTATCCAAATAGCTACTGTTAAGGTAAGAGAGATAAAGACAAAGCTATTTACTTTGCCGAATCTGTTTTAGGTACTTTAAAGTATCCAGCTGGTTGGGGAACAGACAAAATCCACTGGTATATTTGTTGCAAAGCAAAATGAGAATGTTACCAAATGAGATCTGCAGGTCCCTGTA
>NW_016690289.1:341032-351530 GCF_001604755.1 Lepidothrix coronata
GCTTGGAAAAAGATAAGTCCAACATGTAATGCTGTTCCTTCATGTTAACTTCCTTCATGATGCACTTTACAGCAATTTCTATCTTTTACTTTGTCACCTAGATAAACTGCCTGCTCATTGCTTGGATGGCTGTAGAGTTTGACAGGTAAAAACATGACTGGATAAAGAGATTTTCTTCATAGAAAGGGTTGTCAAGCATTGGAACAGGCTGCTCAGGGAAACAGTGGAGTCACCATTCCTGGAGATATTTAAAAGACATGTAGATGAGACACTTAGGGGCATGGTTTAGTGGTGGGCTTGGCAGTGCTGGATTAACTCCAAGTTATCACCGCAGAGGCTCAGAAAGGCAGAAACTACTAAGGTGGTGTTGGATCCTTACAGAGAAAGGGAACTTTGTTGTAAAAGAGAAGGAAACTTTGTGACTTAGTAATATATACTATAACACAGAGCCTTCATTTCAACCTTGTTTCCAGTGGTTTTCTCCCTTCTCTTTTACTCATATTTCTCCCTACTTTGCTTTAAAGCCAGAGTTTATAATGGCCTGTCATGAACAAAAGTCCTATTTATACAAAGCTTGGAAAGAGGATAACAAAACAGATGACCATGTTGAAACAAGCATAAAGAGAATGAGAAGGAAGTGCAGTGTTCTGCAAAATAGCGAGACAGACAAACATTGGTGACCTTCATACAAACTATCTCCAAAGTCGGTGAAGTTACACCAGAATGTTTATTTTTAATTTTGTTCTCTAATAAAGCAGCAGCATTATCCAATCTCAAAAAAGTCATCTCTATTTACTCAGCTGTATTATTGCCATTAATCATTGATACAGAACTATAAATCTGTACAATGTTTTACCATTAGAGACTTGTAAGAGTTCAGGCACAGAAGGCAAATTATATACTGATAAAGCAGCACCTGAAAGAATCAGGAGCTATTACAACAGAAGAAACAAAATATATATTTCCAGTGAAGTATTTCCAAGAGAGGTTAAAAGAAAAGGATGTTTTTTCAGCAGAGTAAAGCTTTATTTGATAATAATTCCCTATCTAGTTCTGTAGTTGACTGTTTGTTGTTAGTTTGGTCAGGTCAAACCAAAATGATGATAATTCCAAGTCTAACAAAATTATTATGTTGAATTACCTGAAGGAAAAAAAAATTTCCCTTCAATCTTATTTCTCCTATTACATTCTCTTTCACAATTTTGTCTCAGAAATACCAGTGAATACTGTCAGTCTAAGTGGCATACTACAAAAATAATTGTTTCTATTTGAAGTTAAGACTTTTTCATTCCACTGTGAAAAAATGTCACCACCAAAATGCTGATCTGTCTTGCAATTTTTTGGAATTTTTTGTTTATTTCACAGAATCACAGAATCAACCAGGTTGGAAAAGATCTCTGAGATCATTGAGTCCAACCCATGACCCAACACCACTTTGTCAACTAGACCATGGCACTGAGTGCCATGTCCAGTCTCTTCTTAAATACCTCCAGGGGCAGTGACTCCACCACCTCCCTGGGCAGGCCTTTTCAGTGTCTGATCACTCTCTCTGTAAAGACTTTCTTTCTAATGTCTAACCTAAACCTTCCCTGGCACAGCTTAAGACCATGCCCAGTTGTCCAACTGCTGGTTGCCTGGGACAAGAGACCAACCCCCACCTGGCTACAACCTCCTTTCAGGCAGTTGTAGAGGGTAATGAGGTCTCCCCTGAGCCTCCTCTTCTCCAGGCTGAACAGCCTCAGCTCCCTCAGCCGGTCCTCAGCCGGTCCTCAGCCTGTGCTCCAGTCCCTTCACCAGTCTCATTGCCCTTCTTTGGACACTCTCCAGCACCTCAGTGTCCTTCCTAAACTGAGGCCCCCAGAACTGGACACAGCACTCAAGGTGCGGCCTAACTAGTGTCNGTAAAGACTTTCTTTCTAATGTCTAACCTAAACCTTCCCTGGCACAGCTTAAGACCATGCCCTCTTGTCCAACTGCTGGTTGCCTGGGACAAGAGACCAACCCCCACCTGGCTACAACCTCCTTTCAGGGAGTTGTAGAGGGTAATGAGGTCTCCCCTGAGCCTCCTCTTCTCCAGGCTGAACAACCCCAGCTCCTTCAGACAATCCTCACAGGGCCTGTGCTCCAGTCCCTTCACCAGTCTCATTGCCCTTCTTTGGACACTCTCCAGCACCTCAGTGTCCTTCCTAAACTGAGGCCCCCAGAACTGGACACAGCACTCAAGGTGCGGCCTAACTAGTGTCAAGTACAGGGGTAGAATCACTTCTCTGGTCCTGCTGGCCACAATATTCTCGATACATTTGATTTTTAAATTTTGTTTAATTTCACAATCAGAAGACAATGGGTGTAAGATTTAAGACAAGAATATGTTTAGCTATCCCTCCTCCATGTTTTTGCTAAGAACTAAGAAGATCAGAGACTTAAATTGACAATACATTTTCTCTTCTCTAAAGTTCTGTGGGTAATACTGACTGTTAAAAAAGAACACAGCCTCTGTCTATTCAGGTAACATAGCCATCAATGAAATACAAACATCCCTGGGAAACTGAAATAGTTAAAATAATTTTTTTTAGAGAGTATTAATGCACTTTTAAAAAGCCTTTCTTGTTATCTGAAACCAATTTAACCAGTTTTGATTGTAATTAAACTTTGGTCCTTTTTGTCTTTTGCATGCATATATGAAACACAGGTCTGTGCTCTTCCTGCAAATCCTGACCTCACTTTCAGAGATAGTGCAGTTTCTTTTACTCTTGATCTACACGTTCAGCCAAGCTAGTCTTCTTCCCCACTTGCTTGACTTATGACACAATTGCACATAAGTGGAATTGTCTGCTCCTGTGCTTCTGAAAGGTGGTTCTTAGAGACTGACCAGCACTCAAATGCAGACTCCCAGAGTACTCTGGTACATAGCTCCCTGAATAGCTCAAAGTTTGCTCTTATGAAGTCCAAGATGTTGTCCTTTTTTCTCATTACACTGAGAATTTTAATCTCAAGTATTTCATGATCACTGTGACCAAGACAGACACCTACCATCACATCTTTCTGTATTTGCAGATAGCAAGTCCAGGAGGGCATCTTTTGTAGCTGGTATTCAAAGTACCTGAGGCAAGAAATTGTCTACTACAAACTTAAAGAATTTCCAAGAAATTCTTGGAATTTCTGTGTGTCATAGCAATGTGATATGAAATTTCAGATAAGGATAAGGCTACCAATCCTGAAATTTTTCCTAACTACCAATAGAACAAATTCATCACTGCTTACATCCTGACTGGGTGTTTGGTGGTAAACATCCACTACTACACATCCTTTGTTTTCCGTCGCCCTAATACTCATCCAGTGGCTCTGAACCACATCAATGCTAACTGCAACAATTAAACCTCTTCCTTACATATAGTACACCTCCAACTCACCTGCCCTACCTACTCCTCCTGAGCAGTCTGTAGCTCTCCATCCCAGTACTCCAGATGTGGGACTCATGCCACCAAGTCTCACTATTACCAATATCTTAACTCTTGTGTACATTTGTAAAAACTAAGACCAAGATGACAGCTGAGATGAAATATACTTGGGGCAAGTCATACCAAGAACTGACAGAGCATTTGCAGAAAGCCTCAAGAGGAAGTGTAGAATATAACCAAATCATCCTTCCATAAAAATAATTGAGTGAAAAAATGTCATTTTTTTTCCCTTCTCCCTATAATCTTCATGTAATTACAGTTTTCTGAGTATTCCTTTTTGGCACAAATTAACCCTAATTTTAATGTTGAAGACATCTGCGCTTACTCTCAAAATATTATTTTACACAATACCTTGTGTTGTTAATCGCATTTTGGGGCAAACATGTCATATGTATATTATTAACTAGTTTAGCACTTTTATCTGTTCAAAATGAAACAACAGGGGTTTTTTTGCCTGGTCTTTTGTTTATTCTGGTAGATATTTCAACTTTAAAAAAATAAAAATTAGACTTTGAAAGTCTAAGTGCCCAAAATATTTTAATGTAAACTCTAGCTATTCATCTTTCACTTGCACAGAATTGAACTATATACTCCTTGCATAAGTCTTTTCTCATTTTTGTTCATAATAAAATGAGACCTTTTGAAATTCATGTGTGAATAACAATACTCTATGAAGTATCCAACTGTTTCTATATTGAGAAAGGGGTTTTTTATTACCTATACTATTTTTTTCCTATGTTTACTTTATCTGAATTTCTTCAGCTTACAGGAACTGAATTTAGGCTGTGAATGTTGAGTAACCACCAATTGCATTCAGCAGAAAAAGAAAAAAATCTCCACACCATCACAGTGTGGACACTAGCCTTGAGAGATTCATTTAACTTCTTCAGCAAAAGAAATAGAAATCTATCAATATATTAAAACAGTCTTGACTGAATGAATGACATTTTCTACTGTACAGTTTAAAATAACACAACAAGAAAGGCAAGGGGAAAAAAGAACTTCTGAGTTGTACCCCAAGGGAGTTACTTAAAAGCCTGGTTGCTGGAAAAAGTAGTAGGTGCTGTCAATTCATTTTGTGAATCTGCCTCTGACCTTCAGTAGAAAAGAAGGTTTTAGAATAATAGTCCTAAAGGCAGTTTTGAGATAGTGGATACTATCCCTCCACCAGGCACAGAAAAATTATCACCCAGTTTTCTAATTAACTATGACTCTCTTGTCAAAAAATTAGAACATCAGAGGAGATCCATATCACAGCCACACACATATATTTTTTGAGGAGGAGGGTTGAAAGTTTAACTATCCTGGAGTTTGAAAGGGGAACTATCTTCCTATTTATTAAGTCTAATTGCATAACAGGTAAGTCCTTTTCTTCCAGTGAAAATTCAGATGGAGTTATATATTTTTTTCTTTAAAAAATTAATTAAAAAACCTAAAGCAAAACAAACAAAAAAAACCACAAAAAAGCAAACAAAACCCCACAGTGCATATTTACTATAACGCACAGATACAACTTTCACCATTCCACCATTCCTAGTAAAAGGTCACAGCCTTCATACTGACCTGACAATGCAAAGTTGCAGGACTTGATAAGATCTATATTGTCCAGAGCCAGTTTTAAATTGCTTTAATGGTGGTAACAACTGTGTAGCAATCAAGGGACTTTTGCCTTGCCTGCTTCAGCTTAGGTCTGTAAATATCTCAGGGTAAGGTCTCCTTTAGGTTGTTGTTGCACAGCAAACAGTGAGAAGTTGTGTTAATCAGAACATACTATTTCAAAGGTTTTGAACCTTAGCTGGAACCAAAGAGAGGAAAGCAGAATATACTACATAATGTAAGAAATAAATCCAAACAAACACAAAACATACCTTCAGGTAAAGAACTAGGGACAACACTGACTTATTGTAACCTCCTCAGCACCACTATTCCTCCTTAGAAAGACAGATGCTGTCAAACTTAGGACCGAGAGGGACATTAGAATGATAGAAAAAATATTGGAGAAAGGGGACAGATTCTAAAAACTGTGCCTAAAACAATTGTACATATATGTTTTGTGAGGCTTTTCTATATTAATTTGAACTGTGTTCACATTATTGTTCAAAGAGTTGTATCAACTGTTGTATTATGATAAGCCTGTTAATATTTTATTTGAACTCAGAGCAAATTATTGGCTCCGTTTATAAGGTGTGGGGTTTCTTTGCCCATATCAGGATTTTAGGAAAATTTTGTAGAAGTTAAAATAATACATTAATCTCCCAATGAAACACGAAAATGTTTCCTAATTCATCTGATGTAACTTATGGGGTAAATGAGGCTTATATGTCATTATATATATGATCAGGGAGTACCAAATACATAAAATAAGGACTCTGCTTGCTGTATATTAGTCAATAGTCACACACGAGTCTGCAGGAGTATTGAATTATTTTAATAAAGCTTTCAGAGGATGAGAAAGCTTGTTACAATGTGAAGAGGAAAAATATGAAACTTAAACTCATACATTCCAATTTTATGGCAGCATGTTAGATTGATAAGGAATAAGACTCATATGCTTTGCGCAATACAGACTGCAAGACATAACCATCACCTGGGAATCATGTAATGTGTGGTTCAGCTGTGGGAAAACTATATAAAAGGTCAAAATGTCTACAGTGAAACATTGCTTATGACCTTAATTTGACATAGCAGGAGTTAAAAACTTTAATCAAAATCATAACCTCTTTGGAATATGAACATTCTTATGATTTAGTATTTTCATCACTCTCATCGTCAAAACCAAGTTTGCATAGACCATTTTATAGGTGTATTTCAAGTCTAGTCATGAGAATTATGTGGATACAGTTTCAATACATTATGTGTGGAGAAACAGGGAAGACTGCATTGGTACTTTGACCTTTTCAGTATTCTGTGATTTGGACAACCACCTCTGTTCTTTACAATTGCATGACCCTGTGAGTAACAGCAAAAATCTCAAAAAGGTCAAGTCAGTATAGCAAAGTTCAGTTTGACAGAATAGGCTAGACATTCAAACCTAGATAGAATCTCTATCATAACAACATTTAAAGAACCCCCTAACTACTATAGGTAGTATCACAGTATATCTCCTGCAGTGTAAAACATCTTTTGGTTGAAAACAAAAACCAGTCAAATCCCAGCAAGTGATTTGCATTCCCACAGAGAGCCCGCGATGCTGTTTCAGGTACCGGAACTGTATCCACGGGTTACATTTTTATAAACAGTTCCTCACCTTGCAAAACTTCTTTAGTAATAAATGGGGAGAGTGAGTTAAAAAAAATTGGACACGATATAATAAAATAGCTGTTAAGATGAATTCACGTTATGCTGAGTTCTAAGCATAGATATTGCAGAACTCTCTTTTCTTAGACTATTAGAGAAGTCCATTCTTAGACACTGATTTTTTTTTTTTTTAATGGAGCTGTCCCTAAAGTCTAAATGGGAACATACATATCAAGACCCTTATTCTTCATTATATTGCATTAGAAATATACTTTCAGTCCAGAAGTAAAGATACAGTTACTCAGACCAGGGAAATGTGAGGGCTTGGCAAATTATACAAAAATCCCTTTCTTTAATATTCACTGAAAATTTGAGTATCAGTGCTAGAAACTAAGGCTGAAGAAGAGCCTCATGAGCACGTTTATCTTTCTTGCTATCAATAATGTCTACACAGATCCTGTGGATCCTGAAGACAAATCACCTGCTACTTGTATTTATATTTGTTACATAATTGGAGGCCAGAGAAATACAGCTGGCATCAGAGGTGAAGAATGAGGCTGAACGCTGCCTAAGAACGACTTATCGCGAGAGGACTCTTTCAGATTGTCTAGAAGTTTTTGAGGGACAAAAGAAACATTGATGAGAATATGCTTTTCTTCTGGGTTCCATCTTAACAACAAATCTGAGGCAATTTTAGTTGCTATCTACATCAAATCCCTTAAACCTTTGGACAAGATTTCATTGGGCAGGACTTGTACGTGGGAACTCTGTGCCACAGCAGAATATGAAAAGCACTGTGACAACTTCTGTTTCTGTCGTACTAGTGAGGGAAGGCATAAAACAGTATAATGTTTGCTAGTTAGATTTTTTTGTCAGTGTGGAGCATAGCTATCTTAGTAATAGTTGGTGCAAAAGATCTAAGAGCAAACAATGTTTCAGCTATCCTTACCACATTCTGAAGTTTGACAGCTGCATAATGCAAGGAAAGAGGTTTTTCAGGTTGCTTGTTTTGCGAGAAATGTGTTCCAGCATTTTGCTTTGATTACACCTATAGGCACATGGGCTGAGATCCTGAAGAGAAAAGCCCAACTGAATCTTGCTAATCTGACATTGAACCTAGGGGTGTGGTTTAAATGTAGAAATCTGAGACTTTTTTTTTAATCAAGTATAAACAATCTTTTATGCCAGCTGTTTTAAAGCTGAGTGGCCTTCTTTCTAGCAGGCAAGTTTTTTCTCATTAGCTATTTTCTCATTTCTTAAAGGCTTCCTTATTAGACGTTAATACTGATACACTTTTGCTTGGTTTTTTATCACTTATGGTACATCCACTGTATATTTTGTTTTGTTAAAAATGTGTGGCTAACCAATAGAGAAAAGAGCTGTCTACTCAGTTTCTTGGATCATACAGATTTCTCTATAGGGAAGAAGGGACAGCAATTTATATATGAGGCATCAAGCAAGTACATCTGGGAGAAGCTTCTGGAAAGCAGTAAATAGGGAAAGAGAAAGGAAGAGAAAGAAAGAAAGAAAAAACTCCCAAGACAGTGGAAGAATAGAGCAGGAACAAGAAGAGACAAAGAAAGAGCTGTGAGGCTGACAGATGTGCAAAACTGCTTTTAAAAACCCTCCAGGGGCAAGTACTTTAAAGCTTATTTCTAATATTTCCAAGATGGATGGTAGTTTTCTCTCCATCAGTTATGGCATTTAAAAGAAGAAACTTCTGTTCAGCAGATGTTCTTGATACTTGAGGAAAATAAAATCAGTATTTCACATTACTGCAAACTAATCATGTGTAAAATTAGAACACAGTTTAAGACTAAACTAAGGAACAGCTAATCTAGAAGACAACTGAGGCGTTTAATGATCTTCTAACTAGAAAGACCTCTTCTATGAGCTCTTGGCCTTTCAGAGAGGGCTAGAGTCATGTCCAGCTATTTTAATGGTAGCATGTACTTGCAAAAACTCCAACAGCAGCATTTCTCTCAGCCTTGCAATAACTGGCCCCTTCATAGAGTTTCTGTATATGATCCTTTCAGAGACTAATTTATCCTATTAGGTTCTTCAGGAAGTAATGTATTACTTAAAGCATTTAGCATGGAACTTGAACCAGTTTTCCTCTGTAGGGAATTGCATGCTTATAATTCCTTTTTATTGAAAACAGAGAACCATCTTCTAAGAGCACCTGTCATGCTGGGCACTGAAAGTATATTGAGAAAATAGAGCACATTGTAGGATGAGAGTAATCAAGTATTAAGCCTGAATTTCATCAGTTAAGATTTAGATCTTCAAAAGTTTTTCTTTTATACATGAAAGTCTTCATTTATCATTAAAAAAAATTACCATCAGTGATTTATCAGAGAAAAAATTGCCTTTGATAGTTCAATTTAAAAATATGTTATTTATTAATAACTGGTGAGCTGACTATAATAATAATAATCACAATTTTTGCTGCTAAGTAGAAAATAGTACAAAACAAAATATCTCCAGCATTTTGAAGAAGTCTTTTTTTTCCTTTTTGTAGGAAAATATCTCTATAATATTTTGTCAAAGTTAGCAATTTACAACTGAATAACAATAATATATTGGTCCAATGAATTCCTGTGGATCCATTCCATTGTCCCATATATGAACATTCACCTCTAATATTGCACATCAGAGAAACAACAGATACATTTTGTTTACAAGCTGTTTAAGCAACCCCACACTGCTTGTGGATGCAAACTTTTATACTAGGTAGAAAAATACAAGTAACAAGGCAGCATAAGCACCCTGTAAAATTAATACAACAAAACCCCCAAATCCATAGTGAGAAGTAAGTCTCTGAGTCTGGAAGGTAAAACCCCCAATTTTTATGTAGGACTTGATATCACAGAAGTGGAATGCGAGCAGAGCTTAAAATATATACATAGTTGTAGACACAAACAATACATACTCTTTAGGGGACAGAAAGGCAAAACCAGAATATTCTGGTTTGCCAGCCAGAGGAGATGTTGACCTTTCTGGAGCAGATCTCTATTCTTAATAATTTCAGCTTATAAAGATCTGGTTAGGGATGTGAAGGTTGAAAACAGCCTTGGCTGCCGTGACCATGAGGTGGTAGACTTCAGGTTCCTGGTAAGACAGGGGAGGGCAAAAAGCAAGATCACAAACCTGGACTTAAGGAGGACAGAGTCTGGCTTCTTCAAGGATGTGCTTGAAAGTGCTGAAATTCAAGTATCGACTCTTACAAGTTCACGAGCAGTCCATTCCAATGAGCAAAAGTAAAAATTGCCAGAAGGCTTGCATGAATAAGCAAGGAGCTCCTAGCAAAACTAACACATAGCAAGGAATAATACATAAGGTAGAAGCAGTAACAGATGTGGACTATAGAAACACTGTTGTATCATGGGAAAGGCAACAAGAAGGAATTCTATATATAGATAAGTAGCAAAAGGAAGACTAGGAAAAGCATGGACCAGTTGCTAAAAGGTTTGGGAGCCTAGCTGACCCAGGCCATAGGAAAAGCTAAGGTAATAAATACCTTCCTCACCTTTGTTTTTAGTAGCAGGACCAGCCTTCAGAAATCCAAGGATCAGAGAAAATGCAAGACTAACTTTACAAACTTCTATGACTCTTGGTAGATGAGGCGTTTTCTACTTTCTACTTAGAAAAGCTGATGAAATATGGGTGGATGAGAGCAGACAGTGAGATTAAAAAGCTGCCTGGACACAGTCCTGGTCAGCCTGCTCTGTGTCCCTCTGCTCGAGTAAGGTTTTTTCCCAGACGACCTCCAAATGTCCCTGCCAACCTTAACCATTCTGTAT
>NW_016690289.1:351540-398657 GCF_001604755.1 Lepidothrix coronata
ACCCTGACATTCCTAACCTTTCTGTATGCGGTCAGCTGCTTGATGTGAGAAACTGAAGATCTCACCTATGTTTTCTGCTTTGAGTGATGTTATTGCTTTTTTTCATAATCATCTTTTTCATATGAATAAAATCCATCAAGATTCTTAAATGAAAACCAGCAAAAAAATAGGGCAGTACCTCCCTGTTTGGACTCCTAGATAAAGCATTAGATTTTTTAGGACAGTATTCTGTTCCCAAAGTTACCCAGTAAAAAGAGTTGTTTTAGTGTGTTTAACTATTCCGTAGGATATTTTTGTAATTCCTATTGTCAACCGTTTTCTTCACTGACCCATAAATGTGTGTTCAAACTAGAACATACAATGGTCTTTTGCCTTACCTTGACTTCATGATGGAACTATATTAAGGACTCATGCTGTGTGTGTTTGCAATTAAATATTTATTCTGGCTTAATAGCTGTTCTAGCTGGAAAATTGTCACGATAGCAGAATGATCTGATGGTGATTAGGAGTTTGAAACAAAACTCTGCCATATCAGATCTGTATCAAGAAACTAGCAAGCAGTTAGATCAGAGAATTACACGTAAGGAGCTTTACAGTGATGAATCTCCAGGTAACACAGCACTTATTAACAGTTGGATAACTTTAGGAGCTTATAGAACAAACCAAAGAGTTTCCAAATAGTTAAAGAGATAGATATATTTTTTTTAGAAAGTCAAAATTACTGAAAAAATTTTCCTACCAAGGTGTGTTAAAAATGTCAAAATAGGAAAATTGATATGGTTCCTTATGTTCCATTTTTCCATGTGTACCCAAAACCTATTGAATGATATCACCATCAAAGGTCTTCTACTACAGGAGAAGCAGTAGAATGTTGTAAGGTCCCTAGCCACTGAAGGTGTTTGTATTAGAGAGGGTTCAGAACATACTGAATCTAAAACCATGATACCACTGCAAGCTCAACAAAACTGATATTTATTACCAAGAGGCGGACAACAAAACAAACAAACCCAAAAGGGAGGAAGGAGGAGAGGAATAAGTCCCCAGCATGACCTCCCCAGTTACCCAGCTGTTGCCCATAAAGTTATCTTACCAACCTAGCATACCATAGCAGAAGCTGCATCCTTGGAGAGTCAGTAAGTTCACAAACTGGCAGGCGTCCCTGCCAAAAGGCAACGTTGTCCTTGGTGTGAAGCTAGCTCAATTCCAAGAAAGCACTATCTGCTTTTATGCAATTAATTGAGTGACCTCAGCCTCTGCAGGTGTGGCCATCACCGCCCAGCCAGAGGCCCTCAGTCTCACCCTCTTGGTTATATAAGTTCATCCCTTCAGTGCACGTGTAAGAACTTCAGAAATCCCCTAATGCACATGCAGTCTGATTTGGGGGTTTTTTCTAATTGAGTCGGGGGTCGAGCCTTTCTCCCTTCCTCTTTGATTTCTCCTTTGAATGCCCTTGGCAGAAAATGAACCAATAGTAGAACACCAATTAAAATAGTTTATACAGAAATTCTCCCTCCAAGGATGAATTCACTGTTTTATCGGTGAACTTGGCAGGCAGAATACAAGCTACTACAGGTGGCCGGGGCCGAACACAGACCAAAAGTATCAGCATAAGTTCACCCTGCTACAATGTTCTACTCAAAGAGCGTGACACAAAAAAACTATGCCCCAGACTTTTCCCCTTCAAAATAAAGCAAACAAACGAATTTATTTTTTCATCTGGAAATAGCAATTAAGACTTACTGATGTTCTCTTATGATAGGAAATTCAGATTGTACCACAATTCTCTGGAGAGACCCATCCAAATAAAATCTTCTGCTGTACATGGAGTCGGATAGGTAATTTCTCTGCAGAGTATGCCAATCTGTACTGCGTCTCCCTGCAAGAACAGTTAATTTGACCTGAAACTGGACAACACAAGGGCCCATCCTCTCTTCCCCATTTCCCTCATTACAAACTTCAAGAAGATTCTGTGTAGGCTGTAAGGAAATATACTTAGTGGTTCAGACTTGTCAGACTATTGGATCCAGAAAGTCTTTAATCTCCACTGTGTTCTTTACTTTCAGCTTGGATTTACACATTAGGTAGGAAACCTGAATTTTTTTTATATTTTCCAAGCAAAAGAATGAGCTGCAGCAAGAAACTTTAAAAATTAGTATTATCAGTGTTTTAACTAAACACTGATAATATTTCTTCACAAGTTAACAAATTTGCAATAAAATGCAATAACATATATCTTTTAATAGTCAGTACTAATCCTTTGTAAAACACCATGTGGCCCAGTAAAAAAAAGAGTTAATTTTTGATTAACTTGAACAGTGATGACATTCAGTGTGTAAAAAACTAGTTGAGTTATACTTCCTACTTTGGCTGGAGGTGCCTGGAAAGATGTGCTCTTACATGCTTAGCCATATTTTAAAGGAAGGTACAAGAAAAGGTAGTTCTGTAATGTTAAGTGAAACAAAAGCTTGAAGTATTTAAAAAAAATCATGCATCTTAAATATCCAATTGCATCTTCACTTTTATATTATTCATGAAGCTGGAAAAAACTAATATCATCTGAGAGTCTCTAATAATTTAGCAGGCTTAAATTGCTTTTACTTACCAGTAACACTAAAAGGATATCTGTTTCACATTTTAGAAGTGTTGTCATCTTTATTTTGTTAAATGTATTCATCTGGCCTGAACAGAATGAAAAAAGTAACAAAATTTGCATTTACCTTGTCACAGTCACTGAGAAATTCTGTCTGCACTAAGGAGAAGTACAGTATTAATCCTATATTACCGTCCAGTAAGCATCTCCCAGAAGCCCTTTCCTTTGCCAGCGGCACACTCTTTTTGCTGTTTGTAGCAGAGAGTATATCACTACTGTGTCGTTCAGAGCTTTGGTTTCCATGTTGCAGCGTCTTCAATTCATGGTCAGATGACCACTTAGCTTGTAAATTAAATTTCCACAGTCCATGTGGTTCACATTATAGCTTGTTATAGTCACGAAACAATTATGTCATCGCGTGCACCACTGAGCTAGCACAAACAGAGACACTTATACCGTGGGCTTAGAGCCAGCTCATGAAAAGCAACTGTGTGAATAGCACAACTGTATCACAGATTCAGTGCTTTGTAAGGAGCTGGCCACCCATCACTGGCACCAAAGCGATGAAACAACACGTGGTGCAGTAAGAGAGCCTTGCTTTTTAAAAATATACACTACTTTGATTAAAAAATATGGGGGGAATAAAAGTAACCAAATTATTCTTTGTATAAGAAGTAATCTTATCCTAAAGTAATTCTTGCAGAAATTCATAAACTAAATTTAACCAAGATCTTTATGGCTAAGGAATTATGGATATACTTAGAAATGCTATGAAATTGGGTAGTTTATCATCAGCCTTAGTGAAAACCGAAATAGCACATAACAGCCTTCTGTAACAGCCTCCATACCAGGATTTTTAATGTAATACAAATTTTTTTAAAGCCCATCCATGACTTTATGAGATCCAATATCAGACCAAAAAAATTTAGTGATTTCTTTTGAAGTACTGTAATTTTTTTTTTCTTTTAGGCTGATATCAAGTGCAAATAATTTAATAGGCTGCCCTTCCTTTTTCTTAATCTATAATGGATAACAGTGGATTTTTATATTGGTTGTTAGTTATAATTTGCTTTTTCTTAAATGACTTCCTCAGAGATGGTTCCTTGAATTACCTCTCCTGTCCCATTCTTTTTTTTTTATTTCAGCATATGCCCTTCCAGCGGCACAAGCTTGACAGATCTATACACATAGATATATACACATACAGATACATAAGTACATATGCACGCACACACACATATGTATATACACACACCAACTATTCAAACCCTCTGGGCTCAACTCCCTTTGCTCTTTCTGCCCATCTTACTGACATTCAGGTCATTGTACATATGCAATGTATACATACACTGTGTATATATAGATAAAGTATATATTCCTATGTGTGTATATACACACAATGTATATGAAAATGCATAAGTACACTATAGTAAAGTGATAAAAATGCTGCTTCCTTGCTACAAATAGGGTTTAAAACTTTAGAAATGATCCAGTAAAGTCATTCACTAGTGATAAACAACTTCAACAAACTGAAAAGTTGCCTGGGGATTCCCCAAGCTTGACACAGGTGACATACAGCCAGATAAAATTTATTCTTAAACCAGACTCAAAGACCCTGAGAATATACTGATTCCTGCGTGGGTTTCTAACAGCAGACAAATAATTTTACAAACTGTAACCTTATTAAGCTATCTCTGAACCTGTAGAAAAACTCCTAAATGATCTCCTTATTCAAGAATCAACCCCAGTTGCAACGGATTGAATTTTAAAGAATTAGTTTTGTAAAAAAAAGTTCATTTTAATAATTTCTGACATCACTACTGCTATCCTATCTGAGTACTTGAATACCTCTGGCAGATTGAGCCTGTCTAGCCATGCCAGCAGCCATCAATGTGAAACTCAGGACTAAGAAATTTTAACATATTCTGTGCTGGCACCCTGGGTTTGCTCACATGTGTTTTACATATACAGTTTATAAGACTTCAGAGAGTGCCAAAGATATCACTAGCTTCTTTAGTAGTCATACTTTCAGAGTTATGCAAATAATTTCCCATTGGAATAAAGTATTCAACATTATAATATTAATGAATATCATTTGATTGCTAAGATTATTTTGAAAAATTATTTTGGAACCTCTTCAATCTTTCAGGTATTCTGCAGAATGATGTGGGAAGGGAAAACAAAACAAAGCAAAACAAAACCCAAGAAAACAGCAACTAAGAAAACCCATAACTTTTTTGTTCAGCTTTAACTGCACTGATCAGCCAAATTTTAAATCTGCATTGCTTTATTTATACTTCAACCTCAGGTCTTCTAGGAATTCTTTTGCTGTTATAATTCAAAGGTTTGTAAGAAATTATAGAAGATCTGATGATTTTTCAGGAAGAAATTAGAAAAACATCACAAAGCACTGTTTCAGGATCCTGTATTTTTTTCAACATTAAATGATTGTACTTCAGGGTTTATCACTTCTAAGTACTTAGGACCATGCTGAAATCTGAGCACAGGAGCCTTATAATTATGCATAGGAAGCGTCAGAAATTTAATGAACATAGAAGGTTTGATTTTTTGTGTACTAAACAATTGAGTTTTTCATACTATCTTTTTCAACCCCATATTTGGTTGCAACAGAAAGTATTTATCTATGTGTCAAAGACTTATGAATACCCAGGAGCACAACACATGCTTACTTTAGTGAGATCGTTATACTGTTGTTTTCCAACAAATAACAGTTCACTTTGAAGAATTAGATCAGCATAGAACTTTTCACAGCAAGCATGTAAAACTCTGCTTTATGGACTGAGCAATCAAATTCTAAACTGAAAAAATTCAAAAGGTTATTTAAGTGTTTTATAATCCCCTCTGGCTCTGTTTTTCTTCTTTGTTTTTTAAATCAGTTATACATATTAAGTACTAGATGCAGCACCGATTTAAGCACAGTTGCCTTCATACTTCAAGATAACATATCCATGGCAGATTCTGGGGCCTGTGTAATCCCGTGTACTTTAACAAATCTTTAGCAAGAGACATCTCAGTAAGAGAGATGGACTGTGCTACACTTCAGTGCTGGGTAAAATACTTCTGGCTTTCAACACAACAGCTACTTGAAAGAGAGTGTAACATTTCTTCTCTCACAGTGCATGAGAGGACAAGCCCTGAAGTCTGGAAAATGCTGTCAAGGGACTCTCAGTTGTCAGATTTCAACTAGAATACTAATTTTACTGCAACCAGCTGCCACCATCTCTGGTTCTTATACAAAAAAAAGGTTTTCAACAATGTTCCTCCATAGACTGAAACAAAACATATACTTTTGTCTTAAATTAGGGGTACTGAAACACGAAGCAATAAAGCAAATGCTTTTTAAGAGAAAGTTTCTAGAGTTTTAGTTAATGTCACTGTTGTAGATTAGAGCTATTGATTAGTCTCAGCACATGGTATGACTCTTGGGGATGGGTCCTGTGCAGGACCAAGAGCTGGACTTGATGATCCTTGTACGTCCCTTCCAAATCAGCATATTCCATGATTCTTCTGGTCAGAGTGCCACAATTACACTTGCAAAACTGTACTAGGATCAAGCTGTCAATCTGAATGCAAGTGTTTTGAGGGTCATGGGGAATTTTACGCTACAGGTACGAACAGGGTAAAAGCTGAGAGACTGAAAATCTAACTCAACACTTCAAGCATTATCTTATGTTTTGATAATTCAGATATCTTCTACTATTGGTGAGGAAGATAACTAGATTAGAAATCTTCTTTGACTTGTTAAGAAGCTTCTTGGTGCAATGATTCTTGTGAGTTGAAGATAGCACACAAATTTAGTGTAGTTATCATTCTCTGCACTGACACGATATTGACAGTTAAAAAATTGAGTAAAAATTAAAGAAGTTCTACATGGTTAGAGAATGACTTCACAGTGCTTTGAAACACACAGTGCTTTCTAAAATTAATTGTTAGAAATGCTGACTTCCTCCTTATGACAAGGTTGTTCCAAGAACAGGAAGTGATCCGTGGCTGGCAGACAACTTCTAATGCCACAATAAACTGTGTTGCAGGTCCTAAGAGTAGATAGTGCTATACTAGATTAAAGAGAGCATTTAAGATGGCCTTTATTTTTCTATGAGCAATCCAGATGCTGAACTTCCATTGTTCTCTACCATGCGCTGAGTGGTATTTGAAACTTTTAAGCATTGTCACTTACTTTAGTTTTTTCTTTAAAAGTAGTATGAAATTGTACCTAAAAGTGTGTTTGATCCCATTGGTGTGACAGCCTTAGCTGATCTGGAACACTTAAGAATGACTTAATAAGTGTTTCTGAGCATGGATTTAGGTGCATAGGTTCAGATCCACATAAGGATCTAGGCACCTCAGAAATTACTGTTCAGTAGTGTTACTAAAGATATTTTCTTCTTAGTGAATAAAAATGCTTTTATGAATGTTTTTTTTGCTAGAACAGGATATTAAGAATTAATACATAAAAATTAACAACCAACTTTTGTCAGATAGCATTATGAAAAAAACAGTTTCTAAAAAATTTTGACTGATTTGGCTATGGTTGAATCTAAGCATATTGCTCATTAGCCAGTTTCAGTACATTTTAAACCCCTATATTTTGGGAAGCTTTGAGAGAGTTAATCCTTTATCACTTCAAAGAAACTTTGGTAGTTTTATATAAAATTCCCACATATCATTCACGAATTTTCAACTCCATGGTTAAGGCAGCTATCCTAATTCACATCAGTAATACCTGGAAAGAGTTAAAAGAAAAGGAGGTTTACTGTGTGAGAGGAAGAGTTTCTCACCCTAGACATGCTGATTTTGTCTTTCATATTCCTCATGAGTCTTTCAGAATGCATAACCACCTGTTATTCCCCTTTCCACTCCAAAATGGTTAAATATGTAAAAGCTTGCATGAGCCATGTTCAGAATGGAAAATTATGGATGTTTTCTGCAATAATAGTTGTCTTATCAACATCTTCCTTATATTTAAATAAATATTTTTATAAAAAAGTCTAATTCTTGGTCTAATTGATTAAATTATTCAGGAGAATAATTATTCATTTTTTTTTATTTTATTCTAAAACTAGAAAATGCTTAGGAAAAATCTCCTTAAGGTAAAAAAAGCAATACATCTAAGAAGTTGTCAGATAATTTAATCTCTGAAGTATATTTGTATATTAATAGGTTTATATCAGGTAAGTGTACTATTATACATGGAAAAATGTGTAGCAACTGAAGCAAATGTTACAGTATTTTTGGATAAACAACAAAGAAATATTATCTAATAGTTATCTGGAAGAAATACGACTAATTTCATGTGAAAGTTTTAAATGTGTTTCTTTGGGAGGGTTTTTTGTTTGGTTGGTTGGTTTTTCATTTGTTTGGTTGGTTTGGGGTTTTTTTGTTATTTTTTACTTTTTAATTGAAAATCAGGTTACACTTTCAAAAATGTCTTAAAATCTTGTTTTGAAATATGTATTTCAGGAGCCTAAGGACACTGCTAAGAGTTTCTGTCTCTGCCTAGTCTCACCCAGGGTCTTTCACCAGGGTCTTTCACCCCCCTGGCATTATCCATTTCAGCCCAGCTTGGGGCCTTCAGTCCCTGTTACAAAAATGTGGCAGCAGTGTTAACCCTAAGCCCTGGTTTTGGCCTGTCATTTGGATTTCATGCCTTGAACTTGATCCTGGCCTGATCCCGCACCACTGCTCCTTGGTCTGCCAACAGGACCCACTGCTGTCCCGTCAATTCTACTCCTCTGGCTGAGTCCATTGGTGAGAGCATTGCCCATCCATATCACAGCCACTCTCAGTCCCCAGTTCACTGATACTTGTGGAGCAGCCCCATTCTTGCCACTATTTAACAATTTAGAAATTCATGGAGTGATTTTTAATCTAACATAGCCAAATAATCCGTTGATGAACTTCAGATATCTATAGAAATTAAACTAATTCCAGAGTAACATACATCAAATAGGATTTCCAGTACATCAATGGGTGGAAATTCTGTATTTACGTTATCACTCTGATTTATGCTTTATTAATTTTATTGATTTCCTTTTGAATGGGCCCTTTAAATTATTATTAGCTCACTTACTCAAAAAAGTCCTCATTTTCCTACTAATAAAATATATTTTTAAATTCAAGGGCAGTTTAAAGAAGGAATATAAGACATTTTATTTAGTTGAAGGTTAAAGAATTATACGAATCTAATAGTCTGTTTAGTAACTAATACCAACCACTTTATTAACTGCACTTTACAGAGCTTTTGTAATGAAAAACAGAAAACTTGTCCCAACACAAGCCCAACACTCTAATGGCAACAAAAGCATTAGGTAGACTCATTCCCCAAATTGACAAAAAGAAAAAACACTTTTGTTTACAGGAATTAAAAAAAAAATTCTGAATGATATTTACAAATTATTAATATTTGGAATCAGAATGCACAACAGCAGAATGTCAGAAAAGCCCGGAAGAAATTTAATGTGTCTGTATTTACTTCTGTACCTGTGTCATTTTAAGTCTATACATATATGTAAGACCCCAAGTCTTGGAATTACACTCTCTATATTTTAAAGTATATTTTTACTTTAAAAATATACAAAGCTTCAAAAATTCATCCTCCAAATTATTAGAAGAGTTCTTTTAACACCTTAAGAGAAAGTGCAAAGGAGAAGATGCTGAACATGTTTTCTCAAGAGGGTGTTTACTGGTAAACTTCAGGTAGTAAGAGATCTTGGCAAAAATTTAAAGCATAATAGACAACCAAAACAAAGTATTCCACAAAGCATTGACTTAGCGCATGCTAACTCAAACAACTCAGCAAAATCCAACCCATTCAGTCCTAAGTTAACCAAAACATTAAGAAAGGAGATTAAGAGAAGAGGAAGGAGTACAGAGAGAGAAAAAGAGACAATTATGTAGTTACCACCAGAGTCCTGTGAGAGTCTAGCTTCTACACAGCCAGGTGATAAGACTCAAGCAATGTGGATAGCACATGTTGCTGGTTTTATTGCTTTTGCCCCTGTGGCCACCCCTCCTAGGCAGGACTCCAGGCCCACTGGCCACTCTGGGGCTCAAGGGTGGAGTGAGGATAGTGCTCCCACTGTGCCAGACAATCCAAGCCTGAGTTAGGGGCTCCAGGAGTTGTGGTGTGGGCACACTCCCAGGCTGCTTTTGGCTGACAGCTGCCCTGGGATTGTCCCATGAGTCTCACGGGGGCTGAGATATGGGATGGGGCATCACCTCACCTCCATGAAATTCAACGTACCCCTTCTTCCCCCTCGCCCCCCAACTTGAGTTGGTTCGACCCAATAATTAATATAATAATCCAGTGTCTCACAACATATCATGAGTACGGCTGGAATAAAGTTAATTCTCTTCATACTAACATCTATGGTGCCGTGTTTTGGATTTGCAACAAAAACAGTGTTGATAACACACCAGTATTTTGGCTATAGCTGAGCAGAGTTTGTACAATGACGCTTTCTCTTTTACCCACTCTGCCTCCTGAGCAAATATGATGGGAGTGCACAAATAGTTGGGAGGGAACAGCTGTCCAGAATTGGTCACAGGTATATTCAGTACCATATAACGTGTTGTTCAGTGATAAAACTGAAAGTGAAAGCAGGAGGAAGGAGGAAGATTTACAGCGGCCTTCTGGTGAGAAGTAATGAATAAATTCCTTATTTTTCTTTCTTGTCTGCACAGCTTTTCTTCACTTATTAAAACTGTGTCTGTCTCAACTCACAAATTTTCTCACTTTTCCTTTTCTGGTTCTCTTCCTCATTCCTCCTGCAGTGGGTAGAGACCAATTGACTAGCAGGTGCTTAGCTGCTGGTCAAGGTCAAGAAAATATATATATACATATATATATATATATATACACATCCATACCCATAAGGAAAGACTGGATGTGGCGCTTAGTGCTGTGGTCTAGTTGACATGGTGGTGTTCGATCACAGGTTGCACTCAATGATCTCAGTGGTCTTTTCCAACCCAATTGACTCTCTGATAAGCTTTGCACTTCCGTATTTGTAGTTTGTTCTCTGAGCCGTTGCAGTGAAGACAGTTCACTTTCTAAACTTTTTTCCTGAAGCTCCATATTCTAGAGAGCTTTAATGTTTGTGGTTGGATATTCCATTTGATTGTTTTGACATTAAACTTTCTCATGTAAATGGTTATCTGAGAAGCCCTAAGAATGGCATAGGAATCATAGTTGCAGTTCCAGTGTTAAAATACTCCAGCAGAGCCTCCAGCTGGTGACGTATCTAAAGAAGTAAAAGGAAGTTACTCAGACTTGATTGTAAATTACCTGACCCTGTCACCTCTGAAATATATGTCCAAAATATTGGATTCCCCTTTAATGGTTGAATCATTTATCTGTTGTAATTAATGGCAGCTTCAATTAACAGTGTTTAACAACCGGAAGTTTCAGTTTTGTCAGTTAGAAGTTTTGCGTGAAGATACCCCAGGGTTTCAACATGCAAAAGGTATGAAAGCAATTTAGTTTCCTACAAAATGTCTATAGTGCTTTTAGCCACATACTCACAGTTCTGCTTCTCTTTTAACTACCGCTTGCCCTGAGACAATAGTGAAAAATGAACATGTATAAGTGATCCCGCTAGTTTTGCGTGGGCGTATATATAAAATTTGCTTCTGACCATCCCAATTAAATAAGGGTAAAACAAAATGTGGTTTTGAAATTCCCTGAGAAGTCACACTAGTACTTAAAAGAAACCTGAGGTAAGTTATTTTGAGTGAGAATAGGAAACAAATCTTTTGCCTACATAAGATGTATTTGTTATTGGAGTGTTATATTTTACTTTCAATTTATCATATAATAGTCAATATTTCAGAATTAAATATTTGGCAACAAATTAGTTTAAGATGCACACAATATGTCACATATCTCTATATTAAATCGCAATGATGTAATTGACATTGAAAAACATATTTTGTATGTCTTAAAAAATTATTATTATTAAAAACCTCATACTTTTGTTTGTTTAACAAATACAGTTAAGTTTATAACACTATTTTGCATTCATTTTCCTGTAGCAAGATTGTTTTGCTCCAGTACTGCAGTAACTCTTCACTGTATTCAATTAATATTTCATAGTTTTTAGAAAGCCTTCCTTTAAAACCATCTCTCAATTTCTGCCCTCTGAGATGGTGTGTAGTACTATGAACTGTGCTGCATATCCTTCAATGACACTGATATTTTCTGTATAATGTTTTCTTACCCTTTGGAATAATTTATTTTCTTTTTGAATCAGCACTCAGTGTACTTTGGAAGAATGGGACATTCTCAGAATTACATGAGCAATAAAAATTCAAGGTCTCGAATTCTTGCATTTTGCTTTTGTCTCAGTGATGGAGTGCATCTGAAGTCAATGATGTGCAATGCCAGTACCTTAGGATGGATGAAGCATGAAATATTCAGCAAGCTCTTGTCTACATCCCCCACCTGACACACAAACATCAAAATGTTTCAGTCCTGGCTACCACAAAGTAATCTTTATATTATATAGAAGAAAAGATATTTTTAGGTTCCTCCTGGAAAGAATATGTCTGCCCTGCCCTGGTTGCCTTCAGAAAAGTAAATAGAATAAATGACAAGAGGTTACAGACTAGGCATCAGAGAAAGGAAAAAAAATAAAATCAGTTCTTAAAGTGCTGTTAACATTCAGAAAAACAGAGATTGGCAACACCTTCAACAGGTACTCCTGGGACAGTTCTTGCTTTCAATCTGAGAAGAGCTTTGATAGAATGTCTTGTCCATCACTGCAAGTTGATCTCAGAGTTACCCTCTTCGCAGGAATCACAGGGCCCACAGTATCACTGAAACTCTGTCAGGTCAGGCTACAGTGCTTATAAGCAGATTGATACTTTATCCTGAAACTAGACTGAGACCCATCATTCTGACATGTAACTGCTAGGTCTCTGAAAAATCCATGAATATAGATCAGAAACAATGACTAAGTGGAATCAGGATCCTAAAGATAGTAGAGCAAGCTGACTTGTGCTCTCTCCTATGTCCCTCTCGTGTGAATCTCTGTCATCAGCCACATGTAAATATTTGGTGGGAAAATTCCCTCTTTTCCTCCCATCTAGACACACACAATTATCTTTTTCAATTGCTTTTATCATCTCTGTGAGACACAGTCTTGAGTGCAAATCCAATTACTAAGGTAAATAAAGGGCACCTAAAATTCTTTCCAGTATATTGACAAAGGAAAGTTCTATTTCTGTAAGCATTATCTAAGATAATATACAAAGCCTACCAATACTTCTTTTTCTGCATAAAATTTAGTGTTTCAACAAATAAGAGATATTGAATTCTACTGGCATATTGTTCTAATATTCCAAAGGATTTTTGTGCGGGGTCTGTAGGGTCTCTGGCTCACAGTTGCAGGCAGCTAGACCTGCAGTCCCAACAGCCTGTGAAACAGTTAATTCATTTGTTCTGCCTTCACTGTAGACAGCAGAACACATTAAGGCAAGTAGCAAACTCCAGGTCTGAGAGTTATACACTCCAGAGCTGCAGTTACAAATCACACAGGTAAACAAAAAACAACAACAGAGAAAACAAACTCCTAGCTTATGCACGGATGGGGGAGCCCCTGCCTTCTTCAGCTGACCACCCGCAATTCTAAACCACAGAGTGGTTGCAGTTTGCAGCGGTGCAAATAAGCAATTAGGGAACAGTAGTTATTTTCCTGCTACACTTCTGAGATTACAGTAAATTTTCCTCCTAGATACTCTTCTGCCAGACTTAATATTCCACGTTTGAGTTGTCTCCTGTCCTGTTATTTAGTTCCTTCCCTAATAGGCAAATGGCATCTTGAAGAAATTTAAGCTCTTTCCTTTTGTTATTTCATTCAGATGATTGATCTAGCACTCTGTTTACTCATAGGTTAAAAAATTTTGTTGGTTTTTTTTTTTTTTTTCTGTTGAAACATATGTTACCAATAAACACACTGGTATACTCTGCTAAGTGTGATTTGGGCTCATATTGTGATTTAAGTACATTAATAAATCATTCTGCTCAATCAAAATCTCAGGTAATATCAGATGATTTCAAATAAGTAAATTTGGTATTAAACACTGTAATTTTCACATGCGGAATATTTAAGAGAATCCAGACAGTGAGCATTGGACAATTGACAACCTATTTCTAATCATTCCACTAGACTCTTCAAGCACATCCTATCTGGTTTGGTCAATTACTTGATTCCTGCTTCCCATCCTTCTCATTACTCACAAACACACTTAAAAAGACTCAATGTCTTTCACAGTACTTTTGTGCTGAACTAGATAGATTGTTCAAGGCCAGGTTGGATGGGGCTCTGAGCAACCTGGTCTATAGAAAGATGTCCCTACCCTTAGCAGGGGAGCTGAAATTAGATGAACTTTAATGTCTGTTCCAACACAAACCATTGTATGATGCTATGATTTTTACTTTTTTTAAAGATGCTCCTTCCCTTATCACTTTAGCAGCCAATTACTACCCTTGTTTCAATGTAACCTTGGTTTGAACATGGATAGTCAGAATCACACACACTATACTAATGGAAGTGTTCTCTACGTCTCGTGTAGCTACATATTACCTTTCTATACTGTACATGCTTTGTCTGACAGATCTTAACGTTATTTTTTGCCTATGTTGTTGTTTATAGTGATCCTATGACTAAAAAGATATACTCAGATCTCTCTCATTTTCTATCAGCTTCAACTAATGATGTATTTCTATATAGTAGAACTCCTCATTATTACTCCATTAGTCCATGACTTCGAAATTTTGCACTGAGAATTTTATTTCTTTTCCTATTAGGAAACAGGGTCTAATTGTTCTTACAGTATTATTTCATGCTTCACAGCATCAGCAATACCTACAGATTATAAGCATATGCATCCATCAAGATATTAATGAGCTCAACTGTAGATATTTAAGAAAATTTATTTTCTTATAACTTCATTAAGAAAATCAAACAAAAAATAATGCATAAATTTGAAACTGGCACCTTCCAAAATCCACTTTGGTGTAGAGTTTTGCAAGAGACAGTGCCTTCAGTTCCAAATCTAGTCCCTGTTCAGGCCATTGTAACCAATGACAGTTTTAGTCTTAGATGGGCATATATTAACCAATAAATACATCTTGCCTTTTATTATGGTTTACATTACCTTCATTACTCTCACTTTTGTGAACAATTACAGGACTATATTGTCTCCCATGAGAATTTGTATTGCTGGTATAGCATTATTAATTTGGGAGTTTGAAAAATTCTGGAACCTATTTTATGTGAATGGTACATGGTTGGGTGATAGTCTCATTTTTCAGGAATTTTTAGCTACAAGTTTTTTAATTTTTAAGTAGTTACCTGAAACTATTATATTTCAAGTGATCTTTCATAATGCTTGTCAGTTGTTTAGATTTTGCAAATCCATATAATTTTTAAACATATTTTGTCCATCAACAGTCAACAATTATCAATCTAAGAAGAACTACATTACTAAGAAAACTCTGATTCTTAAAAGGCTGTAATATTTCCTACATAAAGTGCTCAGAAGTGACAAATGATATTGTCAATTTGTGTCAGGTTTAAAGAGGTGTTTTCCATGAAGGGATGACCATGCTTATTTAAACATTATGCCCTCAGATGAGAACTCAGATAGGAAATTCAAAACTCATTAGTATTTTCTAAACAAATATGAGATTTCACACATAGAAAAAATGGTCAAAACTTCAAGCCTGCCTACATAATTTTTAATGCCAGTATTAGTCTAGTATCTAAGCAGTTCAACTTCAAATTCTCACAATACTTGTCTTATTTTTATTTCAAAATATGTTGCTTAATCCAAGTATATTATTTAAAACCATAGCTTTCCTTTTTTTCTTCTTTTTTTCTTTTTTTTTTTTTTCACTACAAAAGCAGAGTTTCAAACCCTTTGAAAAGTACAGTCCTTTAGTCTGTAATACATGATGGGTTTTTTTTCTTTATTTCTCCTTTAAATTTATTTTGAATGGAGCATTAGTTAATCACTGAGAGTTAGGAGTAGCTGCAAGTTAAGAAAGTTAATAAAGTCTTCCTGTTCCTTTGTCTTCAAAATCTTATTTAGTGCAAGGAGAAGGTAGAAAAATAAAAAAAGAAAGAAAAAAAAAAGAAAAATGTTTTAATAATGAACAACATATTAGTGTATAATTACCTTTCCTTGTAAACAGGGCAATGAAAGGTTCATGATCATTCAGACATCATTGTGCTGCTGTATAATTAAATTTAAATTCTGGCAAAACACTGTTAATGGTGATAAATAACAACACAAGAACTAGGAGTCCTAAAGAAGACACAGCTTACAATTTGTAAACTGCCCTAGAAATTAAAAAATGGCTTTTGACAAATTATAAACACTGGCAGACCCACAGGGCTGAAATTCTTTAACCATAGTCTGGAGGATTCACTCTGGTCAAGTTCTAAATTGTTGTTTCCCTGTTTCTGGCTGCTATATTGAATTAAGACTTAAAAATACCTTTAAGGTGAAACAGAACTATTTCAAAACAAGTAATTTAAAGCATGAAAATGCTACTGAAACAAAAGCATTTCTTGTAATTTTTTTAATCTTTTGGAAACTATGACATTTTGGAAAATTATTCTAGCTAACTAATATTACAATAATGTATCCTTTACTTTGCACGAGAATTCGATATTTATTTATAAGCAAAATCATGTTTATATTGCTTACAAATCAATAACATGCCTTTAAAAACAACCTCCTTTTTGTGAGGAAAAGTAGGGAGAAAATTAGCACTGGTTGACAGCTATATCCATAGTGAACTCCTGTGCTGAAATAACCTGTTAAACTTTTTTTATTAGTATACTTCTACCATTCCTCCAAGTGACATTGCTATGTGACCACAACAGCACTGGTTCTGCCACAAGGAAAAAGAAAATCTTATTCTGCACTTCTCATACCTTTCCTTCTGTATAGCAGTTTGAGAAATGATACACTTTAAAGTAGTAATAGTGTTGTAGCACTATAAGGATATAAAAGTTCTCAATACAGTTTCTCCTCACAACCTTGCTACAGTTTTTTTATTGAAACAATTTTTTTCCTGCAGATTGTTTTTTCCTTGTAGATTTCTCAGTCCTTTTCTTACATTGTAGAGTATGTGGGTAGAAAAACCACTAGCTGCAGAAGCACCCATGTCAGATAGTTCTAGTTTGGCCAACATGTTTCTGTGTTACTGTATCTAGAAACCTCACCTGCGAAACAGTCTGGCTTATTCTTGAAACATAAGAAGAGAGAAAAAAAAACCTTAATCCATAAAGTACATGCTTACATTGCAGTAAAAACATGGGTTTCATCTCGTGGTTCTAGTATGAAGGTAAAAAGCATGAGCAGGAAGTTAGCAAAAAATGGTGTGTCTTCATTTTTGACTATGTTTTCAACACAAGTTCATTTAGATCAGAACAACTGTTGCTTTAGTATAAGGTTATTTGTCTTTTTACTTCACACAGTTTCAATATGCCCAACTGCTGATATATAGTTCACTTTGCATGGCCATTCTAGGCCAAAGTCTCCAAGGGCTGTAGCAGTGATATGTATGAAATGGGAAATTAGTATATGCAAGAAATATATAAGTATAGATGGGTACATAGACATAAATATATATAAGTATATACTAACAGAAGTGTATAATTATATTTAAGTATATAAATATGTCCTTATGTAAGTGTATATAAGAAATATTGTACACTGAGATAAATGCTAGCCTCAGATTTTGATAGGGAACATGCTCCACACAGGGAAAAGTACAGGTGGATTTCCACACTGAATAAAAATTAATTAAGTGATACTAATATATAGCAGTATTTATGAATTTTTATTGAGGATGGGAGAGTTAGGAAAGAGTGTATTTTCAGATGAAATGGACATATAACAAAGTATTTAATAGGTAAACTTAACATATTCAAGTTAATGCCTGAAAGTAACAGAAAAAGAATAGCAAAAGCTATTTCTTGACACTAGAGACAGTGAAGAAGATTTAGGGGTTTATCTTTCTAACACGATTTAGAGAGCTTAGCACATTCTCGCTTTTAGGTCTAATGCAGAAGCAGGTTTTTGTACGTAGGGATTTGACAAACAAACTTTATTTGGTCTCTGTGAGGAGCTTAAAGAAGACTCTAAGACAAGGCAGTGGAGAACTGCTATTTATAGAATAAGAAATGCTTGAAGTGTCACCCTAATCACTGGTCAGGAGCTATCTATAAATTCTAGTCCATTCAGTCAACCTTTTCTTTCCTTGGGGTCTTGTGTCATTTTCTCCTTGTAAGTTGAGTGTTGCTTCAGAATATTAGAAAAAGTATGTTGGATCCAGTCCTGGCAGCATCGTCAGTCCCACAGTGCTTCCACAGTAGCTGTGCGGTGGTGATAGAATAGCCACCTGTGAAATAGAACCTGTGATTCCCCAAAACAGGCAGGTCCTGCAGTCCATGGATCCAGCATGCTGAGAGCTCTTAGACTGACGTTCTGGCCACACTGTGTATCGTACATTCCACTGAAAATGGTAGCTGTGTCCATGTCTACCACAAGGATGCTCTTTGTTGAATAATGAGAAGAATTTTCAGCTTTTCAAAACTGAGCCCAAAAACTAGTGCGTGCTAAATGTATAGGATGAGAAAAATGGTTAATTTCCTGTTCTCTCCTATTATTCTGTCTGGAAGTGGAATGTCTGTAAAGAAATTATTTGAATTCTCTCCATCTCTCAACACTTTTAGTCTACTTGACATTTGCATCCATTTTCAAACAAATCAATTTCTTAAAAGGATAATGTGAATTACTGTTACCAGCTCTTTAACTATCAAAACTGAATTATTGTAATTTTAAGTTTAACCTTTTATTAATACAAGACATTCTATTTTTTTTTTCTCAGTTAAATGATATGAAATACCTACCAGTTGCTCTTTCTACTGGAGGGATGTTATTAAAAATTGTTTCTTGAAATGAACTTTCAGTATAACAAAAGATTACACACCTTGCAGCACTGAAATGAATATGATAGCATACAAATTCTATTTCAGTTATTTAGTTAGAATAGTGATCTTCTTCATTTTAATTAAAAACATATGTGTTTATAATCTGTGTATTTCTCTATAACCAATGTTATACAACAACAGGGCAAAGCAAACTTCCTATTACCTTTCTCTATTTAAAAACAACTTTCTTTGCCTACAGTATTTTCCTTGAAAATAATAAAGCTTTGAAACAAAGACCCTAACAGGGCTATTAGTCTGAAGCAATGATACAGTTTGAATGTAATCTTAAATGCAATCAGCATCTTTCCTGCTTCTCTGAACAAGATGCAAATGTCTGAAATGCAGCCTGGCTTGACAGGACTCAGACAGCTGTATCAACGTATCAATTATTTGTTGTGATTTTTCAGTTAGTCCAATGCAATTGAATAGTATTCTTCAGTTGTATTTACTAGTAGCTTCAGGATGAAACTGGAGACTTGATTTAATTTGCATTCATGTATTTTGTCCAATAAGTTTATTTCTAAAGTAAAGGTTACAGGAAAAAGCATTTGCTATGAAATGACAATAAGGCTGTTTTTTAAAAGACTTGCCATCTGAGCATAATTACAACAGTCAAGACAAAAGCATTTAAGAATTAGCCTTATGGTATCATAATTAAGTAATTTCAAAGCATATGCTCAGGATTAAAATAGGTATGAGTCTATGGTCATATACAGGACTACAACCTCACTGCTACCTTTTTGTCTGCTCAGGATCTCTTATTTCTACTCAGATCTTCTAAAAGGCATTTACTATGTTACTGAAGATAAAGGAGTAGAAACGAGTGAAATAAATTGACTTCCGATGAAAGAAAATTTCATATAGACATTTCTTAGACTATTTCAAGTGTTGCTGCTTGTACTTTTAGATGTGACCTACAGAGCCTGGGGTCCAGGAACTCCCACAGGAGTCACATCCCACCAGAGTGGTGACTCTGTGGCCTAGGAGTAGCAACCTTTCTCACAACTCTTTCTCAGGCACCAGACTTTGTTCATGAAGTTCATTCCCATTAGGTTATGCAACTATGAAACAAATTCTTCTGAGGCAGATTATAATCTTCAGAAAATTCCACCTGTGGAAATACGTGAAAGTACAAATTCACTGAGATTTGTTTGAGCTATGTGCTGAAATGTGTGCTAAATGCACTGTCAAAACTCTGATAAGCATGCTACAGCTTATTTTATGACATATATTGCTGCCCTTACTTAGGAATTTACTATGTTTTGATGGATTTTATTGCCTTTGTGCTGTTCACTTTTTAATCAGTAACAGTATGCGGCATTGTAGTTTCATATGTGTATTATAACTACTCTAAGCAAATCCTTCTGTCTTTTGGACTGATATTTCCACCATCTACATTACATTTAATGCTTTCTTTGGTGATTACTTTTTTTTTTTAGCAGTTTTGCAAAACAGCGGCAGGAATAAGTTATTTGTAGGGAATGATAGGTCTGAGGCGCTGAACATGCAAAGCAGGATAACAAAGCATTTGTGGACCTTTTTATGTTTCTGTAAGCCAACTGGTTCTCTTCTTTGCAAGTGGTTCAAAACTAGTTAACCTCAAAAGATATCTTGAGATAAAAAAGCTCTGCACGCCACCTTGACTTTAAATACATCATTGCAGTGCCACCTCTTTATCGCTCTGCGTATACAAATGTTGAGCAGCTGAAGAAGAGTAACTGTACTTATATATTAGTATGCAACCACGATCACAGGCACACTTATTTCTGCAGAAGTGAAAATTACTGTGGTTTATTATAAGTATTCTTCTGATACATACCTCAATAATGTGAAAATTAATTAAAATATTGTACATTGCTCCCCTAGAAACAGTGTATTCATAACTGAGTTTTTTTCTGAAATTTTATAACAGAAAGCAAAAGCTACTGTGTTTTAAGGAAAAAAAAGCCTAAGTTTGCCCCTGGAATCCATCAGCTGTGCTAGCACAAACAAAGTGAAGTTTGTTCTTTACATGTAACTATGCCTTCTGAAATGAGAACAAAGTTAATATTTTGAAATATGTACACCTAAAATACATTTGACTTCCTGCAGCATTCTCAGAAAGGAATTCATAGAAACGTACTATTCCTACATGACAAGGACACAAAGATGTACTGTGAGCACATCTCTAAAATTTTCTAGTTTTCCTTAAGTATTTTATGCAATTAAAAGGTAAAATTATTGTTCTATGTATAGTGCGCAGACTCACTTGTTCCATGACAGCAGATACACCAGATAAAGCCCTCCCTCAACGAAAGTAGCCACTGTTAACTTCACAATGAATTATTTTCTCCAATGTTACCATGTGAGATGGGGCTGTTATATTATCGTGACCACTTTGGAGTGAGAGAATATGAGACTCACAGTGATGTGCTCAAGGTCATACATGAAAACAGAAGTAAGCAAAAATTGAGTTTTCTAAGTAACTTCCAAAAATTTTAAGCCTAGATTTGAAAAATCTCACAAGACATCCTATTTTCAAGCTTAGCTGTTTGAATGTCTTTGCAATCTGTTCCTTATCACTATGAAAAAAAGTTGGTCCTGTAGCTCAGCGATAGCTCATGCCACTCAAGATTTTCAAAATTGTGCTGCAAAGTACAAGAAGGTGTCTCATTCCATGTAATTTCAACTGTTTGCAGAAAATAACTATATTGGTGAGAAGGAAAATAACCTAGATGCTTAAAACCTGAGAGCTCTCTGAGGAAATGGACAAGCAGATTTAAAAATAGCAAGCACCATATATATTTGGGAGTTTATGTTTACAAAAAACAGAATAGGAAAATTACTGAGTGGTTACTGCAAATATAAAGCGGAATCAAATCTGATATGCTTTAAAGTAAATTTGAATGATATTAAAATGTATTTTTAAGTGGAAAAGAGAGATAAGAAATCTTTGGTGTACATTTTTTTCTATTGTGCATTTGTTAGCCCTTAATCTCAGATTTAAAACTTTTCTCCTCGAGGAACAGAAACAGTGATATGTGATTTATAATAAATATTGCATAATAAATAAAATATAGCCAAAATTTAATTAAAACTGTTCAGAAAGAATCCACCACCTGATTAATGTTGGTCCAAGACCTTCAGTGAAATTCTTTTAGTAATATACATATTTCCAAAAATCAGAGTGTCTTTTCTTTATGTTAGTAACTGAGGAATGGCCAAATTTTAATAACTTACTAATCCAAAGACCAATATCAGTCTGATCTATTTAGAGAATTTATTCCAGCAATATGTAGTGTCATGCTGTTCAGTAAAGAAGCAAAATTTAATAAAATAAAGCACAAATTTTTAATATATCCCAAGACAAAAATGCAAGAAATTGAATCATAGAATCATAGAATCAGCTGGGTTGGAAGGGACCTTCGAGATCATCAAGTCCAAACCTTAATCCACTACTGCTGTGGTTACTAGACCATGGCACTGAGTGCCACATCCAGTCTTATCTTAAAAACCTCCAGGGACGAAGAATCCACCACTTCCCTGGGCAGCCCATTCGAATGGCTGATTACCCTCTCTGTAAGGAAATTCTTTCTAATATCCAACCTAAACCTCCCCTGGCACAACTTGAGACAAAGTCCTCTTGTCTGGCTGATAGTTGCCTGGGAAAAGAGACCAACCCCCACCTGGCTAAAACCTCCTTTCAGAGAGCTGTAGAGAGTGATGAGGTCTCCCCTGAGCCTCCTCTTCTCCAGGCTGAACAGCCCCAGCTCCCTCAGCCTCTCCTCATAGGACTTGTGCTCAAGTCCCTTCATCAGCCTAGTTGCCCTCCTCTGGACCTGCTCCAGCACCTCAACATCCTTCCTGAACTGAAGGGCCCAGAACTGGACACAGTACTCCAGGTGAGGCCTCACCAGCGCTGAGTACAAGGGAAGAATCACTTCCTTGGACCTGTTGGCCACACTGTTCCTGATCCAGGCCAGGATGCCATTGGCCTTCTTGGCCACCTCGGCACACTGCTGGCTCCTGTTCAGCTTCCTGTCAATCCAAACTCCCAGGTCCCTTTCTGCCTGGCTGCTCTCCAGCCACTCTGTCCCCAGCCTCTAGCGCTGCATGGGGTTGTTGTGGCCAAAGTGCAGGACCCAGCACTTGGCCTTGTTGAACCTCAACCCGTTGGAATCAGCCCAACTCTCCAGCCTGTCCAGGTCCCTCTACAGAGCCCTCCTGCCTACCAGCTGATAGACACTCCCCCCCAACTTAGTGTCATCTGCAAATTTGCTGATGGTGGACTCAATCCCCTCATCTAATTCATCAATAACTTTCTAAACCAGCTGTTTATCTTTCATCTCTATATGTAAATGTATTGTAGGTGCTGTACACATTTGTATGCATAGTTGTGTAACAATATATCTATGAAAGAAAAAGAAACAGTCTGTATTTGATTCATGCCAATTTAGCGTTCACATCAGAGTTTTTGTTCTTGTTTTCCCTGCTCGGTTTATTGTGCTGTGGTCATCACATGCTAGAAAATATATAATTGGATTTTGCTTTTCATGTCTTCACTGTTTCTCTGAGACGAGAAGCATCAAAGAAAGCAGTTCCCAGTTTGTTCTTCCTTATCTTCACTGTTTTTTTTTCCTGCTCTGGAACAATGAAATGTGAATCTCTTAAGAGCCTCAGGGCCAGAACAGAAGGTAATAGTTGGGTCTCCTGCTGTTTTTGCTATTAGTTGTCCTTCTGCTGGAGGTCTTTTAAGCTTTTGAAGGCTTGCTCTCCTGAGCTCAGGAAACTGAGTCCTGAGTATTAATGCCAGCACTGTCCCTGAAATGCTTTTGTTTTTCAAGTCAGCCTCACTGGGAAGAGTGTGCTGACAGAGCTGCTGTAAGTAGGCATATCTGTCACCTGTCTGGATTTAAGCCAAAGCAATAAAACCAATACGCATAAGTGGAAACAACAAATATGAAATATGATTTTTGACTATAGGATGTAAGAATAATTTTTCTTTTTTTGATTTTTTTTTTTTTTTTAATGTAGATTACTGCCAGGGAAGCCTCTGAACATATTCTGGAATACACTCCATTTAGAGCTACATAAAAGGCATATTTCAAGGCTAGACAATTTCTCAATACCAGAAAACATTCTGAACAGCAATATTAGAATTTTAATAAAGAGAACACCAAAAATATCCAAGCAAAAATAGATGTATTGTCTAAAATAAATTTTAAACTAACTCTAATTAATGATAACTGTACTCTAATTCATTAGGACTGAGCTGATCCTGATAGAAAAATGGGACGTCACACACATGCTGTGTGTCTGGCAGTGGGGGCAATCAGCCTTCAGCTGGGGAAGCAGATGCACACAGTTAGATGTGAGAGGGTAGGGAGGTATCCTGAAAACTTTGAGGCTCATAGATATTTCAGGATTTTGAAGGAATATGAAGAGCTCAAAGAGGAGAAGCTGTGGGTTCTTCTAACACATGGTGTTGGGGATCAAGACTGATATGAGTTGAGTATGCTTTTTATGTGTGTTGTGTTTTGATGTTGGAAAAGAGGGAAAGTTACTATAACAGCTAAAACAAGCTAGATCTCTCAGACATTGTTGGGGTATTTTGAATTTACCTAGGGATTTTTTTTACCCTCTTTCTTTTCTGTTTAGAATATGGTGCTTTGATATGGGAGCATGAAGGTTTATCGAATTAAACCACTTGGTGTTCTAAAGTATTTTCACCTTTCTTTTTTTCTTGAAAGAAGTCATTCTTCAGGGAGCTGGCCAGGCTAGCAGAGAGTGCTTGTTTTAATGTAAGATGTACAAGACATGTCTGATGAACTAGTGAAAAAAAAACCCCAAAGATAAGTTCCTAAGTGTGAATTGGCCATTTGTCTAATGTCCTGTAAGAGATTTTTCAGATAGCTTTTTTAAGATGCCCCCTCTGGTTTGTTTCTGTCTTTATGATAAATGTATCTGTTCTGTTTTCCTCTCGTCCTCATACACATACTTCAAATGTATTTTAATTGTGATAGATAAGAACTGCAAAATGGTGGGAAGGTCTGGTTTTAGTGAGTGTTTAACTAACTAAATTATATGACTATACACATAAATAGCTGAAGGGTTTTAGATTGTGTCTGCAAGAAATTCTGTGCATTCCATAGGAAAGATAAAACAGAGGCTTTATGAAGTAGTTTTGTGGTTGGTTTTTCTGTGTGTGTGTTTTGGTTTGGTTTTGGATTTTTGGCTGGGTGTGACAGCTTGGGGTTTTTTGCTTGTTTATGTGGTTGGTTTGCTTGTTTGTTTTGGTTATCCTATGTGCTCTTGAAGGCTCTCTTTACTGATGAGTTTGAGCTTCTGGTTTGGGGGAAAGGTGAGGAAAAGCAAAAAATGGACAACTACTCTATCCAGTTGTAACAACCTAAGGAAAACTTGCCATGGGATGGCTTTTGCTGTTGGAAAGCAGCAGAAAATGCTTTTGGGAAACAATAACTTACAGAGTTAATGGATTTATGTGCAATAAATCTTCTGCATCTTGAACAGGCTTGGGGAAGCAGGTCTTGGTGGTCTTTCCCTGGGCTGGATAAACATTGTGAAAAATTGTGGAGAATGGGAAAAAAATTAGGAGGATGGTTCTTATATAATTAAATCCTAAATCCTTTATCTCCTCATGAGGACCCTAAGGTTAACTCAGTTGCTTAGCACATACTGCTAATAACACCAAGGTGTTGTGGGTTTGATCCCTGTTTGAACCTTTCACTTAAGATTTGGATTTGAAGGTCCTTGTGGGCTCCTTCAAACACTGTGATTCTGCAGGGAGAGAGTAAGACCTCTAATAACAAGGAAAAGAACCTTCCATTGTACTGTTTGACATATTGCAGAACTTTGTGATGAACTTGTCCAAACAAACATTGCAGTGAATAGAGGGCTTTGTCAAGGACCTGCCTTTACACAATTAGGTTTTAGGTACCTGTCCAAACTCAATTTATGTTTTAAAACTGTAAGAACCTACATAGGAGGCTAGCACCATGATGATTGCTTTTCTCATTTTCAAACAGTGAACGTATGGAGGGGAAAAACATAGCAGGATGACAACAGTTCAAGAAAGTCTATGGTGAGGCTAACACTGTCATCTTTCTGAAAAAGAGAATGTGTGAAGTTATGTATAGTAGGAACATTTCTATGATGTGTTTAATGTTGCTGCTGTTACCACTGCCTGCTTCTCCAACTTTCTCATTTAGTTTGTAGTGTTAGTAAATCACAACTGTCTCTGTGAAAAGTGAACTCCCTCATTAAATGGAGAAACAGCTAAAATTTAAGCCTTTAAATAAAATAGTATTTCTTGCAATATCAGATGCTATGATGAGAGACTCCGCTGCAATAAGCAGGATAATAAAAGAGTCAAAATGCAAAGCAATGGTGTGCTACATTCTTTAATCTGCAGGGACAGATTATGCAAAGATTCAGGTATGAATGAGCTAATAGGGAAGTAGGAATATATTTTTATGACTAGGCTGTTTTCCACTCCAAGAAGATGCTAAAAGGGGTGCAGGTGTGAAACAGTCACAAGTAAGTACACTATGGTGGACGTTGGCGTGTGTCTGATTTCCACTATTGAAAGCAAGATCTACATTCAGTGGATTTTAAGGATGCTCTGTAATACTGGAATCAAAGCTGTGAAAGTTACAGACTCAGTTTTATGTGTAACAATAATTTTACCTTTTTTCTGTCTCAAGATTTTAGTTTTTTTAACTTTTAAAATTGTATTTTTAAGTTCGATGATATAGGTAATAGAAGTCACTTTAACAGAATGGGGGGTTTTATTATGTTCAGAAATCAACTGCCATGGCTGCAAATTTTTATTTATTACTTTGATCCATATGCATTTTCAGTTCTTTAGTGGTTTTGCGCATCTAACTTTAATGTTAAACTATTCTGTAATTAATTTTTATAGCATCTGTGTCTAAAAAATAATAATTTTGTGTCTCTTCTTAACATATAAACATTTGTTTTAAAGCAGTGTGGAGATGTTGAGAGGTTCAAAGTCGAGATTTTATGCCTGTGTATGTGTATTTTATTTTTATTAATAACTTTGCAAGTTAGTGATCATTCTGTAACATTTTAGCCCTAGTTCAGATCAAGCTAATTAGTTTGCTAATGATTAAACTGAAACTTCAGTGCAGCTGTATGAAAGACAAAGTTTCTCAGAGAGGAAACTTTATCACTCTTTTACTTAAATACATACTTTTACAGTAGAAGATGGTGATGAGAAAATCCCATGTACACTTGCTAGGAAGTATATACAAGTATAAGGCTAATGTCAGATAAATACAAAAAAATGTAACAGACCTGAGGATGGAATTCCTAGTATGGTTGGTTTGTTCTCTTCAGGAAAACGTTTTCTAACATGAAAAATTACTTGGTAAAACTTTTAGTTAGGGAAAGAGAAAGATCTTAGGAAAGTCTAGCATGATATTTGGTAGGACACAGTACCTGATTCAGAGTGACTTCTAAATTAATCTTTGTTTCACTGATACTGAAAAAAAGGGGAAGAAATTTGATTAACGGTCTTACAGAAGGATGATTTTTGTTATAATTTAACATATTAATGTCCTATTGAAGCTCATACATAGGATAAAAATAAATCAACTTTACTTACATCAAGCTGGAATACGTCAAGGAACAGGAATATGTCATTATTCAGGTATGAATTTCATTGAATTCAGACTTTCTGATATCACTTAAAACAAATTGTTATTGCTATTATTATAACTTGGGATTGTGAATATAGAATGTATTTTGTTTCTTTTAGTGATCATGATGTATACAACACTGTTGACTATTTCAATTTTTTTCATTTTGGGGTCAACCTTTGGATAGTGTGTGTAAGTGTTCAAATTAAAATTGTTGAATTACTTTCTAAATGCATAACTCAAATTCAGTGAAGCGAGACCTGCAAATCAATGCTGTTCTAGTGTATTTTGACAAAAAAAATATAAATCTCAATATACCTATTTCATCCTTCTTCCCTCCAAACTGTTTAAAATAATAATAAAAAAAAAATTTAATCTCCATGCTGCTCCATTAGTTAAATATGTTATTGAAGATCTTCAGATTATGTATATTGCATTCCAGGTGTCTGTAGCTCTGTGTAGTGTGTATCTCTCTTACATGCATGTGCAAACGTGGTAATATAATTCCGTGCGCACACAACTGTATAGTTCCTTAGCTGCACAGAACAACAGTTCACAAAAAATATTATTTGAGAAAAAAATATCCTGGAGGTAAACCACGGTGAAAAGTTTTTTGAGCGCTGAAAGGTGAAAAGCAGATGGTATTGCTAGCTTCTTATTGGAGTTGTGTAAAAAAATATTTTTAAAAGTTACTGAAAAGCTCTGCTAGTATACTTGCAAAAGTAATAGTGACATACTCCTGCAGAAGGATGGTCTTCTAAGAGTCAGCATTGCAAAGACAGTAAAGATTGTGCGGTTGAAATGCACATCTCTGTATATTAAAGTTCCTGGGAATGTTTAGTGTATCTTTAAAAGTGAAAAGAATCATTTATAAATCAAGCTTAGGCAAAGCTTGAGTTGCATTATATGCAACATGAGTCCTTCTTCCTACATGTTTTGCAATTCATAAATTCTCAGGATTATCTCCTTTCTTCAGCTGAGAAACCTCTGGGAAAGAGCTTAAAAGTAGGTCATAGACCAGAAACAGTTGCTGTCCTGTTCTGATGCCCTAGAGGATGAGGGTTGCGGAACAGGTGGGGATTATATAAAATTAGTCTTAGCACCTTATTAAGTTAAGATATCAGCAGGTGAATTTCGTAGCAGCCGTATGGACAACATAGCTCTGGCTGCTGGAGCTGATTTGATCTCAGCAGAGGAACAAAACTGTCTTCAGGCCATGGGTTGGCAAGATGTCCTGTATGGCTCCAGAGTCTCTAATAGCGTAAGGCTACAAAGGGAGCAGGAATTCAATTGTTAAGCTTAACCTGAGTCCCTCGGCTTCTGTGATCTCACCAAAATGATACATCCTGAAGTTACAGAGGAGATAGAGTGCCATGAGACTTGCTTTTCACTATACAACTATAAGCTGTCACAGTGAAAGATATGCTGGAAACAGTGAAGCTCAGAAATGGTGGTCTTTGTATGTATATGTTGTCTGACCAATGCAACCTTGTGCTAGTATCTCGAATCATCTGTAAATGTAGAGTTTGATCACAGTATGTGCAAGTGCTTAATTACCTCACTTTTCTCAGACTTACTAGTGTGACAATGATTGTAATATTTAGTTTTGCTTAATAGGATTTTTTCCTACTCAAATTCAAACAAACCTTTGAAAGAAAGAAAACTTGTGAATTGTCTCACTGCATCAGGTCCTCAAATAATGAAACAAACCAATAAATTGTGAAGCATCAATATTTCTGTATGCTGGCATAATTTAGCTTATTGGAGTGTTTTTGTGGTGTATGTTGTAGAAGGCTATTAAGATGATAGCCTGGCCAGTTGCAAGATCCAGTTACAGTGTATTTTGGGAATAGGTATAATTTCTTGCAGGTGACCTGAACCAAATTTCATCTTTATGTTCCATATTTAAACATTATTTATGTGAATAAAAAATGTTTAGGATTATTTATTTTTAAAATGACATTAATTTTCAACTCCTAACTATATAATATATGATGGCATATGGTTTTTATACAGTCCTGATAAGAATTTGACCTTTCAGCATTTTAAGACTGAGTCTTTTTCTTAAAGACACTTTGTCAAAATGTCTATGTCTTTAAACAAAATTAACTTAAGAAGCTTCTGATAGCCAAGAAGGTTGTTTCCACGCACGCATTTTGTTTTCTTTGAAGCAATCTTTCTTCTTTCAAAAACAAACCACCTGAAATAAATACTCTTGGTGTGACAGATGCAGATGTTCATGGATCTATTCCTTTGAGACAGTTTTTGTGCTATTAGCTTTGGCAACTAATGCTGAAAAAAATGCAGTTTAGTTCCTAGAGATATAGAGTTAATACAGTGCTCTGGATCTCATTGGATAGTGAATATTTTGCATCTTTGATTCCACTCAACCTGGAAAAAAGAAGTAATCTTGTGGCTGTTTGAGAATGCAAAGTCAAGCAGAATGTGAGTACTGACCAACCAGACAAGGCTCTTATCCTCACCCTGCCCTTATCAAGTTTCAAGACCTGATTGATGTCATGGCAATAGATAGATACCTTTTTTATTTTTATTTCATTAATGGCACTTTGTTTGATACTAATCTCTGCGTATTCAAAACTTTGCATTGATGTGCTGCCCCATACAACTGGCTTTTTCCAGTGGAATTGTGTGGCTTATGCGAAGATGAGTGCAGAAGCAATTCTTAATAATATTCAAGGGTTACTTTTGAAATTTTGAGGATAGGTAGCATGTGGTATTTGCAGCAATCTGTAAATCCTCTTTCAAGCTTGTGAATTAACAAGTCAAATGTTTGACATATGTTGCTAAAAATAAATCCCTGTTCACCTATTCTCTATCTTGCTCTAAAGACTTCATAACTACAATTTATGTCTTATTGCAGTATTTGAGAGATGACCGGTTCTGAAAGGGTAACTGCTAACAACAGCAGTAAATATCCAAAATACCTTGTTTATCTTGTAGATGGGGTAAGAAGCCTACTTTCAGGAGTGGAATTTATGCTGTCTTATGGAAGAGTGTGATCATGATCTTACCCTGTTCATGGCTAGAATAAGTTTTAAGAAGAGCCTCGTGAATTTCAACATGGCAAATGCAAAATGCAGTCTGGTGGGAGGAATCGCTCTTTGCAACAGTATAGGCTGGGAACTGAATGACTGTGGAGCAATTCTATTGAAAAGGACCCTGGTGCTTTGGCAGACAAAGGCTGAAAATGAACCAGCAGTATGCCCTGGCAGCATAAGTGTTCAAAGGTGTGCTGGGCTCTATTAAAAGTAAATCAGCTAATAAATGGGATAAATTATTATTTCCCTCTACTTGGCACTCAATAGATTCCATCCAGAACACTGTTCACTTTTGGCACTGCATTCTAAGAATAATATTATGAGGAGAATATGAATTATTAATGATGTCATAGTATTGATATCAATAAATTAGAATGAGTTGGCGGGGTGGGTGCTGAGCTGGAGCAAATATTTGGGGCCTGGATCACGTGGTCTATGAGGAGAGGTAGAGAGGCTGAGGGTTGTTCAACCTGAGGGAGAGAAGGTGGCAGCCCTTAAGATGGAGCTAGGCTCTTCACTGTTCCAACAAAGTTGTCAGTTTAGACAGAATAATCAGTGCCTTCTATACTTAGTTTGTCTTGGAGTTAACTACAGTGCTTTCAGCTGTTTTCTACAGCATTTAGCCACAGATAGCAGTGTTAATTGAACAACATGTGCTCAGACTTCTGAGAAGAGAAAGAAAAGGGGTGGTAATTAGGGAAACAATATGATCTTCTGGTTTCATTTTATTTATTAGTTCATCAAGAAACTTATTAAAGAGTAGTCAGAAGTAAATTGGTTTAAAATTTACTTCCTAAAGCCTCAATATCAGAGTGGATGTTGACTGTTCCATGGAAGACATTTTGTAAGTCAAGTTGTGTTAAATATCTCTACTGTGAGATACTCAGCTACAAGTAGTAAGGATCAATATTGAAGGATAAATAAATTCTAGACTGAATTTTCTTCTGGTTCTTTGATAGTATTCCAATAACTCACTGAAAATGTAATCTTAAGCATACTTTAACTTTCCCTGGAAGACAGTCAAGTTTCTCAGTGAGTGTTGTTTTGTCTGAACTGAAAATAGTAAAAGAGACAAGGGCATACAACTACTCTCAAGGTATGTTATGGTAGGATATCAAAGCTAAGTCTTCATAACAGCTCCTTTTCAGTTAAAGAGTTAGTCTGAAGGCACAAATTTGTTGGTCTGCCTTTTCTTTCTTAGTCTTTGGTAAACTATCTTTTTGTTATCCAGCAAATTTAATATGTGCTTTCAAAAAAATCAATGGTCTCTGCTTTCTGCAAGATTCTTCTTTGCTGAGCAGAAAAAATTTGTCACCTCTCGTGTTTACAGCTCACCTTGCTGGGAAGAGGAGTTCATTGCCAACTGTTTCCAACAATCTTTTTTTATCCAAAACTCAGTCTAAATGTGATGTTAAGCTCTCATTTAAAGTTTAGAGTTAAGACTAGAACTCCAAAAAGAATTTTTCTTTAGTTTGTGGAGAGATCCGAGAGTTCATAATCTATTCAAAAGGTGGAAGTATTGTGTGTAAAATGAAGCAAAATGTATATAGTGCTTATCAGGGATTTAACGAGATATCTTTCATGAATATCTTAAGAATCAAACTACAGTCTAAAATATCCAAATGAGAAATATTTTACAGAACTTTTTGATTTTGTTCAGCATGATGAATCAGGAATGTTTTCTACAAAATTTAGCATGTGAACTACTTCTTTTCCTATCTTTTAAACACTGGATGTCTATTTTCTTTAGTGTATTGTTTAACTTCTACATTTTCATCAAATATTTTCCATAAGATTCTCCCTTTATTAACATGAAATACAAAATTAGACAGCTTTTGGCTTGTTTTTACTTGTTTAGGATTGTACGGAGGCAGCGTTGATGGAAGTGTTCTAGGAGTCGCAGGTGGTGGTGGTAGATGACCCATGATTTGGATCCATATAAAAGAGTACACAGCACAGTGGCTCTGTAAACACTGATCTTGGTACTTTTCTTCAAGTGTTTATTTCGCCAAACTCTTTTATGAAGCTTTCCGAAGGCGCTGTATGCCTTTGCTAACCTGTTGTCTATCTCTCCGTCAATCTTACCATCCGAGGAGATGAGGCTACCTAGGTAATTAAACTGCTGGACTGATTTGAGCTCTGATTGGCCAATGGTGATGTGGGGATGATGGAAGACTTCCTGAGGTGCCAATTGATAGAGAACTTCTGTCTTCTTTAAGCTGACTTCCAGCCCAAAGAGCTCAGCAGCATCTGAAAAGCAGGATGTTAAACGCTGCAGAGCTACTTCTGTGTGGGCGACAAGGGCGGCGTCATCAGCATAAAGCAGCTCCCGGACAAGATGATTTAAGGTCTTGGTGTGGGCCTTCAGTCGCCTTAGGTTGAAAAGGCTTCCATCCGTACGGTATCGAATGTAGATACAGCCCTAATCATAGAGGTCTGCTGTGGCCCTTTGGAACATCATGCTGAAAAAGACTGTGAACAGGGTTGGTGCAAGAATGCAGCTTTGTTTCCCACCATTGGTTATTAGAAAGGGCTGAGAAAGTACGTTGCCATATCTGACTTGGCTGTGTTGATCCTCACGGAGTGAGATGATCATTTTAAGGAACTTGGGGGGACAACCTAAGCAATCCAAAATCTGCCATAGACCTTTTCTGCTCACAGTATCGAAAGCCTTGGTGAGGTCAACAAAGGTTACATAGAGACCTTTTTTCTGTTCCCTACACTTCTCTTGGAGCTGTCTGAGAACAAATATCATGTCTGTGGTACTCCTGTTGGCTCTGAAACCACATTGGCTTTCTGCTAAACCACATTCCTTCTGCTACAGCGGGTATTAGTCTGTTCAAAAGTATTCTTGCTAGGATTTTGCCAGCAATGGAGAGCAGAGTAATACCACGGTAATTTGAACAGTCTGATTTAACTCCTTTTTTTTTTTATACAAAGTGATGATGACTGCATCACAAAGGTCTGATGGCAGTTTGCCTGGTTCCCAACAACGCACCACAAACTCGTGAAATTTAGCATGGAGTGCATGGCCCCCATGTTTCCAGACTTCAGGTGGAATTCCATCAATCCCAGCTGCCTTGCCGATTTTCACTTGCTGTATGGCCTTAAGGGTTTCTCTCAAAGTGGGGGCAATATCCAATTCATTCTTCACCGGTTGCTGTGTGATGGACTGAGTAGCTGAGTCTTGGACTACATGGCTAGTACTGAAAAGAGTCTGAAAGTGTTCAGACCATCGATTCAGAATGGAGGTTTTATCTGTCGGAAGGGTTTGACCATCTGCGCTGAGTAGAGGGCTTTGGACCCAGTATGTAGGCCCGTATGCTGTTTTCAAGGCCTCATAGAATCCTCTGTGATCACCCGTATCTGCGCATAATTGAGTTTTTTCAGCTAGATCGATCCACCACTTGTTCTGGATGTCACGGAGTTTCTGTTGGAGCTTGCTGCATGCAAGACGAAAGGCTGCTTTTCTTGCGTGACAGGATGGCAGTGCAAGGTGAGCTTGGTGAGCAGTTCTCTTCTTCCTCAACAATTCCTGGATCTCTTGATTGTTTTCATCAAACCAGTCCTTGTTCTTCTTGAAGGAGAACCCTAAGGATTCTTCAGAGGACTGCCAGATGCTGTTTTAAATATGGTGCCAAAATGTTTAAGGAGAGGCATCTATAGAATCTATGGAATGATTTTTGAGCCTAGTTTGAAGAGTAATTTAAAACAAAAGCTTCAGGCATTCTCTCATTTTAGCTATTTTTGCCTAAGCAATCAATGAGACCAGAAGAATAAGACGTAGTTGAATAATCTTTAAAAACTGATATCAAGGTGAAAATTATCATAAACCTGCAATTCTGATGGCTTAAATTATCAGTTAATTATCACTAATTATCAACCAAGTAAATTTGCTTGTCAGACTTTTCAAATCCAACTATTTATTCTACTTGAGTGAGTTATTTTGAAATTGATATATCTGGAACATTCCATTTAAATGGAAGAATGCATCTTCAGAAGTGTCTCAGTAGATATTTCAGCATGTGATGAGTTAACCAAAATCATTCTACATAATTTCAGTTAAAAGATTAAGATGTTTTTTCTCATCTGGAAATCTAAAAATGTCAGAATAAAGATCCTTAAAATAAGCCATTTTCTTATTCTGTAACCAAAACTAAAATGCTTTACAAGGGTAGTTATGTGCATTCACAGAGTAGACAATGTTTGAAATGTCTGCTTTAAGCATAAAAACTGCCTTGCCTCTTTTCCAGGGAATCATACTCATCCTAGCCAATTAAAACCAATTAAAGAAACTGATAGCTGTCTCTATGGTTACGTCAAACAAAAAGGGAAATTTACGTGTAGCATAGCTCGTAGTCAGTGAATAACTTTGGTTAAAACTAATTCATGTTCACCTGTTGTAGGAGCTTTGTGTGTGGAAAATCATAGCTGGAAGTCATCCTTTCAGTTCTTGGAAAGGAGAGCAAAGGACACTTTACCTCTAATTGAGAAAGTTATCCACTTTCTTGTACTCCTGTTGTGAGACTGGAAGTCAGCATGACTTGTCTCCAGACACAGGACTGTCTGCAGTAACTGACAGGTGAAACTTCTAATTTTTTAAATTAGAGAAGTGCAAAGCATAGAACATGGTAAGAAGCATATTAGTATACTCCTGCCTTTAGATACAAACATGTATAAGACTTCCAACTTTCCTGCTTCTATAACTGCTTTCTCTTAATGACAAAACTTAATCCATGAAATCATAGGATGAACATTAAATGGCTTCTGTTTGTAAATTTGCATATGAATACTCTCAGCAACTGTTTTCCTCTTGAAGAGGAAGAACATAAATTCTGAATTACAGCCCACTGGCTTCTTTGTCCCATAATCTTCATTAGAATTTGACATACTCTTTCATGTTACAGTAAGTAGAATATATTCAAGGATGTGCCTAAGGATGTGCTTTAAACTGAATTCAAGTTAAGGACTGAAAACAAGAAAGAGCTGTAGCCAGCACAAGTGCTGTGTGGGCAGTGAAATGAATGTTCAAAAACCTCTGGTGGAACCCTGACAACCATCAATGTGCTTAGGTCTACAGTTAGGAAATTAATGCAAACGTGGTATTCAGTTGTTTAAGACATTAATATCAGTTTGTATTAAAGAAGTACTTTGCTAAAAACAGAGTAGCTGCCTCCTTAGATGAAAGGTAACGAATAAGAGAAAATTGAAACCACACACTATCTTCTACTAATTTCTTGGTAAAACTGAATTTCTGTAGTGTGGGAAAAGGAGTTGAAATATTCTGAAATATTTCACCAATCTTCTGATATTGTCTTCTAATATCTTTGACGTGTAATATACCTTGAAAGCTATCATTGCTGTATTCTCCTTTTTAACCATTTATATCTTGGGTTTTGCAGAAAGGTGATGTAAATTCTTATCGCCCTAATAAGAGAATAAAGGCAGGGGTGCCATAGACATCAACAATATTTTTAGAGTGAATTTAAATATCTTCATCTCATAAATCTTTTCTTATGACAAATTTCAATATAATGTAGTTTTTGTATTTCAAAATGTCTTTAGTGTATTTAATTCAGTTGGGTCCCAATAGTGTCTGAAATTCTGCTGTTCTAGAAAGTTTCCTTTGCATTTTAAAGGAAAATCATGTACGTGTGGCAAGTTAATTGACAGAATTAGTTATAATTTTACATCTGACAGAAGAAACAAATGATTAATGTTATGTTCTCAAAATAAAATAGATGGCATTCTCTGAATCAGAAAAACCTCAGTACTAAAAAAATATTTCAATGATTAGTCCTTGTTACTCACTGTATTTGGAGATGTTTTTTATACATATAACTTCCTAAACTGTAACATGTCTAACGTTGATGCCTCCAAGAAAGAAATACTGTAACACATCTGAGCTGAGACTTCATAAATGAAGACACAAATAAAACAAGATGCAATTTGAATACATAGTACAGTTTCCTATTGTGTAACTTTGAGGGCAGAATTTTCTGGAAATGGTTGATAACACCGTAAATGATACTAACAATGTAACTGTTCATGAAAATTATTCTGTGCAAAGCTACTTTAAGCATGGGCCTTTAAGCAAAAGGGTTAACTTCTTTTATGTCAGTAACCAGTACATAATTATGTTATATATATTATATATATTATATATATATATAATGACATAATTATATTACTACCCAGTAATATAAAAGGAAACTCAATTAGCAGTGGAAAGGATTTATAGTGTGCTTGCTGGCCAAATTCTGTGTTATGAATGATGTTGGTTGTCTTTAAAATAAGTTGCAAGAAATGTAATATGTTCCTTACACATTTTTTTAAATTACGTAGAAATGTCTATCAATAACTAGTCTTTGTGTATATTATTGCATATTTTCACTTATGATTTTTCTGTTCCAATCTACTATAAAATTAGCAAACAGTTTTGTATAAGCTTTGGTTCAATAACACATTTTTACTTTGAGCTAAATGGAGACTTACATCATAGATGTGCGTCTTTGAAATAGAAAATAGGTGATAAGAATTCTTATTCCAGTCCCAGTGGATATGCTTTCCCTTTAGAGCAGGGTCTTTCAGAAGGGGATCTGCTTCAAAGTATGTATCCACACACAAAAACTAGGTTGTACAGAACTAGGATAAAGCAGCGTGTTAAGTACCTTAAGACCAATGCTTATATCTTTCAAAACAGATTGTGGTTTCTCACATTTAAGAGGATATACAAGTCTTTAAAGTACAGTCTCCTCACTCTTTAGCTAGCTATGTTCTTTTAAATTAGTCCAGTGTAAAGCGGTACAACTGTCGTCGAATTTATATGGAAGAGTCAGGTTGTATCTTGGAAAAAGAATGGAGCCCGAAGAACAAAAAATGCTTTGGAAACACACTGAATATGCAGTGTACTGCAAATTGTACCTTCTCCTGTTTCTCTCAGTTCGATTTAGCATGCCCTTTCCAAATCAACAACAAACTCTCTAGAAATTCCATGCCTCCGTATTTCTCTGCAATTAAAGTAAATTTACACTTCAGGAATGTTCAGAGTAGTCTTTGAATAAATTGGAGTATGATAATCAAATATTGCACAGTGACCCAAAAATTTATATACCAGATGAAAATTTTCATGTTGTTGACTTGATAAATCTGTGCTGTATTAGAGCTCTGACTCCAAAAAGGTGATGAATAAAGTCTTCAAATGGTAATTGTAGGAGAATTTCAGTAATAAATAAATAAATAAACTCAGTAATAAAGGCCTGGTTTCTCTAGTATTCTGATGCCCTGGTTGAATGTTCTGTTCTCAAGTCTCAAGCAACATTATCATGCCAAAGTCTGGATATGTAGCTAGTTCCTGTAGTTATTGCTCCTTAACTGTAAGAAGATTCCTGGATACCACTGGTGTGCTTTTTGTCAATGAGTTCATTCTCTCTTTTTTTTTTTTTTTCCCTCTCATTGCTTCATAATCTCCCTAGCTAAAAGTAGTATAAAGTACTCATTTTTCTTTCCATAGGAGTTAAAGTGCAATTTCCAGCCTTTTACTTTCAGGAAATTGGATGAAAAATAATACACAGTCATTTTCCAGATGTTTACTCTCCTCCATGTACAGATGTTTGATATGAACTTATACCATGACTTATTTTTGGACTTTTCTGGAAGTCCAATTATATAAACTTGGATCAGTTCAGTCTCTGTTACCTGAAGAACAGGTATGAAAGCAAATTTTCATTAACCTCATATGAATATTTCTAGGAATTGCCTGTTTCATTGGAAGTGTTTGGATGTTCCTTTATTAAAGCACATTTTTAACAAATGTACTGCTTTCCCAATGCTAAAATGATAGTTGTTATCTAAATAATATATTTCAAAGTCTAAGAGCTCTATTCAAGGAGTTTAATAGCTCTATATGACTTGTTTAGTGGTATATAAGCAAAAAAAAAAATTAAACCTTTGCTGTACTTGCCTTGAGGCTTTAATTGGCAATTTTAACTGCTTATTCTAACATTTGTAGCTTGTTCCTGATTATTTTGTGTGTGTGTGTGTGTGTGTGTGTTGATTTTGGAATGTCCCTGCATTGTTATCCTCACCTTACCAATTGTTTGCTTCAACTTTGTGTCTATATTTTATGACACTTATTCCCATTATTAGATTTTAATGACTATACTTCCCAGTAGAGAAATATGTAAACTACAAATATGAATCTACTTCAAGGAAGAATGGTTGTCTCCCTTGTGTCTGTACCTGAATGAACAGCCAGTACTTCGATGGAATCAGGTCCTTTGAATACTTTCTACAGTAATTAGATCTCATAATTTAGGCAAAAGTAAATAGGCATGTAACTCTTATATCAAGTAATAGTTCATTTTTTTCATGTAGTTCATTTTTTCATGGTGACTGACAAACATACATACACCCAAAGGTATATACACATGTATTCCTGAAAAATGTTAGGTTTCTTGCCTGAAATCGTATGTGTCTCCTTAACATTTTGCAGTAGATTTCTTTCATGTGGATTTTAAATCTTAAAACCAAAAAGGCATGAATGCACTTGTATAGGTAGGACTCTGACAATGCTAAGAATAAATCTGAAACTTCATTTTCTCCATTATAAGGTCACTTTCCAGGGAAAAAGAAAAATCTCTGACAGGTCTGTCTCTAACTTGGAAGAAATTATCTTGTGAGATGGTGTAGCTTAAGATGTAAAGTAGAGTAGAGTAAGCAATTCTGACACGATAAGGTAGCAGAAAGCTGCTTTGTCCATAATCTGCAGTTTAGAAATATAGTGAAATGTGCAAAAAGAGAATTTTATTTCTTTTTAATTTAGAGTTTAAAGGAAAGAAAACAAGATTTTTACAGACAAGAGGTAGTTCTGCTTTTGTATCTGCACACCCTTGAAAAACCTTACGGAAACTTTAGGCATTATTTCTACTCTACAAAGGAGAGAGAAAAATAATAATAATTATAAAATATTAGTAATAAAAATCACTTTTCCAGACTCCCCAAAAGGGAGTTGGCAAGTTTTTCCTCATTCTTCCTATTAGTATCTGTGTGCTAAACACATAAAAGAAAAAAACCAACTCATAATCATCCTGTGGAATAAAAGTACATTTAACTGTTTGTTAGCAATAATGGAATAACTTCCACTATTTTGTTAGAAAGTATCCAGCTCTTCAAAGCATTTCTCCACAGTTTCCCACTATACAGTATGCACACACACACACAAAAATTATATGTAATATTTTCCATTAGAACAAGTCAAGTATATATTTGTGACACAAGCAGAAGAAAAACACAGTAGCCTGTGAAGTACTTGTCTGACAAAAGGTTAGTCCTTTCAATGGAGCAAGTGACAGTCTTTCAAATTTATCCTGTCATGGTTATAGGAGCCACATGAGAAGATCTAAACACAAATATAACAGGAATAATGATGTGAGACTTTATCTTGTTGACACAGAAAAGGATATGTCACTATTTGAGTAGTTCAGCTAATGGAAACTGTTTCTGTGAGTTCAGATTTTTGTTGAAGTATTTATGTGATGAAAACTTGAGTTTACACTATAAAGCTGAACTTGAAAGTGAAGCAACAGCAGCAGTTAATCTTCCAGTGAAATTAAAATTCAAAATGCTTTCTATATCTTTTTGGCTTGAAAGCTGACTCATTTCAGCAGACACAGCAAAGTGGATGAAAAGCCACTCCTATGGCAGGTAGTGTGGTGGCCAAAATATTTAAGAGGGTGATATCCCTCGCTTTCTGCAGTAAATTTGTATCTTTTTTTAAAAGGTCTATCATCTGTTCATGAGGATGCATTTGGTTGCTTTTTTTTTTTTTTGATGTTAGCTTTTAATAGTTGTATGAAGAGGTGATTGGTCACAGACTCATATAATTTTATACTTGGATGTATTATTGAGCCTGTATATCGTTATATAGTTCTTTTAGCCCTTTAAAATCTTACTGAAGTATTTTAATGTCTATGGAACTTAAACCTTTTAAGATGAAATGATGTTACTCCACCTAGTAGTGCTGTGTAATAAAGTTCTATTTTGATAGAATGTCAGGGTCATATTGCAATCTTTAATTTCTCCTTTATTTTTTCATTTATTTCAATACATTGCTAGAAGTTTCAGTTAGAGAGACACAGTTGTCAGTTGTTTCTGCTTAAACTCTTCTTTTACTTGTAGTGTGCTTTTTAGTGATTACTTCTATTTCTTATAGTTTATGATATACAAGAATTTATTCACTTAGTCTTGTATTATGAAAATGTCCAAGTCTTTAAAAACTCCTTAATTTTCAAGATCACTTTGTTTAGGCATTATGTTTTAAAAATTAATATTTCAATTTTTTTTGCTTGTTTCTGTAGTATTTTCTCTCTTCTTGCTATTTTTAACATTTCTGGTTCTAATACTCTGTGAAACTAATTTAAGATTTTGACTTGTTTAAACTGAAACCCATAAGTGTTATGGTTTTCTTTAGTACAGATCCAAAATTGATTCAGAGAGTGATATTTCTCTTGGTCCCTGAAATTAGTGATGGCAGGTTTAACAGGGTTCCTTAATCAAGAAGAGGAAAAAGATTCCTGGAACTCAAAAAGTCCCAAGGTCCACTAATAGGATGTTACTTTAGACATCTGTCTGTATTCTTGTCTTCCTCAGTATGTTATGTTCATTTGTGTTTTTCATAATCCATGGTAATGCAAGAAGTTTAAATACTTTAGCTGTGTAATACAAATAGCCCAGTGAATATTGAATGCAACTGGATTCTGAACATGTTGCCAAGTGCAAATTCAGATTGTAGTTCCTACTTGAAGGTCTAAGCAAGACTATTCTTAAGTAATATCTGAGCCTTCTCATTTTTAGGAGAAATATACCTTTTCTTAAAAAGATTTGATTTCTACTCAGTCTTTTTTTTTTATTTGCTCTTTGCTGAGCTTGAAAACTGAAAATCCTTTCCACAAGGTACTGAGAATGACGATGGTGGTTTGCTGATATATTAGTTGTACCTTAAGGGGTTTTTTTGGCATACAATTCCTATAATACTTGTATTATCACAGAACGAGTAAAGTTGGACAGGACTACAGTGGGCCATCTGGTTCAACCTCCCTGCTCAGGTAGGGTCATCCTAGAGTGCATTGCACAGGATTGTGTCCAGATGATTCTTGAATATGTCCAAGTGAGGAAGATTCCACAAGCTCTCTGGTCCATCTGTTCCACTGCATGGTTGTGCACACAGCTTGGGTAGATCTTCCCATGCATCACTTTCTGCCCGTTTCCTCTTGTCCTCTTGTTTGGTACCACTGAGAAGAGCCTGACTACATCTTGATTTATATACACTGATAAGGTCCCGTTTCTGCTTGTCCTATGTCTTTGCACCACTAAGGTGCCAAGAGGATGGCTTGGCTCCATCCTCTTGACACCCTCCCTTCAGATAATTACAGACATTGATAAAGTCCCCTCTCAGTTTTCTCTTCTCAAGGCTGAAAGGCCCAGCTCTCTCAGCCTTTCCTCATAAGGGAATGCTCCTGTCACTTAATCATCTTTGTTGTTCCCCACTGGACCTACTCCAGGAGCTCCATGTCTCTCTGGTACTGAGGAGCCCAGAACTGGACACAGGACTCCAGATGCGGCCTCGGCAGGTCTGAGTAGAGGAGCAGGATCACCTCCCTTGATCTGCTAGTCTTCCTAATGTGCCCTAGGATATCACTGATCTTGGCCACCAGGACACACTACTGGCTTATGCACAGCTTGTTGTCCACCAAGATCCTGAGGTTCTTCACAGAACTGCTTTCCAGCAGGTCAGAATTATCTTTATGGTGTTCTGTGCTTCAACTGGGTGATAGATAGAAATACATGTATAAGTATAAAACTTTTCTCCTTTGTTAGTGATCCTCGTTTCAGTTGTAGTTTTAGCATTTGTCTCAGTTTAGTGAAGGTAATGGACCTGTGTTTTTTCAGAGGTTATTGAGACAAATATATAGTCTAAAAATGGAAAAGAAAGAGTAGATAATATTTTTAAAATATCAATTTCATACTAAACTCAAAAGTGTTTTAGCTGGCAATTTCATGACCTTAAGCCTAAAACTATTTATCCTTCTTTTGTCCCATTCACAGTTCATTACATGATTGTGTGCTACTCTGTTATATTATCAGAATATTTGCTTTGAGTAAACTAGTTCAAAGTAGGTCTTCTCGCTTTGATATGCTATCGTTTACTACTCCTCTGGCAACTAGTTCAGCCTGAAGTTTTGCAGTTTCATCTACATGTCATCTGTATGTTAGAGCATCATGGACACATTTCAGGGCAAAAGAAGGTTCTTTGTGATCCAGTCAATCAAAATACCCATGTATTTCAAGATATTGCATAGATACTGCACTAGTACTTATTTTCAGTTGTACTTTTATCCCACTTTCACTAAGGAAGAGAAAAGCTATGTACAATCTGTCATTTTATGATCTTCTCTAAATTTCATAAATCTTCTTCAAATATGGGAAAACAAAAGAAAGCAGAAATGCTTATATTTTACCTGTAGATAGCTTCCTCCAGCATATTTCAAGTTGCGTGTTGTGACCTACTTCAAAGTCTATTTTCTCCTGGGGACGGCTGTGAGCAGGTCTGTATTTGTAGTTTTGACTCAGAAACTCTAAACCTCTGCATTTTTAAGAAAAACAGAGATGTCCATAGAAATTACAAATCTTAATCATACTTTTACCAGCTTTCTTTGAAGTACTTAAAAAGAAACCAAACCAAAACCACACACACATAAAACTTGCTAAATTTATCTTGTTTATTCAATTGGCAGCTCCACGTTAAAAATCTGATTTCAAGTAATGCTTTGAGCGTTCCTTTAAAAGAAGTTGTTGTGCCTTATGATGTGAGACATTGTCTTGGGCAGTATTCTAGCTCCAACACATTTCTTTCACTACTAGCCTTGATTATAGCCAGCTGCTTAAGGCTTTGCTGGAATAAAAATGGGATACATTGCATATGTGAGTAAAAGTAGACTTTAGCAAGACTTCAAAGGATGTCTTGTGGGAGGAAGCACAAAGATAACATGACATCAAAGCACAATTGTATGAATGATAGCTGACAGCAAATCTCATTGAAGTTGTTGCTGTCTCCAGTTGCTTACTGCTGTTGGAAGTTAGCTTTTCAATGATATAAATGAGGAACTGCTTTGGTTTTCTTTCTGGCTTCTGACTGCCTTGAATGGTTGTGAAGCCAGTTAATATAGACTTATGAAACAACCTGTAAAAGGGTCTTTCTTTGAGTAGTGAAACTTACCTTGCATACTGTAAAACTTCTAAGTGAACTAACAAAGCTTAGCACATCAGATAGTACAGGCAACAAACACTGTCACACAAAAGCTGAAAAGTTGATCGGAGCTCTGTTTCAGCAGCACTAATAAGACAAGTCCTCATCTCAAAGAATTTACAATGGGCATTGTCAAGCTCTCTCTGACTGAGCTACTTTAGCAAAAATATTAGTAACTGTAAGAAAAAGTTACTTCCTTTGCTTCATGTCTGTTATAACTTTCTAGAAAATTAAGTTGTGTATCTACTGAATCTGCATTTTCATGTATGATCTTTCATGCAAGACAACAGTTTAAACAGCTTTTTAAAAAAAAGAAGAGGGGAGAAAGGAGAGGTATCTTTAATACTGTGGGTTTTAACATATTTATCCAGGTGAAGTCTAGTGAGAGTTATTCTGTCAGGCAGCCTCTTTGTAAGTCAAATTACCTGATAAAGATCATTATATGTCAATGAGTCAGGATAATCTTTCAGTCTAGTCTAAATATGGCCATGGAAGACATTGCTTATTGATCATTTTTAGCAAACGTCTGAGTGAAAGCATTCAGTTTCTCAAAGTCATGTAACAAATGGTGCAAGGTTACTCTGGTAAACAGGCACACATTATCTGTAGAATTGTATCATAAATTTCCTGTGTGTTTAATATCTGGTTGGTTTTTTGGTTTTATTTTTTAAGAAAAAGGCTGCTACAGAGATCTGGATTCTTTCCTTCCTTTTGTACAGCATGTCATGTACAGATTTCTGATGGATGTTGCTGTGTTCCTCAGTTCATGAAATCTCTTTGCAGCAATATGAGCAATGCAGCTGCAAATGAAGTCAACAGCAACTCCATCAAGGAAATGTTTACTTTGATAATAGTCAATTATGATTCTGATATTAAAAAACATACTAGTCTCAGTTTGGGCATCCAAAACGGAAAATTTTTGCTTTTTTGTCTGTCTTAATGATATAATGTAATTAGTTTTGGTTCTTTAGGGATTTTTTTGTGGGTTTTTTTGTTGTTTGGGTTTTTTTTGGGTGGGAGGTGTTTTGGTGTTTTGTTTTGGGTTTTTTTTGTGGTATTTAATGATTCATTCTACAGAAATATCAATAAACCAATTTATTAAACTAGACTTCACAGATATTATATAAAGCTATATATCCTACAATAAACAATGGAAAATTAAATACTGAAATGAAATGAGCATTGGCACCTCTAAGACTAATTACATGTAAGTACAGTGGGAAACAGATCATTGTAACAGATGGGAGTGGAAAGGCACGCCAAGTTAACTTAATTCTGATACTTCCTAAGTAATGAATAAATCTAGAGTAAGCAATCTGAGCATGTACTCAATCAGAGAAATCTATATAATTTGCTTGGACTTCTGCACTTTCTACTGCACAATTTTATGTTCTACAGTATTGTTGGGTAAATTTGTTTATCTGTTTTTCACTTACCCATTCTAAGACAGAAGGCCAATATGCAGGACTTCAAACTCTGATATCCTTTCCCATATAAGGCACTTGTATGCATAGTGGCATAAATTTCTGGTTGGTTTGAAAAACTCATTATTGCTCTGAATACTTCTGAATGTTGGCATATTTTTCAGATGTTTATTTCTTCTAATTTCCTAAAGATTTTTGCAATTTCATTCCAAGGAATTACTTATGTAAATATAGCAGACTGTATTTTATTAGAAACATGCTTACTTATTATAGCTATATTATATTTACAAGTTTAACATAAAATTATATTTTGTAACATATTTCCTCTTTGACCTGGCAATGCAACATTTTGGTAAATGCTAGACATTCTTGGTAGGTTAGTAGGGCTACAAACAAAAGAAGGAATGGAATTACTGACCAATTAAACACTGAACATAAAAAGCCAAAGTAGAATAGTTCAGGACTTTTTTAGAAATGAGTCATTTGAAATTGTGATATCTCATTTTCTTGACAAATATTTTAATGAGGGGATAAAATGGCTCAATATTAATCCTTAGTTGTGACAGAAGGTAAGAAATGGGGAAAGGATATTAAATTAATCTTCTTGTTATAGGTTTGTTAAGATCCAGTTATTAAAATTATTAGAGAGATGCCTCTGCCTGAATTAAGGTGCAAATGAGACCATATGCCTGAAGTCAATAGTATGGATTTTATTTAACATCAAATGTGAGAGAGATAGAAAGAAATAGGAGAAGGGGGGGGGAAGAAATAGAGTCACAGAGAGACAGATTAAGTAGAAAATATCATCACTCCGTGGATCAAGACGGCATCCCATTGGTCCTCTTCTACTCTTCTCAGTGGTAAGAGTCTCGCAAAAGATAGGTGTAACAGGGAAGGGGTTAATATATCAGGGGAAAAAACAGGTTCGAGGGATTCTGGAATGTGAATAAACCAAACACCGTTGCTAGTTGGCAAAAAATAGCTATTTATTAGAAAAGGTGGCAAACAGGGAGAAAAAAAAAACAGGCGCCTGAGAGAAAGGAATTAGGGCGGAGGAAAAAGTGCAAAAAAGACCCTAGAAAGAAGGCTCGACACCCTACTCACCCAGGTGTCACCTATAAGAAAGTCTCACCCACTCTAACCAGTAATAAAGCCCCTTTGTAGCAGCTGCGTGTTCCGGAGGGGTGGTAGGCTCCCACTTCAGCACGCGTCCCCGCTAGAAACAACTTGGTCCATCGTGAAAAGCCGACAACCCCTCAGGGAACGTGTCTGCCTTTATAAAGTTTATTGAGAGCACCTGCCCCGGGGAGGTGTGGCCAGCACCGCCCTGTCAGGGGCTCTCAAACCCACCCTCTTGGTTATGTAAGTGCCCCCCTCCTGCGCATGCGTGAGCACTTTGGAAATCCCCCCATGCAGGCGCAGTGAATTGGGGGGGGGTCTTTCCAATTGAGGCTGGGGGAGGCCTTCATCACCTTCCTCATCACTTTGTCCTCCAACTGCCCTTGACGAGCAATTGACCAATCACAACAGACCAATTAAAACAGTTTATACAGAAGTTCTCCCTCCAAGGCCAAGTTCACTGCTTTATCAGCAGACTTGGCAGGAGAAAACATAAACTGCTGCAGGTGGCTAGGGCCAAACACAGACCAAAAAATAACATCCCAACTTCGTCCCAATACAGATAGGCTTCAATGTATTAATATAACGTTCAGGCTGGCTGGGAATGCTCAAGCACCTTCCCTGCAAGGGGAAAGTTTTACACAGTCTCTTTTGGATTAGGTGCAGTCCTGTGGTGGAAGGCCTCAGGAATAGGTCTAGCAGGGTGCTTTGGGGGTCTGATGGTTTATGACCCCTTCTAAGACATGACAGCTGCCACTCAGGTAGTGCAGTTTGGCCTTCCCTGGGGGGAAGGTGTGGGGGAAGTTTTTGAGTTGTGTAAGGGAGGGTAATACAAACCTACGTCCTGGGGACCTCACTGCCACTGTCCAAGCTTGCTTGGCCCCGGCAGATGAACCTCAGGATTAAAGGGTGGGCTCAGTTCAGCGCA
>NW_016690289.1:399588-429049 GCF_001604755.1 Lepidothrix coronata
TGCGCAGGCTCGAAGGGTTAATGACCTTTCCCAAATCTTCGCTCAAGAAGACTGGCCATTATTATAAGGGAGGGTAATTACCAAGATAAAAAGCACCATCCCTCTCTGCAGGGTTACCTCCCCCTTGGGGGTGCAAACCTGGCCTCAGCCTTCGCAAATGGGAGAGTGTTTTGAGTCATTAACCATCAAAAGTCCAGTCTCTAGCAGGAGGGGAAGAGTGTGCAAATGACCCTGTGGGCTATGGACTCCCCCCAGCCAGAGGTGATTTTCACAGCTGCTGATACACTCTTCTCCCCCCGCCTTGTCTACTTCTCCTTAGGCCTGAGATAACTGGACAACAGTACCACCTTTATCATATCAGGTGGCTTGATTCACAGTCCAAATTCCAGTCAAGAGGCACATTCGGCAGGGAGTGGGCTTTGGTGGTCGCAGATTCTTTATGCATATTTGCCATAATGGGCCAAGTCCTTCGGTGATCTTAACAATGTTTAAGCCATTAACCATTTTCAGTCTCTTACAAGGTTTGATACTAGTCTTTCTGTTCTTATTACCTGATGTTCCCATCCCTCTAAATTTAGAGACTTAGTTCATGTCCGTTTAGCTTGTATCAAGAAGGGACTTAGTGTTCATACCTCTATTTTTCCCCTTGGCAAGGCCCTTAACTCGGAGTTAAAATTAAGTGATCCTTCAGATTTACAATCACTGTATAATACCTGAATCCCCAGTGTTCATGAGTCTCTTTTCCCTTAAATTTAGAAAATAGTAGATTGCAGCAGGAACAGATTCTCAGTTGAAGTTTGCATTTGTCCTTACTGATCATTTCCCAGGAAGGTGGTACCACTCCTCACAAATAGGTGGGTGTTACAATTCTCAAAGTAGAAACAAGTTGTATCTGCTTCTACAGCTTTTTGGCTTACTTAGTGGCACCAAATGTAGCCACAGATGTATGAATTTCTTGGATTAAATTAATATATTATCCTTTGAACCACCCTGGCACTTCCAGGAATCCGATGGATTCAACAAAAGAAAAATAATCTAGAATAGGACAGTCAGTCACTGGTCCTCAGGTGTCACATTTTCTGATCATGTCAGATACTAATATGAATGTTAAAATATGTGGAATAGGTTATTACCAAGAGCACTTTTCTGTAATGAATTGTTAAATTATCTTCTGTACAGCATTGAATAACTTTATGTCTCCTGAACTTTCAGCTGCTTCCCTAAAGAAGCAAGTTTCTTGATGTGTCTGTCTAACTGTCAAAATTCTTGGGCCATTTCTGCCAAATCACAAAGAAGTATAGCAGTCTCTAAATGTTGAACTAGTATCAAAATTGAAGTTTCACTGACAGTTGCACCCAGGGAGATAGGAGAAATAAGCTATTACTGGGTAAGCAGTGGCATGGTCAAACTAAAGTATGTGTCTGTAGAAAAAAAATATTGTTAATCCCAGAGCTTGCAGAATTGCACTTTTTGTAGGTCTGGGAGGAAGATGCTAAGGTTATATTATAATTATATCAGACTGCCTCCAACAGATAACCGCCATATCTTCAAAGCTGCTGTTTTAAAGAGTTACTTCATTGAGGACTTCTCCTATAGTGGTGTTAGTTTGGAATACTCCCTTGCTTTTTCCTCTCAAACAAGGCGAAGGTCTTTGAAGTTTCCTGTATCTTTAAAATTATCTCTCACTTAGGAATCTTCCATAAAGCAGGCTTAACTGCTCTTAAGTTCTCTGTGTGCTGATGTCTATTAAAAAAAATGGATATTCTCATACCACTAAGTTTTTATATAAGCATATTTAAAAACAGACTTTCTCCTTTAGGGCAGGGGAGGATAACAAAGTTAATGAAGCCAGATCCATGTATGTTGTTTTGAATGGCTCTTGGGAACAAGTCTGTCACCCTGGAGCTATGACAGTGGTACCGCTAAGGTTTCCAAATTTATCCTTCAGTGCATGAGTAATATCTGCATTTCTCTACCGCCTGATGAGCAGTCATTTCTTGGAGTTCTCTGCTGAGTGTAAGGATGGCTGCCTTGGGAACTATCAAGCATTAAGTCTAACCTGTTTAGTTGTAGAAACTGCATAATATGCTCCATCAACCTAGCTATGCTTACTTTCCCTAGAATTAATTTATAACTGGTTGAAATAGGACAATTTGAACTGACCTGTCTCAATAGATTCTCTAATAGCTTGAAATTACACCTATGCTGCTCTTAGAATTTCCAGATCCACCTTTTGAGAATTAAGGGAATGGTCTTCATCTAGATTAACTGTAAAAGTAGAGGTGGGACCTGTTCCATATTGTTTCACATGATTTGACAGGGACTTACCTTACCTAATCTTTTAGTAGAGCCAGTTTCAGTGGATGTATAAATTTGCATCCAACTAATATACAAGAATTCTACAGGGAAGACTTCAAAAATTAACTTTGGCGTTGCCGTCCAAATAATTTTTAGCTGTCATGCTGCTTTCTCATCATGTGTTTTTGTTGGGTTTTTTTTTTTTGATGATGATATCTGTTTTACTGAAGAGCAATAAATCTTAATCGAAAAGTGACATTCTTATCTGTATGATGGAGAAACACCTTGTGGGTATGTTTGCTTTCATTTTTAAAAAGTTGGCACCTCCAAAAATATTTGCCTAAAGAAATTACAGAACTTATTAAAAGTGAGTAACAAAGAAGTAAGTTTCCTAGGGAGGATTTGCTTTCAACCCTTCCAAATAATGAAGATGGTTAACTCCTGTAAGCATGAATAGTGGTTGGATAAAACACTGTTTCAGTCCCTTCTGCTTCATTGTGTGATGGTGGCATGCCAAATCATAAATCTTGAAAAGATTAGTTTTCTTCATGAAATTAGATTACCCAGAGCTCTTGAATATATGAATGCATAGACTGAAAAACCAGTTTTATTTAATGACCCTTAGTATTTTTATTTTTTTTTTGCTGGGTTCTGGTATTCAGGACCAGCTCTACTAACCAGCCTGCTGCCAGCAGACCTACCCAGAAATACAAGGAACTGCTGAAAAATGAGGTTGAAAACTCCATGGATACTTTATTTTAAATCATTTACTTGGCTAATTAGTATTTTTTTCCCTAACGATGTTTCTTTTCTTTACAATTATGTTAAAATATTCGGTCATGTATATAGTCATATTGAGTGCATATGTTTGAGACAATACATAGAACTAAGTTATTTTTTCAGTTTCTGAATTAATTATTTGACAAAAGTAATTAATAGAAAACACATACACATTTTGACATTCTGGAATTTAGTATTAACTGTTGGCCTGAGTAAGATATTCAAATTTATGGCACTGGAAACCTGTCTAGAAATATAAGTGGATTGGAAAGACAGTATTGGGGCCATAGTAAGGCTAAATAGCTCCCTGTATAGCAAAGCTGTGGAAGAAATCTGAACACAGTTGGAAGGAGGTAGAGACTTAAACTAAGGTATATGAAGGAAAATGAGTAATGTTATTGTTAAAAAAACAGTGGAAAAGAGATTATTCTGTGTAGGATTTGCTACACTCCTGTATTTCAGAATTTTTAACTCTGACATTTTCAAATGGTTATGGGCTATATACAGAGTACAAATCTCAAAAAGGTACAGAGGATGAAATTTCTTTATTTTCCTTCCTCTGTAGCAGGAATATCTGTTGGCACTTGTTCTGGCTGCTAAGATTGCCATCAAAAGTTACATCATTTTAAGAGAATCATGGAATCATATTGTCATAGATTGATGTTTTAATACTTGCCAGCTAACTAGAGATAACTTGAGTAGTGCTTCAATTCTAATTGTAAAGGGCATTAGCTTGAAGTATTTTGCTTTGCAGAATGTTAATTTCCATGGACCAGTTGATGAACAAGGACTTAGGTCATGCTTTCACTGACAAGATGTAAGGAAGTCCTGTTCAATATTGACTGCTGAAAGTTTTGAAAAACTACAAAATCAATATTTTAGAAGTTATGCAATAGAAGTTCTTAGCCCAGAGTTAAATATTTTAAATACAGTAACTATGTGGAGATTACACATTACAAACTGGTGTTGATCTCTTACAGTTTTATACACAATTGGAAAACCACTGTGCCATCGTGAGGCAGTACATTGTTAAAAGCCTCTGTGCAGGTATAAATATTTTTTTGGGGAGAAATATATTGAATATATTTCTTGGTTATCTTCCACCTTCTGTTGGCTAAATAAGGCATTACAGTGTAAAGGAACTCTAAGCTTATCTAAAAATTGGTGTTTAGACATTTTTAAAAGGTTTGAAACTGTTACACATATGCACAACAGAAAAATGTTTGCTTTTGGAGGTTAGTTCTGATGCAGATTGCTATCAGGAACTCATGGTCTATTTATTGATCATTACTGCATTTGGTTTAGATGCTTAACTTCTACTGACATTTGTGTGGTTCAAATTTCCTTAAAGGAAAGGAAAGCAGATGTGCCACTGAATGTCAAATGCAACTGTGACTCAGAAATAAAACCTTTTTTACCTTAAGGGGTTCAAATTGGAAAGGAATTAAGTAGATTATACTGAAGAAATTTCTGAGCATTAAAAGCTGTCAGTTACATTAGAGAGCTGTCCCTGGTAATGCTGACGTCTGTGGTTCTGCCTCTTTATTTACACAGTGTTATCTTGACATTATTAATGCTGTATACTAGTTACACAAAAGCATTTCTGTTATAGAAAGGTCTAAATGTTGGAGGGAATTATGCAACGTGCTTATGCCTAGTGTTAGGCTTTGCTAGATCTGAATTGATCCACTTCTTCTGAGAGAACTGGAAAGTATTTCCTGAAAAGAAGAATGAGAGTGAAAAATGACTATGAAGAACAGCTAACAAAACAAAACAAACCACCCAACCAAAAGAAAACACCCCCAAAACCTTTCAAACAAATTAAAAAAAAACACTACCAAGGGATTGAATGGTTAAAAGTGCAAGAAAAAGTACCAATGGGAAATGCAAAGCAGCACATGTTGCTGCCTATAAGTAGCCAAGGAAGGAACAAATGCAAGAAATGTTTTTTCCAAAGATATGACAAGCCAAGAGACTGGAAATAACCCTTCCTCCCACCCACACCTCGTCTCCTTCCCACAGTGCTCTGAAGAGTTGGAGTGGACAGTGTCAGGATCCATCTGACAAGGGAATTTTGTGACTTTGGTAGAGCATTGAGAGAAGAGTAAAAAGAGGGGTGTGTGTACACACACGCATAAGATACTGAATATGTGGGGCTTTTCCGTATCACAGAAGTTCCCTTCACCAAGAAAATGAATACCAGCTTTCCAAGAACTGAATCCAGGTAGTAACAATGTCTGGACTGAGTGTGTCCTGAGTGTGTAGCTGCGCACATTGATAGCCACAGCTGGGTGAGTGGGTACTCGGTGGAGGGCTTCCCAGCACTCATGGCTGGTGTTGCTCTACTCAGCTGATTTTGTCTCATCTTGGACTTCATTTGCCAGCCTTTCTCTGAGGGAGCAGCAATGGACTCAGGTCAGCCTACAGTGGTAGTGTGGAGAATGTCTTCTTGCAAAGGAAGGAAGTGCTGGGCCTGCACCTTGCATCTGAAATTTTAGGGAAGGGCCTAACTCATGTTGTATATATTATTATCTGAGTTCGGGTTTGGAAGCAGCATGAGTCACCCATTGGGGATGTTGTGACCACTGCTCTTTTTTCCAGGAAAATGAGCACCAACGGAAAATGACCATTCCCACTTAACTAATCACCTGTTAAAGTAATACCTGGTGTAAAAATAAATGAATAAATACAATTTAAAAAAATCTCTCCAGATCCATTTTCTCATCAAGGAACAACATGACAGTTTCATTGCGCCCTGCCAACAGAACAGTATGTAGGAGAGAGTGAAGCCTTTGCACTTCTGTGAGGAAGAACTGATGTGCAGGAGTAGCTGGAAGAAGGTGAGACCAAGTGCATATGGCCAGAGTTTATTGCTGATCTGTACTCCTTGATCTCTCACAGAGAGATAAGGTGAGCAAAAACACCCCTTGCTAAGATCCCCTTCTTCACTGGTGCTTCGACAGCAACCTTGGCTGTTGGAACAAAGCCTGTCTCCCAGCCATGTCTTGGAACTGTCCCATTTTTTTTACCATCTGCCCATTTTATGTCATCTCTTCCCTACTACAACGTTGTGGATGCTGAAAGAGCACAAAAAGATTTTAGAGGATATGTGCTTGCCTCTTCCCTTTAGTATCTTATCATAGAGTCATTGCCTACAAATTCTTTTTGAAGTTGCTGGTAACATCTGCCTCCACAGCTTCCTGCTGTGGAGAAGTTCGCTACTTACTGTATAAAGAAACACTTCCTTATGTATTTTAAATTCATTTCTTCATGCTTCATAGCTTTCTAAAAATATATTGTCTTTTACAAAACAAACTATGAAATTATGAGTTTTAAATCGATCTAACTATTTGGGAAACTTGAAAAAGAGAAAGATTAAGTGGCTCACAGTGCTATAAACCAAACTATTATTTACAATTGTTATAGTTTTCATAAATACTATTTGGTTTATAAATCAGTATTCTGACTTGCTGTCAGGCTTCTACAAAAAACAGCTTTACCATTTCCAATAGGTTCCTATTTGAAAGAAATTTAATAGAATATAATGAAGCAAGTTTTGAGCGATAAGTTAATAAATCCTGGCACTAAAGGTTAGAATGCTGTCCATGGGTACTTTACCCTGGCATTGTAATACCATAGACTCTGTTCCAGTGAAGTGAAAGTTCATATTCCAAGGACATCTTCCATACCTGAGGTAATTGGTTCACATTTGCTGTAATGCAAAAGGAAATATGTAACATGTTCACCCAACAAATTGTGCTTATGCAGACAGAATTCCAAGCATCCAGGATGTAAATATACAGTACAGTATAATGGTTTGGGTTTTTTATGTATCTGATCCACTTTGTTTTTATTTTTTAGGCCAAGGCAAACATGTAGCCAATCATAACAAATAAGGGCCAGATAAATTATTTCCAATACATTAATCAGTGTAAGGTAATACAGTACTTTATAACTTAAAAAAGCATCTGTACAAGAATCACTAATCGACCTACCCTCTCACACACACTATTTACTTAATATCAGAGCCAAAACATCCTTATCAATGGATAAAAATACTTACATTACTGTATTTTAGGATGTATGGTCCTGTAACTGTATGTTGAAGGAAATATACTGAGTTACAGAAAAATGGTACTAATCACTACAAAGAACAGTTCAGTTGCTTCAAAGTAGAAACCACTGAGATTTTTTTTCTTCTTCTGTGACCAGAGAGCCTCAGTTCCAAAGAAATAGCAAGCTATCCTTCCTAAATGTTCTTCTGCAAACTCCATCAACATGAGCTACTGTGATTTGCCAACTTAGGCTCTTAAACAAGTTTGTTTTACTTGGATTTTGTTGTATTTTTTTTTGTGGGTTTTGTTGGTTTGGCTTGGGTAGGGTTTGGGTTTTTTTTTGTTTCTGGGAGGGGGCCAAAAAAGCCCAACATGGCTGAATATTTGTGCAGTGATATCATTAAGATGATGTTCATTATTGCTAGTGAAGCCAGAAGTTCAGTTCAATTCTTAATCCAAAGTTTTGATACATTTCTAGAAGAATAGATTGCAAATGACAAAGAAGCAGTGAAAAAAAAAAAAAGAAGCAATTGTCTTTACAGAAAATGATGGCAACCAAATTTTAAATTCAATAGAGGTTCTGCTAACCTTTTTACAGTGAATTACAAATGCCTGTTAAAGAAACATGAAAGTTAACTAACTGCCGACAAGCAGAAGTAGACCATTAAAGGACTCCACAGAGCAAATAATGGAAGTGAAATTCTGAATCACTGCTGGTAAACTATTGATATTCCTGTACTGGAGTGAAAATATTGATGGAAAGATGCCCTAAGACTAAATACAAATCACACTTTCCTGAATTTAGAAGCTGTTTAACGTAGAATAAGTAATCTGTTGTCTGTCAGACTTGGTCATGTCATATACACAAATGAAATAAAACTATCAAGTTACTTTCTAAAGAATTTCAAAACTTTCTGTAAAAGTAACCAGTAGTAATTAGTGTCAGAGAGCATTTACCTACCTTAGAAATATAACATTTACCCTCATATTGACACATAGTGCTTGAACAGAAATTAATTGCTTGTAGCAAGCAGTAAGTGCAAACAGTTCCTTTAGATATCACACATCCTGACAGAATGCTAAGGTAAGAACAAGTCATTAACTTTTTGCAGCCTTTTACAGGGAATGATTTTTTATTTTTATATTTTACAATATTGGAATTGAGAGATTACATCAAGCTAAACTACACTTGTTGAAAAAGAAATACATCAAGAGAAAAAAGAGAAGATGCAAATGTTAAAATGTGGATACTGTTTTGTATTGACATTTTTAGAAATCAATCTTGTTGTTCTGTGGCAGTTCCCTGAAATATGGTATAAAAAAAATAGTTCTAAGCTCTAGCTCTACTGTTATTATGTGAACAGCACCCTTGGACTGTTTTAAAATCATAGATAGGCATGATTTCCTGACCTGGCTGAATTCAGATCTAGCAGTTTTTTGAGTCAATAATTTTTGAGAGTGTCAACAAGGAATTATGATCTTCAAATGCCTTTTAGAAAGAATTTTCTCAAGACTATATGCTATGTCTACTGTTCTGTTCATGTGGATTTAGCCAAGCTTTGGTTAAAAAAAGACTGGGAGTTTGCTATGCCTTTAGGAGTTCTCAAAGAAAACCAAAATTAAAAAAAAAATAAGGCTACTAGACTGTGATCATCTCAAAGTTGCCACAGTTATACTTCCATTCCTACAACAGTTCTTTAGGTGAAATCTTGTTTATGAGGGAAAGAAGCCGTAAACAACCCAAGGAGTAGAGTGTGAAAAGATGATTTAAAGTATCCTGTTCATCTGCCATTTTGTAGCCTGTGGCAGTATCAGATATATTATTGGCACCTGAGGAACTCCACTTCTGACCAGCTGCCAGTTTGACTTTGTGCCATTAACCACCACACCCTGAGCTTGACAATTCAGCTGGATACCCACCCATCTATGGTCCATCTGTCCAGTTCAGATCTTACCAGGTTATCCATGAGAAGGATGTTGTGGGAGACTGTGTCAAAAGCCTTGCTAAAATCAAGGTAAGGGATACCCTCTGTTCTGAGCAAATAATTTCCTCATAGACATCAACCAGATTGGTCAAATGGGACTTACCCATGATAAATTGATGTTGGCTTTTTCCACTGACTTTCTTGTCCTTCACATGCTTCCAGAAGCAACTGTTTTATAGTTCAGGGCATAAATTGCTTTTCCAAATGTTGAGCTCTTGGGTCTTTGTATTATTCTGGTATTTTTTTGCACATACAAAAGGGATTAATAAGAATATTGCTGAATTCTCTAACTTCTCTGTTTATTAGAATTATATTTAGTAAACTAATATTTTACATTCTTATGGCTAAATTTGAAGATAAGTTTTGGACATTTTTCTTTTGAAAACTATGAAAAATATAAAAAAAAATCTTATAGAGAGAATCTATCTAATATAATATACTTCCAGATACTTACTGCAAGTCAGATTTCAAAGAAATATTGAGAGAGCTCTTTGCAAGAATTATGCATTTTTAGTTTTTAATCGGTATTTCATATTTTCCTTTATAATTTGTTAACCTCTTAAGATTTTAATAGTTTGAGTATGGGACGTATTTAGAAGATCTCTTAAAGTCTTCGTACTTGCTTATGAACAGGGAAGGCAAAATGTCACTACTTTGTCAAATGTAGGTAAGTGATATTGCATTATGGTCAGCAGCTATTTTGAGCCAGTGGGAGCAATAGACTGCTGAGATTTATATGTTTCCAAGACACAGAAACAGGAAAATAAAATAAGGAATGAAATTGGTATTAAAATTATGGAAGTATCATTCCCCTCCACTGCAAGTCAAAATGCTGACATTAACATTTATTTCATCTCAGTGAGCCTGGGGGCCCTTTGCTTCCTCTTAAATCTCTAGAAACTATCAGAAACCTTTACAGAACCACGTTTTGAAATTTGTGCATGCAAGTTTTGAATCTTAAATGTGTGGTTTAACAGGAGAGATCTTGTAAAGTTCTCTGGGGGTTTTTTGTGGGGGAGTGTTTATTTTTTGTTGTTGTTTTTGCTGTTGTGCCAGTAAAACAGTGATTTGGGTCACTTTTTATGTGTATAATTTTACATAAGTAAAATGGTGAGGGGAGAGGAATATGACTTGTTTTCTTTGGGTATTAAATCATAAACTCTTGAATTGCAATTGTCAGCTTCTATCTAAAAGTGAAGTTAACTTTTATCCATCTCATTAGGTGAGTAGTCAGTGCTTTGGCAATAGCTGCAGAAGCTACACATTTCTATACCTTGCCTAGGTGCATCTGTTGCTGGTGACCTCGTTTTTTTCTATATACAGTCTTAACATATATAATGTACTGAATATTTTGCCACTTGTTCGTGTTTAAAAATCTAGTATCTTCTGTACTGCTTCCAAATAATAAACTGAAAAAGCTGAAGATTGTCTTGATTGTGTAAATTTCTAGCATTCTGCTGGGACAGTACTTCACTGGACCTCAGACTTTTTTTCTTAGGCGCCCCAAATTTCATAAACATAGAATCATAGTGCCATTTAAGTTGGAAAAGACTTTTAAGATCATAAAGTCTGACTGTTAACACTGCCAAGTCTGCCACTGAACCATGTCTCCAAGCGGCACATCTCCATGTCTTTTAAAAATCTCCAAGAATGGTGACTCGACTGCTTCCCTGGGCAGCCTGTTCCAATGCTTAATAACCCTTTCAGTGAAGAAATTTTCTTGATATCCAGTCTAAACCTTCCCTGTTTCCCAGGCTGTTTCTTCTTTTCGTATCACTTGTTACTTGGGAGAAGAGATGCCACCCACCTGGCTACAACCTCCTTTCAGGCAGTTGTAGGGAGCAGTAAGGTCCCCCCTAAGCCTCCTTTTCTCCAGGCTAAACAACCCCAGCTCCCTCAGCCACTTCTCATAAGATTTATGCTCCATACCCATTACCAGGTTCATTGCTCTTCTAATAAGAAGCACTATAATTTAGCTTCACCATTTAATTAAAATTCTGAAAGAATTTCTCTCAGTATCATTCCTTTCAGTTAGCAAATCTCTAATGCTGCCACCTGAAAAGGTAGTTTTTTGTTAATAGGTCAAATAAATTGAAACAAAACTGAATTCACACCTTTCATTTTGTAAGGTGAAACTGATGACAGCTGATGAAGTAACTAAAGTACTATTAAATTCAGTGAATTTCCCCCAATTAGCGTTTTCTAAACTGACCCAAAATTGACACAAAATATCACAGTAATGTTATTTTCTGAAAAGCCAGGTGTAAAAGAGTCAAAGTTGATCAGGAAATACTTGAGTTTGGAGATACCTGATTTTAGAGACAAGAAGTTCCTAATGATTGATTAGAAAAATCCAAATGCATTTTTGTTTAAGACTCTGATGGTCCTTTTCAAAGGCCATATTTGCATCCTGGTGCTCAGCTGTGATTTAATGCAAAGCTGTGCTTTGTTGTTAATGATGGAAACAGCAGGCATGATTCTGTCAGGAGATGACAAGGCTTTTCATTGTAAGGTTTTCAGTTCAAATGTTAACTCTTGTAGGTATTCTTGTCTGTGTAGCAAGTCCCATGCTGATTCCCATTAATACATAGCTTGCAGAAGCATACCAAAGTTGAAAGGTGCTTTCAAGACCTTTTAATGTATAAGGTACTCTGAGTACTCTCTTCTTGAGTACTATCTGAATGACAAAATCTATCAACATTTTAGCACACTCGAGATACTTCAGATTTAAGACCGTATATTTGAAGGACATATGATTTTGTAGCATGTTTTTGTCATAAACATAAGCACATCCCTGCCTGACTAAATAAAACCAGTGTAGGAAAAGGAGTTTATTTTCAGCGAGTGCCTGTTATCTCTGATGTGGCATGAAACAAATGTGTTCTGGGAAATGAAGCAACGTACAAGCAAGAGCTAAAGGACAAAGAGATTATCTGTTAGATTGACCTAAGGGCTACAAGCAAGGAAACTGCCAGCTAAACAGAAGTCCATGAATATACATCACAGCAGCGCTGAGCTGAACCATGTCCCCAGTCCTTCTGCCCACATACTCAGAAAAGACAAGCAAGCAGGAGGGCAGGAACTGGCAGAGCAATTTTTCCTTTGCTGTGCCTCTGAACGCTGTATCAGAGAGAATCCCTTCTTTACTCTTAAAGTGATAAAAAAAAATAAAAATTGAGGCATTAGGCTGTTTTCCTAGATGGAACTGCTAAGAAACAGAACAGAAAAGTAACACCTGCTGTAGGTGACTACAGTCCTAGTTCAAAGTTTGTCTCCACATTAATGACATTTTTGCTCCACCTACTGGTAGGAAGGTTTGGAGCCTTCTTGAATTGCCATCAGGCACTTGCACCTCCTTCTGCAACCAGTCCTCTTGTTCAGATTAGAAAATTAAATTTCACTGTGTACAAAAAAGAGTGAAAAAAATATGTTGATACCTCTTTCCAAAATTTGGAATTGAGAGAGAAATTTTAATTTTAAGGCGTCATGGTTCAAAACATAAAACCAGAGAAGTCTTCCCTGTGGTGAAGATAGATGATGCTCATAATTTTGGAGGGTAAAACAAAGAACAAAAACAAACCCCCAGAAATATACAAAATACCTCTCCCAAACATTCTACAACTTTAATATTGTAGCTATTAACTGGTTTATTGTCTAAAATCCATCTTGCTCTGGCAAAGCACAAAACTCTTTGTCCTTATGTCATCTCGCTTTCTTGCCTTATTGGCATAAGGGAGCTGACAGTCATTCTGAAAAGCTGGTTGGGTAGCAGTGAGCATGTCTCAGTTCTGAAGGCTCATTTTGTCGTATTGCTTGATTACTAGGTGATGTCAAGAAAAATAGGACTTCTGGTTTTATTTGCACAGCTGTTGTGATTAGTTATGTTTGGTTTGAAGCCAGAAGGTTCTCAAAGGTTTACTCTGCTGTTTCTGAAGTTGTCAGCTGCCTTGTTAGAATGATATCCAAACACTGATTTGTTGGATGTATTATTTCATTCTTGTTCACTGGACTGAAGTCAATGAATAAGCTTCTTTGAGAATTACTGATTCAACAGCCGCAGTCTTCTCTTCTAATTACAATCTGAGGTCTTCATGAGGACACTGTGCAGTAATATAATAGCAAATCTTTAACAAAGTTTATGTGGTGAAGTTCATATCACTATATAAATCAGATTGTAGTTTTTCAAATGGGAAAAAGAATCACAAGCCTGCTAGTAGCCTAGGTTTCATTGACATTCTGTAGATTCTTCTACTTGTACTAGGTACAATGCTTGCTCTGTTTGGACCAGTGTATCTGAATTCATATCAAACCAGGCCCCGCTAATCCCACACAAAAGGACAGAACAGGATGTTTGGAGATTATCTATACCAATACCCTTACTAAACTAAGATTAGTTAGAGCAGATTACTCAGGACTGTGACCAGTTGGATTTTGAATATCACCAAAGATGGAGGCTCTACAGTCTCTCTAAGCAACCTTTTTCAGTGTGTGGTCCCTCTCAACACAAAGAAAGCTTTTTACATGAACAAATCTGAGTCCACAACAAGTTATGTTGGTATTTCATCATATATTATAGTGAGGTATAAAGTGAAGTGCTTCTGTATCCTCTGCAGGACTGTATCATTAAGAATAAAGTCATAATAGAACTGGGCTGCCTAGCACAGGGCCAGAGACAGAAGTCATATCCATGAGTCTGCAAACAGAAATCAGAAAACACCTTTATGCTTTTGTCTCCCTTTTATTCAATGAAGAACCTCTCACTATACTCACACCCCTCACTGTAGCTGTCTGTCTCTTTGATCCTGTAGGCTCCCTGAGCTGCGTTTCTGAGTCTGTCCACAGTTCCACAAGTGTAATAGCAGAGTTTCTGAGCTATTCAGAGGCTAAACAAAGAATCAGCCACACTATTGTCCTCTAGATGTAGTGCTGAAGAAAAGGATAAGTACTTTTCAGTAATTTTAACATGGATACCAGCTCTTATAGTCATCAAGGCTCTGGAAATTCCTTTCTGCAGTCTGAAAGTATAGACACTAGAAAACAGATGAAATTTAGATGCTGCTGAAAAAAATTCCTATCAGCTATTTTTAGGTATTAAACTTTTAGGTATTAAATTCCTATCAGCTACTTTTAGGTGTTGGAGGAGAATGCATTGAGACTAAGCCTCGGGAGAAAGACTTGGAAGTGTTTGTGGATGAAAAGCTTAACATGACTTAGCAATGTGCACTTGCAGCCCAGAAAGCCAATCATATACTGGGCTGCATCAAAAACAGCATGGCCAGCAGATGACAGAGGTGATTCTGCCCCTTTGCTCTGATGACACTCCACCTGGACTACTGCATCCAGCTCTGGGGCCCCTACATAAGAAAGATGTGGATCTGTTGGAACAAGTCCACAGGAGGGCCACAAAGCCGGAGCACCTCTCCTATGAAGCCAGGTTGAGTGAGTTGGGGCTATTCAGTCTGGAGAAGAGAAGGTTCCAGGGAGACCTTAGAGCACCTTCCAGTATGCAAAGGCAGATTACAGGAAGGCTGGAGAGGGCAACAGGGACGAGGGGAACGGCCTTGAGCTGATAGAGGGTAGGACTCCCCATCGCTGGAGTTGTTCAGGCTGGATCGGACACTGAATAACCTGGCTTAGTGGAAGGTCCCCTGCCCATGGCAGGAGAGTTGGAACTGGATGATCTTTAAGGTCCCTTCCAACCCAAACCATTCCATAATTCTATGAATCTGTGATTCTGTGATTCTATAACTCTATGAACTGACTACAAACTGACTAGTACTGTCTCATTTTAAGTTCCTTTCTACAGCATCCTTTAAGACGTTAACTGCATCTATCTAAACAGCAGACGCCATATTCTTTCAGTAAAGACAGGCTTAAATGATAATTATATGCCAAATCTAAGAAAACTGGTGAATTTGTAGGGGTATTCATCAGGGAAATTGCCTTTTAACATCTTAATTGACCAGTCTAACAAATAGCTATGTTACACCTGAATTTACTCTGACTTGACTCTGCAGTATCAGACACTTTGCATGGCTATGATAGAGCAGGAAACAAACACGTACACACATGTACACACATATACACACAACAGAGGAAAAAAACACACTGCATTTTAAAGTTGTAGTCTACTAATCCCAGTTATATAATAGAAGTTACTGAGTTGCAGAAGTACAGTATGGTGAACGGTAAAACAAGAAGTGGTGTTTTCTCTCTCAAAAAGGGGAGAGAGACCCACTGATGCTTAAGTAGTGACATTGATTAGGTGCAAATGAGTGGTAGAATGATGCAGAAATTTTTCTCTCTGTTCTTTCTTTGTTCTGCTTCTTGTAGGGGTTATAGTGGTCTGTACCTTCTCACTGGGAGCTCTAAGTCCTCTAAGATGATAGGAATCACAAAGGGTAAGGACAAGTTACTTCTGGTTCCGTTGAACACTTTCTGTTCTAGTTTTGGGCTTAATGCTGGAATTTCTGCTATACGTACCTAGCACAAGAAAGAAAAAAAATATTAAAAAGCAATATTTTAATTTTGCTGAGGATGGATATAATTTTCCCTAAGATAGAGGTACCTCTGTTCCTGATTATGTCCTTTGTGTTTTCACTGTATAAGGATGTTTATGCATGTTGGATACATGAGTTTTGTTTTTTTCCTGTTGCCCTAAAACTGATCATCCCAGCTTTCAAGATGACATTCCTTTAACAAAAGGTAATACTGACCTTTGTTTGTTGATGTTTATAGCCTTGGGGATCTCTGTTATCACCCATATTCTCAAACCCTCTTTATCTTGTATTTGTAATCTCGGAGGCTACTGCTACATAACAAGGGTGACTATCCTGTCAACCATGGAAGGGCTTGTAAGAAACAGGCTGATGCCTTCCTTTTTCTTTTCTGAAAAGATATCTGTTATGATGTAAGGTTTTTATCCACACACATTAAAATGCACTCATAAAACTATGAGCCTTTTCAGAACATTAGAATCTTACCATTACAATTAAGACAATTGAGATCTGAGAAGAACATCAGTAGTGTTAGCAAAGCTCAGGAGATTCTGCAAAACTGATTAAAGTTACAATAATATATTTCTATCCTTTTGACTATTACTATTATTGACTATACCACTAGAATGAATTTGAACATGCATCTCAACACTGTTATATCTGTTCTATTAAGATGATGAAGCTTTCTTAGTAGAGCAATTCAACGTGCTGTGGAAAAATATCTCAGTGTCTTAAGATTTGGGTAGTCTTAAGGCTACACCTTTTTTTTCTTTTGAGCAGAAGAATGGGTCATTTGGACAAATAAAAATATTGTGTATTTCAAAATGATGTATAAGCATATAAAATAATTAAATGTTTATTTAACTTTGACTAATTGGGGATATTTGAGATCATGTGAAAGCTTTCAGGAAAATAGATTTTTTTCTGCCAGGAGTTTTAGCAAGATGTCTTGGTTTAATGACTGTAAGTTCAGGAGATGGGACCTCCAACTAGATAAAGCCCTTCTTCTTTTTTGTTTCTTTCCCTACCCACAAATATTGACAAATTTTTAAATTACTAGGAGTCTAAATAAAAGAGGAAAAAGATAACAATTTTACTAAAAAAACCCCTGAGAACAAAACAGAACAAAACAAAACCAAACAATAGCAGAAAAATGTCACCTAGCCACTCCCAACCTCTTGGTTAAAACGAGAAAAACCTGGAAGAGATTTTCATTCGAAGAAAAAAGAGTCCTATCCCACCGAGACGGCTCCGTGGATCCCGACGGAGCAAACCATGTGACATGACAATGATGGCACCGAAGCGGCTCTGGGACCGCGTGATTACGAGCCACATGACGGCAGTGCCACTTGCAGCTCCCCAGAAGGAAATTTCCAGGCTTTTGGCATAGCTGGCAGTGGCACTTGCACCCCTCAGGCATCTGACGGCGGCTGCCATGGTGAAAAAAAGGTGCTGGGGGTGCCTTGCTGCAGCGAGGGAAGCTGGTCAGCGGCTGCAGTGGAAAACAGCCACTGATGAGGCAGATCGGTCCCTGGGGAAAAAGGCTCCAGCGAGCACAACCCAGATGCTAAGAGAGCGAGTTCTGGAAGTGCTGTGGGGTTTTCTCCTCTCTCTCTCGAGTTCTCGTGGTGTTTCATTCCCAACCCCCCCCTCTTTCTGGCGGGGTACCAGTGTTGGGGGACAGTCCCTCCGCGGTGCAGCCCCGGCGAGGCAGTCCCCCACACTTTGAAGTATGTGATGATATGAAAAATTCAACAAAAAAATCTTTCCCGTTTAACTAAAACTGTAACACAAGATAACATCAAAAGTACCAAGTCTAACTATCTTGGGCTGGCATTAGATAGAAGAGCAGTACTGATGTTGAAATGCATACTGTAAACGTTTTGGTTTTCTGAAGACTGATCAGGATAAGAAGACATTTCATAAAATCTATGAGCAGCAGTAGTTAGGGCAACTTTAAAAATAGGGCTGTTAAATGTAAAGGGAGAGTGAAGAGAGCAAAGCAGTGGTCCAGACAGAACCTTAAAGAAGAGTTTAAAACTGGTAATGCAGGAGCAGAACAGAATGTATATATGAACATGCAGAATTTTTAAGCTCTTGGGCTATGGATAGGTGTACTGACAGAGCAGTCAGTAGATTTAAAGTGTGTGTATGAGTGCAGATCCAGAAATTAAATGAAGGAAACAAATGCTCCTACAGGGTAATTGATGTTCAGATTTCTAGTCTCAATATGAAGCTCTTTAACCCTAATGCCCTTATTGTAGGGTGGAATTATATTCTGTGTTTCAATGAAATGCAGCCCCATATAAGAAAGTGTGCTTTTTAAAACCTGTATCTCCTAAGGAGTCTTTCTGCTGTGCCTTTTGCAACCGGACATGTCTGTCTTGTATTGGCCTTTTTAGCCACCAACGTGCTTGTAACAAACGTGGGTAGTGCCCTTCCCAAATCTTTGTTCATGAAGCCCAGCCATGACTTAATGAAATGAATTGTTTCATGAATTTTATCACAAATTCATGGCCTTATAAAGTATTACAAATTTGGTGGTTCAGAATATTTTAGGTGCATAGAATTCCTTCTATCCTTTCCCAGGGTCTGTAACAGTTTTGGAAAATTATTGAAAAAATGCTGCTCATGGCTGCTGCCCCTTATTCTTAGAGAATAAGGCTATTTAATCTGTGTTTTATTCCTCACTAAAAAAATACCTCACACTTATTTTTATTTCATTCTAGCGGAAACTAGAAATACAGATTTAACATGTGTTTTTTATATTTTGTTTCAAATTATAAGCAATTAATTTTCCCTGTTTCCCCATTTTCTTGTTGAACTGATGTTTCCTCAAGGTGTACCAAAGTAAGCAATCTTTATGTAATAAATTGCTTTAGAATATTCTTAACCACCTTACCCTCACACAAAATTCTACTGAAGTTAAAGAAATGTTCTGGCAGAAAGAAGTAAAGCATCTTATTCACACTGTGTACTCTTGGCCAAGAATTTTCTCTGTTCTAGTAACTCTCAGAGAGGAGGAAGGCAGGTTCAAACCTTATGAAGTGGAATGTGTTAATCTTCTCTAGTTAAAAACTGTATTACATTTTGATTGGCATGTAACTCAGAGCTTACACTTTTTTTTCAGCAGATGCTCTATTAAAAACCAATTAACTTGCAGTGTAATTAGGTATTTAACTTATCAGTTATGCAGTGAAAAAAATGTTGGGGTGATAGCAATGACAAACAATCTTACCAACTAATCAGATGTCTAATTAATTTGAAAATCTTTCATGTTTGATAAAAATTATGCATCATATCAACTGTTTTAAGGCCTGGTAACAAATATACCTGTAGAAAAGCCTTTGGGAAAGTTTGTCTTGAAATTTGTTCAAAAGGCAGCTGAAAGATGCAAGGATGCTATGCTACAAAATGTTTTGGTTTTTTCTTTCTTATGTAACCTTCCTCAGAGGTTAATAGAAAAATCTAGAAAGAGAAAATGATTTAAATGAAGTTCATTAAGAAACAACCTTTTCAATGAAGTCAGAACTGATGTTCCAGAACAGATCTGCATCTGTAATCAGGGAATATTCAATTTCCTGATAATTTCAGAGCAGATTAATACTTCTCTCCTTTTATTTACAAACATGATAGCTTTTTTGTCCCAAACAGGCAACTGTTGGGCAGGGTTTGGGTATCAGGCACTGTAGAATGCCCTGTGTGGGAGGCGGTCAGGAACTACTCTGGGACAGTCAAGCCAGGTCCAACTGACTTGGCAATAGCTAGAAACAGTCCACTGCACACCGAAACTTCAATATGAGGAGCACGTGGCACCACTGTTCAAACATTATTAAGAAATAACAGTAGCTGTGGGGCGTAGGAGACGTGAAAAATAAGATGTGAGGAAGTACAGAAGACTAAAATGGAGATACGCAAGAAGATGTGAAGTGGTACCTTTTGCAGAAACCAGAGAAGAAAGCACAGGAGACACATGGAAGAAGACATTGCTGGAAATGCAGCTGGACACATGTTCTTGAAAGAGGATGATCCACGCTGGAGGAAGTCTGAGGGACTGCAAGAGTCTTGAGTGACTGCAGAGCAGAGACAACCCTGAGGTACTGCAGTGTATGGTGGAGCCAACTGCTCAAAACTATGGGAGTGGAGACTAGAAAAGAGCAAGGAGAGGTGTTGAACTGAAGCTGAGCCTATGAAGCCAGGAGCAAAGCTGTTACCCTAGTTGTCTGTTTGATTGTACGTGTTTTGTTCCACAATACCCAATTCAGTAATTAAAAGATTATGCTAACAGACAATAAGTCAAATGAAATGAAAGTCCCTAGTCAAGAGTGGTTTTCCATGATAGTAATGGAAATAGAAATGTAGCCCAACTTCAGAAATTTTTTTATTAAGTTTAATGGGGTTTTTTGTATGTAGCTAAACCAAATCCAATTAGCGAAATTTGTTTAGACACACTCCTTTACGTGGCAGTATTCTCCAAGCTCTTTGGACTGAGTATGGCTTCTGAAGGTTTATTTTTTAATATTTTTTTCTCTGGTTTGACTGGGCAGGAATTTATGATGGATACATGTATATTAATAGTTATATTTAGTGATAGATTTGAACATACATTGCTCAGCTTGAGTGTTTCTTGCTTGGAGACCAGACTATAGTCCGGGTGACCTGACTGCTTAAAAAGTGCATTAAGAATGCAATACTTTTGGAGCACAAATGAAAGTCAGACAACTGAAGCAGGCAATATTATCCTGATCTGTCAATCCAGCCTTTCTTTAGGTTGCCTCTTTCAGATGTTGAATAGACAGCTAAACTGCATATTAATCACTGTTTTAAATTTTGCTTTACTTCCTTATATATTAAAAGAAACTGTGGAAAATTTTTAGATTACCTTAGCAGAGATAGGGAATAGTGACAATTTAGCTACAGGCTAAGTTTACCAGCAAGTGTGGATGTGGCTCAGAAATTCCTGCTGTAATGACAGCAGGTTCATGGAGAACTAAGGGTGGTTTAAAGATTATCTGGGAGTAGTAGCAGCTTTCTTCATGACTTAAACTTACCTGTGATTCATTCTGTATTTCAGAAAAAGATCTAAATCAAACACTAGACTACAGAGAAAGGTGCCTACAGCTAGCCACTGGGAAATGTAATTATGGATCACTGAAAGTTTTCCAGCTGTTCTAGTTATAAAGAATGGCTTCAGATATCTACAGTAAAATAAAAGTGCTGCTGTCAAAATATTGAGAGAAATAAAATGACGTGGGTATCTTTGTTTTGAAGGATTTTATCATGCAGCTTTTGTTTACTGCATGACTTTGTTAGGACACTCGAATAGGACAGAGAGGTTTTGACTTTCCTTTTTATTTCTAGGAATTTATACACTTCTGTCTAACATTAGGCACAGAAAATAAAAAAGGTTCTACTCTGCTCATCCATCCAGCCTGTAGATGTACATCAGAACTGAAAAAAAAAATGCAAAGTTTGCTTACATTACAAATACAATGATCGTTTTGACCATGATATGCAAGATCTTATGCCTAAACATATCTATGCACAAGCATATGTATCTCCTCTCCCAGGGACAGTTTCCTCTTGTACTGCTGTTGGTCATTTGCTTCAGCGGGTTACTCATGGACTGTGGTCTCTGTGACTCTTGGGAGGTCTGGTAGGAACTGTGCAGTCCTGACATTCTCAGTACAGCTTTTGATCTCTGCACCATTGCTTTGCATTATCCCTAGGCCTTTCCAAACATAAATATGGACCATTTGGATTACAGGCATGTTTCTAGGTGGACACTTGATTGTTTCTATACAATTTTTGGCTGTTTCATGCTGATGTTTCCCCATTTTAGTTTCAACAGTCAACACAATGTCAATCTCACTGCTCCTTTTAGCACCTCATTTCCATGTGAGAGCACAAGAACTTCTCCACTTCTATCCTCAGGAAAGTTCTTTTTGTGATTTTGCACCCATCTGGACATCACAACCCACAGGAAACATACAATAATATGCAAATGTCGAAGTGTTTCGAGGTTTAGGCAGCAATTGGCAAGGGCTTTCCACAAAGCACCTTTGAAATTGAGGACCTCAGTTAATCCTAAGTCTTGTACTGGCTATCTATCTGTAGGTGATCTAGCTCTTAAGGTTTTTTGTAATACTGGTGACTTTAGAAATTCTTACCTGGCTCTATCTGCTGTAAGTTACAGATACATAATAAAATAGTCCAGAGTAGTTTTGTCTGAATAAACATGACAGATTAAATGTAACAACTTGTTAGAAATCTCTTCTAAGTCCTGGTGTACTCCCATGCTGCTGGAAGAAGTTGTTTCTGTTCATTTCAGTGAATACAAAGAGTATGTTTCAAGTTTATTTTAATATTCATGATATTATACCTAATATTCATTGAAGATTTTTGAGAGCTAGCAAAAATGTGACATAATTCTTTCTTCACTATACATAATGAGTCTGTTTGGATGGATGTAGAGAACATATTTTCATACCTGAATATGACTTGAAACTATTTATGCTGTCCAGCCAGAATCTCACTCAATGGAGGAATACAAACCAAACAGATTAAGAAAAGGCATAGGTCTAACAGGGGAAGCAGTGCATTTATGTAGAAAGAGGTTGCATAAGAGTTCTATGTTTATATTGTATGAGGACACTTTAAAAGCTTCAGGACAAGATAATCAAGCAACATCAAATTAGTTTTCTTGGTTAAAAAACATTGACTTTAACATGAGAAAAGTACAATAATAATGCTTCTCAAACTGTTTAAGTTTTGGGTCATGTATTACACCAAAACCTCTCCAAGTCTAACAACCCGAAGTTGAAATAAGCATATTTTACTGCAAGTAATTTTGAAGTGCTTCAGGCAACTCTTTACTAGTAATTAACTTAAATACTTAAAGAAAATTCCATTAGCAATACAATCTTTGTTTTTATTCAAGAGAAAAATTTAAATTTGTGTTTGGTTACCATAACAGGAAAAAATTCAGTGAGTGTAATCACCCTTTTCTACTAAAATTTATCTTTAGAGCTTTTTTAGAGAGGAGAAACAAAATCCATTTGCAATGTAATATTCAGATGTACTTATTTTCTTCACTTTTCTTCTTTACTCCTTTTGTCATAAACAAAAAAGCTTTTATTGTGTAGAAGATTTAACCCCTTTCTCTCGCTGACAAACTGGACTGGCATGAATCTTTCAGCTATACCAGAAAAGGTGCTGGTTTTCTGCTTGGCTGCCCTAACTGATCCCTTTTCTTTCAATTCACCAGACCTTCAGTATAGGTCAAAATTTCTCTTTTTAATGACATAGACAGTGGGACAGTGCAAACTCAGCAAACTTGCAGATGACACCAAGTTGAGTATACAACTGATATGCTGAAGGGGTGGGATGCCATCCAGAGGGATCTTGACAGGCTTGAGGAATGGATGCTTGTGAACCTCATGCAGTTCAACAAGGCCAAATGCAAGGTCCTGTACCTGGGTCAGGGCAATCAGTGTCAATACAGTCTGGGGAATGAAGTGATTAAGAGCAGCCCTGCAGGGGACTTGAGGATACTAGCAGATGAAAAACTGGACATGAGCCAGCAATGTGCCCTTGCAGCCTAGAATGCCAATTATATACTGGGCATAAAACGAAGTGTCAACAGCAGGTCATGGTAGGGGATTCTCCCCCCTCTATTCTGCTCTCATAAGACCTCACCTGGAGTACTCCATTCACTTCTGGAGTCCAGTTCTTAGTACAAGAAAGACCTGGACGTGTAAGAGCTGGTCTGGAAGAGGGCCATGGAAATTAGCAGAATGCTGGAACACATCTCTTACAAAGACAGGCTGAGATACTTGGGGTTGTTCAGCTTGGATAAGAGAAAGCTCTGGGAAGAGGTTATTGTGGCCCTTCAATATATAAAAGGGGATTTACAATAAAGATGGAGAGAAGTTTTACTAAGGCCTGTAGTGACAGAACAATGGATAATGGTTTTAAACTGAAAGAAGACAGATTTAGATTCAATATAAGGAATAAATTCTTTACTGTGAGGGTGGTGAGGCACTGCAACAGATTGGCCTGAGAAGCTGTGGGTGCCCCATCCCTGGATGTTCATCCCTAAGTGTTCAAGGCCAGGTTGGATGGGATTTTGAGCAGCCTTGTCTAGTGGGAGGTGTCTCTACCCCTGGCAGTGGGGTCAGGATTAGATGATCTGTAAGGTAGCTTCCAACTCAAACCATTCTACGGTTCTATGATTCATTCTCTTATTCTTAGTTCAGCTTTGTTTAATTTAAATAGTTGCATATTTGAGATCTTAGTTTCTAATAGATCAAGAGTGCAGTTGTAAATAGTAACTAAATTGAAGTTGTTGCTGCAGACTAAAATTACTCTAATTTTAATCTGAACTGCTCTAAAATTTTCCAAACTAGGTGTAGAGAAATACAGAAATTGAAATAAATGTGTGATGTCAAGCATGTTTTACACATAAATCTTCTATAATGAAATTCAGACTTGTATTTCTGTCATTAGTTCATATGTAATATTATTGAAATTGAGCCATGCTTACCCTGTTCTTATTCATGTTACTCAGATTTCTAATCTAGAAACATCTCGAAATCCCATGCAAAAACGATATATTTCCTCTGTTTATTCAGGCATATGATGAAGCATTAAGATGAAAACTACCCTCTCCCTTCACTGTATTCAATAAAATTTGTGACTTTCAGCTTTTTGCTCAGCAGAATAATTAGTTCCCAGATCCTCTGGTTTGACTGAAGTCAGTAGAGAGATGGAGGAACAGTGATTATAATCAATAATGTTTCTCTTTACAGGTTCTTAAACAGAATCAACATATTAATATGTTGAACCCCACTAAATGCAACACAAATGACATTTTTATGCTACAAGTTGAGAGCCCTAAAAGAATATAGCTGCTTAGATTCAAAGATTCAAGGATATCACTGTAGCTGGTATTAAGAAATAAAATAATGTAAAATTATCCTTTGCTCAGTCAATATGCTTAGGCTTTGCTTTTTTGAAGTAGAGTTCTTTATTTGGGTTTTGTATGTTTTATGAAAATTTGCACTGAATAATAGTTTACTGTAGCAGCAGAATGAGATTTCTTTTCCTAAGATACTAGTAGAAAAGATGCAGTGAGAGCAAATGCTACTCAGTGTGAACATGTTTTCAAAATACCTGTCACCACTAATTGGAAATTTCACTGCTTGCTCAGGGAAAACTGTATGAGCATCTCAACCTGCTGATTAAGAAATCTTCTGGGGGTCTTGATTTAGATGGGTAGAGGAATTGATGTGGAGGGGGATGGAATGAATGTTCCATCACACAACCTGCCAAATTAAACTCAGTTCTGATTATTATCAAGAATAAAAACATTATCTAAGACTTGTTTAAAATACATTCTCTTATTTAGGTATAGACCTTTCCATCTAGTACCTGTTTGCACTTCTAAGTACCAGATACAATAAAGTTAACCTTTAAATGACCATTAAAAAAAACCAACCAAAGAAACAAACAAACAAAAAAAAACACGAAGAAAAACCCTGCAAAATTTATAACATTCAGCTTATATTTATTGATCAGAAGAGGTCTGAAAATTGTTCCAACTGGTGTTCCTGAAAATTAAGTATTTGGTTAATTTTGTTGGGTTCATCTTCATGGATTTTCCAGTTATTACTATCTTCAGGTTCTTCAGAAGTGGCACAGGATGAATGTACAGTGTTATTGCTGCTTTTGATGGCAGAAAGATGTTTGCTATGCCACAGCATCTTTAAGCAGCGTGTGTAAAAGAAAGTAAAGGAATTGCTTACTTTAAAACAAGACCTCCTTCACAGTTCAATGAAAGATGCATTTCTCCTAATAAGTGGTGATAGCTCTTGCCATGCCTGCGGCAAGTGAACAAGAACTGCAGACTCCATGTGAAGCAATTGCACTTGGACTACTGGAAAATTCATTTATATGAGTGGTGGTAAGTCCTCAGATCAACAGTGACACTTTCTTCTGAGACTATAACTTGTCAGATTCAGGGAGGGCCCAGAGAGGGTGAGGGAAAGAAAGAAGGCACTAAGGAATTTGAGGAGGTTACCTGTACTGCTATATACAGCAGCAGCCTCTGACATCAAGACTTCTGACACCCTTTTAGACTCTTGTTCTAGGCTGCCTCCTTTTTGAGACTAATTATAAAATATAGTTCAATTTATTATGAAAATTAAACTGAAAGAAAACACATAAAATCATGTAAAAGTGTTTCTTACCTCTTTGTATATATGAATCAAAAACTTCTGTTTCGTTCAGTGAGATTTAGCTGCAACCTGAAGAAAATCAAAGATTGGGCTCCAAAGACTGGAGGGGGGAAGAGAAAGCACTGGAGGAAACAGTGAAAAACAATAGAATTACAGACTGATTGAGGTTGGAAAGGACCTCTTGAGGTCATCTGGGCCAACTTCCCTGCTCATGCAGGGGCAGCTTAAGCAGATTGCTTGGTTCTGAGTCCAGTTGGGTTTTGAATATCTCCAGGTAGAGAAACTCTTTCACTTCTCTGGGAAGCTTATGCCTGTCTTTCACCGCTCTTAGAATATAACTGTTTTCTTGTGTTTAGATGTAATTTCCTGTGTTTCAGTTTGTGTCCATTGGCTCTTGTCCTGCTACTGGACACCATCAAGAAGAGTCTGACTCCCTCATCTTCATTCTCTCAAAAGCCATTATTTACATACATCGATAAGATCCCCTCAAGCCTCCTTTTCTCCAGGCTAAAGTGTCACAGCTCTCAGCCTTTCCTCATATGACAGATGCTCCAACCTCTCCATCTTTGTGTGTCTTTGTCAGGTTGACTCCCGAAAATTCTTATCTTTCTTGTATGAAAAAACTAGGTATCTCTAAAGTGAAATCAGTAAAGCACTGGGGGAGAAAGAAAGTTATTTAAAATTAACCGTAGGTTATTTTGGTGAAATTTTGTACATGAACACCTTTAAAATAATATCCAATATGAATACACAATGCAAATTTCCAGGTTTTAACATAAATTTTAAATAGAATTAATAGATGCTTGTGAAAGAAGCTATTTCAAGGTCACAAATTTTCTATTGTTCTGTCAAAGAAAAAAATAGAGAGGAAGTTACCTAATACTGAAGAGTTGTTTAACTTAATTCCCTTTGATTACAAGAGCTTTTGCAAATTATGTGAAACTGTAAAATACTTTTCAGATTTTTCTCTCAAGACATAATGAAAGATATGTTTCTCTCCTGAAAGATAAGCTCAAAATGAAAATGAGACACAGCCTTAAACCACATGTATGGTCTGGTTTATATAAGCAGATTCTGCTAGCAGAAAGGCTTTTTGCTCTTATGATTTTGGGGAGGTTTTGGAGGCTTTTTTTGTTTGGTTTCTTTTGTTGGTTGCACCACGCAATTCAGAAAAGTTGTCTGGTTTTGGAGTAGTAACTTTAAGAAATAGTGAGACAGTGTAGAGAGAGTTGTCATTTTAGGATCAGGACATTTCTCTATTTTTACCTCCTACATAACTATGTAGGTGACCTATGATCTGTGACCTTCGTTACTTACTAATCACACCACACTCATGACTTCTGATTACTAGTGTATTCTGAGGAGGACTGAAATGTCAGCTGGAAGTTCCAGTGTAGTAGGAGATCAAATAAAGGATTTTTTAACTGATTAATTGCTTAATGATAACTAATACAACTTCTTGGATGAATAAATTAATTAATAATTAGTGATCTGATTTTACTGAACCTTCAGAATGAACACTACATGGACAGAAAATAAGGCAGAAACATAATCTTTTCATTACTGAGTTAGCCTTTTGAATGTACAGATTGTAGATATTCAGACATGAACTATGCAGTGAAAAGACTTTCATATCTGTACTGGATGGAGTTAATCCACATGGTGCTGAGTTTTGTATCTGTGACTAAATGCTGATAATACACCAATGCTTTCAATATTGCTGAACAATGCTTGTTAGCATACTAGTAGGAGAGAGAATTAGTTGATTAGAGTAAGAATCATTAAAGCATTATCATTCATAAGAACTCTTTACGATAGAATGAGGAAGTTGTAGTGTAGATGCCAAGCTTCAGATCTCTTAGTCTGTTGACAGACATTTTCTCTGCCTTTTCAATTACACAAAGATTGGGGTTTTCTCCTTCCACTAAATGGCTTCAGAAACAATAAATAAGGATTACTACAGACACATAGATAAGGCTTATAGATAGCCTTAAATTTTTAATAACAAAATTTCATTTTTTATCGTTTGAAGACTAAACTGCATTCAGAATATTCCATATTGCTTGAAGTCCCTTAAAAATGCTAAGTATATGTTGTTTTCAGCAAATTTCTTAGAAGGCTGTGTGTTTCCCTTTTGAAATAAACATTTCTGTCATTGATTAAAAAATATAAAAAGAAAAATAACTATTTCTAACGTGACTATTTCATAAAGTCAGTGGCTGATAGTGGTAATAGCCTAAGGAGTATTTTCCAACCTGCTCCATTTAATGTGGTGTGAAAATACGTCTTAAAAATCCCCCAACTTTTCAAAACTTAATAATAAATTTTCAGAGCACTTTGTCCATTCCATATCCCACTTTAATATTAATAGCAAGTTAAATATGGTGAAACATCATGATATAAAACAAAAGGAAAGTTGATTGCAAATGGAAAGACTCCATAAAATCATGGAATTTGGTAAAGAAACCATGTGGTTTAGGGTTGCTAGATGTAGGCAAAAGTTCTGCTTTTCTTTCCTTTTTTTTCTGTTTTATTATAATTGGATTCCAAATACAATGCTAAGGTTCATAAATACATTGAAAAGTATACGGTTACATTTATCATATCATGGGTACTCTATGATTTCGAGTAAAAACTATATGATCTTAAGATTACTTCAGATCCAGTTTAGAATAAGTTAATTTCTACTTTGTAAAGTTCTTTTGGATTTTAGTTTAACTGAAATTTGCTTTTCCTTGCACAACTGGTGTATTCTTTTCTTTTCGGACTATGAGGTAAAAGTACGGTGGCCTCCTAGCACAAGGTGAAAAATTGACCACTGGCCGCACAACCTCAGGTTTATTGGAGTTGATATGATCAGCTCACAATTCATCTCTGACATATGTAATGATTTTTTCTGATGTTTTGCTGGCCAGTCACTGAATAAAATTGGCATAACCCAATACCTGGGTGTGCAAGTACTCATTGCTTGTATTAGCTTTATCATTATCACTATTTTCAAAAAGCCTGTAGACTTTAGGTTTCAATTTCAGTGATGTAAGGGACTAGTATTCACACTCTTTTAGCAGAACTGATTTAGCTCTTACTTTATGGGAAGAGCATGATATAATTAAAAGTTATCATAGATTTATATGTTTTAAGGAATATACTATATAGTTAGTGCACCCAATATATCTAATGGCTTCCTGCTCCATTTATTATCTTTTCTCTGAGGCAAAAACCACGCAGAAAATTTTGATGTATTCTTATTTAAATGTTCATATTTAGAGTAGCTAAATTACAAAAAAAGGCTGCAAAGGAAGGTTCATCAGTCAGGAAAAAAAAAAAAAAAGCGATACTAAGTTTTGAATGAAGCACCTCTCAATCTTCTTTTTATTGTAAGAAAAATTACGTTCTCTCTCCCATCTTTACTTCTTGTCCTGAAATTTCAAGTCAAATAGCTGACTGTCCAGATTTAGCTTTCAATAATATAAGTCAATTCCACATTTACTATCAAAACAGTTTTTCAGTGTAAAGCTAAGTTTTAACAAATTTTTTTGCATACAAGCAGAAAAAGAAGGAAATTCTCTCTCTGAAAAAATCCACTCATAATGGAAAATTTAATGCCT
>NW_016690289.1:431061-611901 GCF_001604755.1 Lepidothrix coronata
CCTAGCATCTGGAGTAGCTAAAGGGCACTTTTTTAATACATATCCTGTCAGATTTCTACCTCCTTCTCTCTTTGTATATGCACGCAATCTCTGTCTCTGTCAGACATACACACATACACACACATACACACCTGTGCAGTAAATTCTTGGAACAAAACTGAATTACTGTATTTAAAGGTCAGAAGACTGTTGGTTTGGATCGATAGTGTTGCTCTGATGAATATTATACAAGCACAAGAAACACTTGTGTGTTTAGGTTGTTTGGGTTCTGTTTTCATCTTGGGAAAGTCTGAAATGATGTTAGGGCATTATTTGTTACTTTTTAACATGGGTTGAATTCTTCTTATTAAATGTGCTTGTATGCTTTTACTGCCCACCATCCTTCCCCCATATCTGTCTTTTTTACATGCAAATGATTTTGGATAAATAAGAAAAGTGTCCTAGAAAAGTGTACTAACAGCTTGATTGGATGTTACTAGTTACTGATGGAATGGATAAACCTCTGAACTAAAAAATGAGTGTTTTTCTACTGCAGTATTAATAGATACATTCCAGAAGTGATCTGTGGTGTAAAGCCCATCCAACTTAAAAAAAAATAAATTAAAGATAAATTAAACATCTTGGGTTTACTCCCATCTTTTTATGTTTGAATACTCATATAGACTAGCACTGCAGACATGTTCTTTGTTGATAGACTGATTTGTCATAAAAACTGTGAAACAATAACTTCTGAGGGATAGATAGATTCTTAGAAGAAAAACAAAATTTGTGTTGGTTCAACAAGCACTTTTTTCTTCTACTTAAAATGGAACATTTCCTTTTTGGATATCTATAATATCTATAATACAGCTGAAGGAAAAGAATAGCTTAAGGGACAAAATCGTTAATAGAGATGCTCAAATCCCAACTCAGTAAGATACATTTACAGCTGAATAGGACTCCATGGTTCAAATCCCCAATCTGTTTATCTAGACAGAGTGAGCTTCAATCATGTTATAGGTACTGAGCACCTTTTCTTCCCAGAAATCTTCAGGCTAGCATAAACTTTTTCTAGAATGAATTATTTCTGTTGGACCAAACCTTTCTTTTCAGACCATTACTGCTTATGACTGGTAACTTTTAACTATTTGAGAACATATTATATTTTTTAATTTTAAATATTGATGTCTAAATTTAAAGAACTCAGCCTAGGCTAAGCACGTATTAGACATAGAGAGATATAACAGAAATTATATTCCAGCAAAACTTACTGAATTGTGTGTGAACCATTCCATGCTCCTGAAAAAATTTTTTATCCCTTTAGTTGTGTAGTTCTGATTTTTCTTGTTGAAGTTCTCAATATTTCCAGGTTTCAAACATTACAGTGTACACTCTCATTGCCCTTAAAAATCAGTTTGTAATTCAATTTGCTGGAATGACTTTATTTCCTACCTGGAAAAAAACCTCCACAGTGTGTTTTCCTACTAGGCCTTCTTTTGAGTAGTATATCCACTGTTTTAGAAAACATATTCCCCGCAGCCACAATTTTCCTCAGTGCAGAACAACAAAATAACATATATATACGTCCTCTCTGGATACCCAAATCTAGAGAAACATGTCTGGGTAAGATTATTTGGTATTTGTCTCATTAATATTTCATTCCCTTGCCATTGTTATCATTCCCACAATCACACCCCAAGCATTGAAAAGAGGCATTTATCAGCTTTAATCTAGAGAAAAAAATGAAATTATGATTTCAGCATCATTGCTTCAGCCACTGCTATATATGCATAACTTTATAGCCTAACATGTAAATAGCTTACACTAAGGACATAAATACTTACGTAGTGTACATAGTGTATATTTGTATTCAAATACTATGTTTTCAAAGCAAAGTAAGTTTCCACAGAGAACAATCTTAATTATTATTTTAAAAGAGCTCCAAAAGGTAATATTTACATTAAGAATCTCAAATCTACTTCCCACATTTAAGTATATAATTGTAATAGAGCAAAATAGTTCTGAGAGTAATTTGCTTTATGAACATTGTAGGATGAAATTATATACAGAGGGATCAGATGGATATTCAGAGGAAGAGGTCAAGGCACCTTGGACAGTAACAAATTTAGGAAAATAGAGGGATAAGGGGATAAAAGGGGATTGCCATGTAAAAATATTAAATTTTTAAAAAGTAACTGTACCTCAAATAAGTACTGTTTATAGACTAAAAGGATGCTTCCGTTGTGTTATCTTTGTTTGCACAGCAAAGAAAGAAGGCAAAAGAATTAAGAAAAAAATCAATCATTTATAAAATCATTTATAAAATTGGTAAAACAGCTACCATTCTCTTTATCCAAAAAAATATTTTACTCTTCTGAAACATATTTTGTCTTGCCTACTTTTTGATTTTCGGTCCTATTGTAGACAGTTTGTGACCTGAAAAATAGTAGGTGCCATAGAAGTAGTTTTGAATAGTTCTGTAAATTTTATCATCCACTTGAAATTTTTTTTCCATCTTTGATTTTATTTTGCATTTGTATAGAGGTGAAATCTGTTCTCGGTAAATAATATGGTTTCTTCTTACAGTTGTGCTTCATTATTTTATTTATTTACTTTTAAAATAAAATGTTATTTCATCCCAATAAGATTTGTTTTATTTGTATGAAAAACGAATTTCTTTAGAGAGTTATCTCCTAAAAGTCTGGCTAACACTTTTAAAAACAAAACCATGTTTTTCTTTGTGAATAAAGTGGTTGGAAATGTACTTCCTCAGTTTTCCAGATGACTTCCATGGAATTTTTATTATTTAATTTATATTATTTAATCATTACTAATGGAAATTATGAATGGCACAGTCACCTTCTACTTCATTATACGTTTTCCAGACCACAGGTCTCTTTTCTCAGCTCTCATCTTTTTCCAGAGAACTCAAAAAGTTTAAACAAAATAGCTATTTTGCCAAGAAATATCTGAACAGTCTGATCTAATTTCAGGTTTCTCAGATCGTGTTATACAGATGGAGATTGTATTTTTCAAATGCAACTGTGCATCCTTAACTGATGCAAACTTAGACCTAAATGTTCTTGTTTCCAATATCAGTAGTATTCTGATGCTTTTACCTCCTAAATGTTTTTAAGGTGTTATATAATTTACTTATTACATCAATGCTATACATATTTTTCTGTGGTACCATCACTTCAGAATTGCAGATTTCCTCAGGATAAATCCGTAGGATTTTAGTTTAAGATAAACCAAGGTATTTTTAAATTAAAAACTAAGGCAAAAAGTGTCAGTTCCTGAAGGTCAGTCCCTGAATAGACAAATTAGTTTTGAAGTTTGCAGATTGAAATAAAAAATTGTCATTAAATACTCTGTCACTGACTCAACAATTTAATGAAAACCAGACATAATAAAGAAGGCACACATCTCTGCTACCAGAAAATAAAATAGTCACTTTTCTAAGTGTCTCTCTCAAACAACAAAAGTGTCTTTAATTCAGTTGAGTACTACATTTTGCTTTGTATTTCTCAGATGAGTATGTCTATTTGGCCTTTGACAAATTGATCAGGATGACACTCTTCAGAGAGACTTGAAGTACAATGTGTTGGTGGCTTTTCATTTAGCATAAAGTATCACAGAGAGCTGTGGGACATGACAATAATAGGGGTTTTTTATTTTTTACCTTAAAATGGCACAGTTTTGTCCAACACCATCACTTATATGTTATTATAATTTGTTCAAGCAGATCTGAATTAATCTAATTAATTCTTTTCCTGCTCAGACAACTAAGAATTCTGTAGTTAACGCTTTATTTTAAACCACAGGATACAGTAGTACATTTCATTTACTTCTTCCCTTCTCCTAGAGCAAATTTCAGTTTCTACCCAATGCTTCAAATCTAATTATTTCCTCTACTGCCATCTTACATAAAATTGTGAGTCTTTACCCTACTAAAATAAATGGGACTACCTAAAATTGTACTGCAGTCAGTAGGGTCTACCAGTGTTACTATAATACAATGACAAGTAGTGGTACTCTGTCTCAACAAGTGGTTCAGTGCTCCTGGAAATCTGGTTTGGATGCTTAGTGCTCTTGTCTAATTTTTTTTAGGTGTTTTCAGCCATCTTTAAAACATTTGGAAAAGTGGTGAGAGGACTTTTTTGTCCATCTGTGAATTTCCAGTTGAGGAGTATTGACCAAACTTCTTTTATTTTACAGTATTATAAATAGGAGTGGAACTTGATGTAAAGAGACATCTCAGTGCTTCTAAATTGATGACAGTGTATGGGTTGGTTTTTTTGGTTTGAGTTGTGGGTTTTTTGGATTTTTTTTGCAAAAGGTTTCTGGAAATCTGCTCATATCCATGAGACAGAATGGGAATGAAAAGAGGGATATCTAACCCTTGTGGTAACAGTAGAATATCCTTTTTCAAAATTACTGTATATTTAGTTCAAAAACAGGAGAGCTGCAGATTACTCAGGTGGCATTGTTGTTTCATAACATTATAACTACAGAAATACCAGTGCGATATGTCTTATTTATCTTAAAAATTTCCAAATCACATATATTCTTATGGAAGCAGTTTTGGTTTAAGAAGCCTAAATTACATGGAAAGGAATATATTTTAATTTGGTTTAGTATTTTTTTTCTGTTCACATAATTAATTGAACTGCAGTAGGGTCTACCAGTGTTAGCGATGATTAATAAAATCAATACTATAAAATTCTGCTGTATATTAATACACAATATATAACTCCGTATTGTACTTCAGAGAGGAATCAGAAATAGTTAATAGTGAAGACATCTATAGGTGATGAACTTCTTTTAACCATTTGTTTATTTAAAGTAGTGAAAAAATGTTAAGATTCTGTATTGTGTCTGTCTTTTAGAATATAAAATTGCGGCTCTGACATATTACCTTTGAATAGCCTTGACTTCACATGCAAACTCTGATTTAGATGGCAGGCAGCCATCACATACTTCGAATTCTAATTTCTGTATAAAAAAATCCCCTTCTGATAATCATCAGTTAAGTTATACAGAATGTCTCCTCAAATAAATATCTTCCTTTTTCTAACCAAGTTCAGTTCCAAGCAAAACATTCATTTTCCTATGTTGAGAGAAATAGGCTGTTCTTTTGTGTCATTTAAATCAGAATGTAAACTTAAATAAGCCCTGAATCCAGCAAAGTAAACAAATCTGAAAAAAAAAAAATCTGTTTCTCCAACATTTCTAAATACTGTGCTAGATCACTTAGCACAGACCAAGCCAATTCAGATCACAATGAGCTGCATACTCTAATGAATGGCTTTTCTACTCCTGGCACTTTCCTTATTGAGTGGTTTTGCTCGGGAGGCAAATCCATTAGGTACTTAAATAAAAATATTTTCTCATGATACTGTCATAGTGTCTCTATGGAGACAGTGAGCAGTAGTTTTGTCTTCTTCATACTTTTTGAAAGACTGGGGTAGAAAAGAGTATGTAATTAGGCAGCATACATAAACATGGATTTTTATGCCTTTTAATCATATCACACCATATCATAAAACAAAATATCTTTTGCCTTTGAATCAAATGCTAAATAATGTAGCATGGCCAATTAATCAAACAGAGAGGTCAGATAGAAAAATGCCTTTACTATGTAGTTTTAGACTTTTGACTGAAAGAACTGGAAGAAAATAATTGGTAAGAGAAGCCAGCACTTTACTTGTATGATAGAGATGATTGGAAAAATTCCCAAAGTACAGTGTTAATTTAATGACACTCTGAACACAGTTCCTGATAATAATATGTTACTTGTACTTCTGTGAATGTTCAGAGAAAAAATTTAAATTGAAGGGCTGTATTTTTTTTTTTTCTTGAAGGGCAGAAGGCTTTGTTCAAATAAGTAAATGGGGAAATATAAATCTTGATGTTTGATGTAAAATATTTTATTGTATTTTATTTTATTGCTAACACTGCCACGTGTTCTGATGTTAAACATAAGCTGTCACACTGCTCATATTCCCTTTTAAGTGCAACCCACTTTCATTCATATATACTCATTTTGTATATAGAAGATAAAAACCTGAAAGAAGTTCTCTGTTTAATTCCAGCTTGTTATTTTATTGAAAGTTTTTGCTGGCAATTGATACTTTTTCACTACTAGAACTTCATGTGGATAGATTAAATTCTACAATTTCTTTTTGCAAAGAAACTTTCTCAGCTCTTTCTCTTTAAGTCCTTAACCTCTTACTCCTTAACTGTTAGACTGTTGGATTTTATGAGGTGGAGTAATCTCTCTTTATTGTAATAAATGTATTTTTCAAAAAAAACTTCAAGCAATTTTTAGGTTTCCTCTAAGAGTGATATAGGAAAAATATCATGAAAGAAAACATTTCTCTCCACTGTAGAGTACTCAAAGGAAAAAGAAAGAACAGACTGTTCAATAACATGGTGCAGCTCTTGAATGTAGGAATAAGTCCACATTAATACCAGGTATTTACTGACTGTAAAAGAGGAAAGATCAAACTGGAAAAAGTATCAGCTAATTGAACCGTAACAAACACAGGTACTAATTAACCTGATTGATATCCTGAAACTTATCCTTTATTTCACATTAGATAACTAATTTTTATGTTGCACACACTCTTCGGGTGGGGAAACCAAAACTGTCTACTATGGAAAAAAAAAGAAATCAAACCAAACAACTAAAACCTGAAAATGTTACGAGAAGATCAAAGCTCTTTAACAAAGGTTCATCTCTGAAGTTAATCACATAACTTTAGGAGCATTGAGGTTACCTTGTTATTCCACTTGCAAATCTATTAATGTCATCGACAATTGTCAAGATGTAACACTTGCCTTTTTGCTCTTACTGTCAGATTAGAGTGGTAACAGACCTCTTGATTAAGTGCTTTCCCATCTTACAAGTTCACAGTAGAAAAATGATTGAGATTAAAACCACTATATAAAACACATGATGTGCACGAACTTTGTTGAATGAGATACGCAGAGAATAGAATAGGAAATTGCCTAAATATAGTGAAAAAAGATCTCAGTTCTATTTTCTTAGCAATAAAGCACAATGGAATGTTTGCTAAGACTGTCATGAAACTGTGTTTATGTATAGACACACATGCACAGACCTAAGTTGCATGTTCAGACTAAAAGTTTTGCTAAAATATGGTTCTTTGAAGAAATATTCTTACTGTTATAAAAAATGTATTTGTAAAAACAAACACATAATGGAATAGAAGCATGGGAAAACAATGTACCCAGCTGTGTATAGGAAAGGACAAGCTGAGCTCATCATGTCTGGGATCCGTTAAGGTGGCCAGTCTGACTTCATACCTACTTGTATAGTTCAGATTTTGTTCCCATGCTATAGTAATGTCACTTGATGTGACAGTGACTTCTGTTGATGCAGAGGTGACACTTTTTTACTTTCCACAACGCTACGTTGTAGAAGGAAAAAAAGATGTTTTGATTCTTTCTAATAGCTTTACATCCTTCTTATGTTGTTGCGCGCATAACTGCACACAGGAGTCAATGTGATACCATACCAGCACAGGGAAGAGTGGGACGATCACCTCCTTCAACTGGCTGACAATCTTGGGCTTGATGCATCCTAGCACAGGATTGATCCTTTTGGCTGCCAGGGTACACTGCAGATCTCTTCCTGTAGGGCTTAGCTCCAGCCTCTCATACCCAAGATTTCATGTATAACTAGGATTATTCCCCTCCCAGGTGCAGAATCTGGCATTTGCTCACATCAAATGTAATACCTCTGGTGATTGCCCAGCTCTCTACTCTGTCCAGATCTCTCTTTAAGGCCTTCTACCTTTGAGGGAGTCCATAGCTCCTTCTAATTTAGTGTCATCAACAAACTTACTTAATGGATATTCTACCTCTGCATCCAGATAATTTATAAAAACATTGAAGAGCAATTGACCCCTGTGGAATCCTACTGGTGACTGACAACCAGGCCTGATGTAACCCCATTTACTATAACCCTTTGAGACTGATCTATGAGTCAGCTGCTCACCCATCACATGATGTGTTTTCTCTGTCCAGAAGGATACTGCAATTGACAGTAGCAAAAGCTTTTCTAAAATAAGAAGAAAAACCACATCTACTGACTTCTCTTGGTTGACTAGGTGCATGATCTTGTAATAATAGGAAATTAAGACAATTAAACAGGACTTTCCGTTCATGAACTTGCGTTGGCTCTGACCAATGACTGTGTTGTCTCTCAAATATTTTTCAGTAAGTCCCAGAATAAACTTCTCCATAATTTTGCTAGGCTCTGGTGAGACTGACAGGCCTGTAATTACTAGGATCTTCCTTCTGATCCCTCTTGAAAATCAGAACAACATTTATCAGCTTTTAGTCCACTGGAACCTATCCAGATTCCCAAGACATTTGAAAAATAATGGAGAGAGGTCCGGTGCTAACATCAGTTAGCTCTTTGTTGGGATGAATCTTTGTTGGACTCCTCATCAAGTACCAGAACAACGTTACCTCTAATCCTCCTTTTGCTGTTAATTTATTTTAAAAAGCCATTTGTTTTTGTCCTTCAAAGTACTGCGCAGGTTGAACTCTACTCAAGCTTTGGTGTCATGAATTTTCTTCCTCCAGTGGCAAACAGCATCTCTGTAGTCCTTGTGTCACCTATTCTTGCTTCCAAAGTTCATACACTTTCCTTTTTGATCTAAGTTTTAGTCAGTTTTAAGAAGGTTTGTAGTGGGCTGAACCTCTTCTATTAAAGCAAGTAAAAGGCAGTCTGCTATTGAAAGATGGCAGTGGATATCTAAGTTTGCTTACTCTGAATGCTGGATTAAGGTATCACCATGAAGTAAAATTCTGCCATGTTCCCACATGATGCTTTTTCTTTGTTTTATGAGTGGTCTCATTAAAATAATTTAATCTTCATGCATAGTAACTCACTAACTGCTATGGATAAACATAATGAAATCTAATCCTGGGGGAATGAGTGGCATAAACTGGCACTATCCATGGAATGTTAGCAACATCTTGGTTAACAAAAAATGATTTGTATCTGTGTAGTATTCACTTAAGAGAGGCCTTTAGTATTTTATCAAGACAATAAAATTAATTAAACTACACTTGCTCTTAAAATTTTCCTTAAGCATGTTGTCCTATTTAACAATTTGCCCCTCTCTCTGGACTATTTTTATTCCTCTCCTCTTTTTTCAGGCCACAATTAGGAAACACCTCAGACTGTTTTCAAGCTCATGTGGGATTTTCCAACCGATCTAAAATAGGTCAAATAAGGAGAAAATGCTTATAATATACACAGTGGTAGTGATGTCTTATGTCACAATTTTTCCTTGTGGTTGAAAATAGTAAGGTTGATAGCCTAACCTCACAATATATGAAAAGAGATGATAGTGCCCAAAAGCTCTGAATGTAAATGCTCCATTTTCCCTGGACAGAAAAAATTAGAGTGGAATTTTTTTCAAGTGTCCCCTTAGAACTAACAGAAGAGAGAAGCCTTATTTTGTTCCAATGTGATTTCATGTTCTTTTCAAGGACTATATCCATGATGTAGTGTTTTTCAGAATTTTCTGAGAGGGGCAAAAGCCTTGTCCATTAACAGTTACCATAGAAAATGAATGTGTTTGGTAAGCACAGCTTTTTTTCTTTTCTCAGATATGAGCATTCATTTATCACTTCTTTTTTTCTCAACTGTGTCACACTTCCTGTGAGCTTTGGAATTCAAACATGCAGCCCTGAGCACATATCAGAATGTGATGGAAATTCATCCTCTTCTGGTACGCTTTCTGTGCTATACAGCTCAAACAAAGACCCATTCTGTCTCTCTTTTGATATAGTAGGTAATGTGTTAGGGATCCTAAATGCCCAGTTGATTGCATTTTAGTGTTTCAGTTGATTGATTGGCTATGTCACGGACTTTGCTGTTGGGTTAGTTGCCTCACTTTGCCTTGAGACAGGGTGAAATAAAATGTAATGAAATATTTGTTTATAACATTCTAAGTAGTCTTTGCACTTACTGGTATTTAAAACAGACATAACTCAAGGCAAAAATATTGCTTCACTTTTTAAAAGATATTTATATGTCTTTTCTAGAGTAAGGACTATCTCTGTATATAAGCAGCTGGTAGACATCTGGTCTTACTGAAGGTTAAACTCCCTTGTTCTTAATATCTCACCAGGGCGTTAAGAGTGCAAAATATGGTCTTACATTCTACAACATGTGTATTACAAACACACTGAATACTCCTAAGCAGGACAAATACACATACCTATTTTCTGTTATTGGACTGTCATCAGATACAATAGTCATTAGTTGATTTCAGATACTGACCCACAACTTCTTTCTCTTCTATGTCCTAATGAAGGTAAACTTCCTCTCTCCCCCAGATACGTGATTTGATTAATAATTTATTGCTAGTTTTATTACTTACTTATCTTACTGCAATTTCTTACTTCAAATGTGTAAAGAAGAAATTATCTAAAAACTTCTGATGAAAATATATTTGTAACAATAACTGAAATTTAATGGTAGACCTGATGATCTTAAAAGTCCTTTCCAACTTAAGTGATTGCATGGTTCTATGACTCCAGTTGAAACCATAAAACCTTAATGGTTAGTTAAATTCCTCAATAACTTTGAAGATATGCAACTCTTTTGGCTTTGGCTTATATGGACTATGGTTCACAAGAGAAAATTGTCCATATTTCACAGTACTTTTTTCTTTTTAGTATTCCTGTTGAAGGTCAATTTCCAAAGTCTTGCTGTTGCTGCTCAAGTTATTTCATTTTCTGTGGTGTCTCCCAGCATGACAACTTACTGCAACTCTCAGTGAGATTGATTCTGAGAAGAGAGAGATGGTTGGCTTCCAGTTGCTGAAGTTATTTTACTTCTTCTCCCTTTCCAAGCCAACTGTTCTGTTAGCAGAATTCTCTCTCAGCAGGCAGCTTCCAGTGCTGTTGCTCAAGTGTTTTTGCTGCTGTATGCATTCATTGAGCCATCGCCAATAAATTTCATGATGCTTCCTGTTTGGATATTTTGGCCTTTCTAATGCCACTTCACAGGAAAATGCCTTATGGAAGATCTTTTTTCTTTTTTTTACAGAGAGACTGTAATATTCCAGACTTACGTACGGAAACCGGCAGAAGCTCTTCATGACTTTCCTGTTGTTCACTCTTTTTTTACTCTATACAGTTTGCAGTCTTTTTCTGTTTTTACTGGGCTTAATGTATCACTTCTGTCTGCCACTTCATCACCAAGCATATGGACTTGCATATTTCTCATGTTTCTTTTAAAGAAACAGCCCTTTCTTTTCATGAAGTCTTAAATTCAGAAATCAACACAGAAGAAGGAGTAAAGTTTTCAGTAGGAAGAAAATTAGAATAAGTGGCCAGACTATGGGCTGGGATATATCTGAGATGATAACTGTACTGAAGAACTTTTGAATGGTATTCTAGTCCTATGCTGAGTTCACACTATTTTTCCAGTCTTTGCAAAGTAAAATCTCAGTCCTTTGTTCCCCATGGTCAGTACCTGTAGGGAAGGGCCAGAGTCAAGATTTTTGATCCCAACAAGAGTAAGCAATGTATGTTTAAAATTTAAGATCCCCTGGCTTGCTGTTGCTGAGCCTGTGTTTTTGGAATGGACTGAGCCTATCTGACTGCTAAAGAATGCAGTTCTACCTGGCTGGTGCGCTAACAATCCAGTATCCTACACAGGAGGTGAAATACTCCAAAATATTTATTGATTTAGTGCAAATGATTCCACACCTCTTAACATTTCTTAAGTAAGCAGTAGGCATCCATAAATTCAGACACAAGATAGAGCAATATTTTCTAAATAATGTGTTACTCTCACTCAGTAGATTGCATTATTTTTCTACTTGTATTTTAATGCAATATGTATTTCCTTTTTGTAATCATCCCTATATGAAGAGTATGATCAACGCCAAAAAAACCCTTCAGATAGGTTTTTTTATCTGTACAGTGTGCAGTACTTGATGACTGAGTTCCAAAACAGTGAGATGTACTTGAATGTGAAAGAAGGAAAATCATTCTTTTTCATTTAATGGTGCCTAAGGATGATTCAGCAAGTTTAAACTATCACGTGGACATAAATGCCTTCTCACCTTTCTTTGAATTTTTCAGAAGTCCTATCAAACTCTTACATTTTTTCATGGTTATAGGCTGAGAGAGTATAATCTTTACAATAAATATTACTGTAAAATATCTTTAAGATTAAAGTATCAGTATATCAGTATATATATTTACAACAAATGGGGCTGCTAAAAAGATACATAATTGAGATATCAGTTTCTGAATTGTATGTGCAAATAGAGTGACACAGAAGGAAGTTGTTATATATATATATGAACATACTCGAAGTCTGCTTGTACAAAAGAGCAAATATTAAATGTGCAGTGCTAAACTTACTTTGAAAATGTCTCCCTCATACTCAATATGATAATGTAAAAGGAAGTCAGGGTTTCTGAAAATTGAATAGTAAGTAGGACAATAGAAGAAATCTTTGATCACATTTTTTCCAGCAGTATATTACAGAAATAAACCTATTACCTCAAAGATCAGAAATACACAATTTAGTGACTAAAGATGGATATTATATGAAAGTTACTAAAGTAGCATTGCCACATCTTTTGCAGAATGTTTTGAGATGGGGACATAGTAAATCTTAAAATTTCAATAACAGGGTTTTTTTAGTTTACAGGCAATTTTTAAAAAATTGTAAAATAACAAATAAAATCAAGTGGCTGTCGTGAATATATGATAGATTGCCTCTCTTCATAAATCTAGTGTCTTTGCTCACGGGCTACTTCATGTCACAAAAGTAAACAGTTTTGTTGGGTAAATTTTTATTTACTGAAAGAATTAATGTATATCTAAACAATTAATTTGGCAAGAAACTTACTTGAATTAATATGGTGATTATGGGTCAATACTATTCAATGAAATACATTTTCTTAATATTTTTTAATTTGATCAATCTGCTGTGATAAATTGTCACTGTGAAAGTCAGTTATTTTTGAGGCAACTCAGCAATTTCAGCTACTAGAGCAGGTTAGGATGTTCTTTGAACATTACCTGAAACTTTCTGAACATAGACATTAACTCTGATGAGTATAACATTTGTCAGATCCTCAATCAACTCAGGGTAGAAACATTTAGAAAAGTATTTGGATGTGTACATGGCAGAGGCTACAATCTTTATCCAGCAATGAAGTAGAAAACCTCCTGTTTCAACTGAAGAACTTTTTTCTACTGTTCCTTCAGTGTATTCTCATAGTTTTTATAAATATGGGTTGCCAGTTTATAGTAGCTATAATCACAGAATTTGCTCTATAACTGAAAGGAAAAAAACCCAATAAACAACTGAACAAAAAAATCCAATAAAACTTTAGGTAACTTTTTTTTTTCATTTGAGAAGTTTATAGTGTCTAATTTTTGAAAAGTAGAAATTCACAGTTTTGATCCTGTTCAAAGAAGCAATGTCTGTTGAGACTTGAAATGCTTAACTTCAAGTGGCTTGACCTTTTGAAAAATCTGAGTTGGAATTAGATTCTTTGCCTTATAAAGTCAAAGGTGATTTTTTTTTTCTACATCTTACTTGTATTTTATAGAACCTGTAGGAAACCAAGTAATGTGGTGATAATATGAATACAACTGTTTGTTCATTGTACTCTTATTGTTTCATATTTATAAATATGAAAGGGTTGCTATTTTTTCAGAAGATTTGTCTGTTTCTCTTGTCACTAATTCAAGCTTTCATGTGCATATGTAAATGTGTTTCATTCATTTACAGCTCTGACTAGACTCACTCGAATTATTGATAATGAAATGTTGGAGGAAATTATTCTAAACTATTATTTGGATGCTATTAGGACTATTTTTTACAGGATATCGTAGTATTGTCATTGTTTAAAATAATTCCTGGTGCAGTTGTTCTTCTGGAGAATAGCTAAGCCACCCCTTTCTCCTAATAACTAAGACATTAGATTCAATGTTATTCATTCCTTAGAGTCAGCTCCAGGATACTTACTGTACTTAATGTTTAGTGAATCAAAGTCTTTCTTTTAGGAACTCTGATCAAATATTCTATAGTAACTTCACAGTCTTTCTGGAACACAAGTACAGTGAACTAAAAGACCTTCAAGGACAGTCCTGAAATCCCATATCTATCTTATCTAAAATTCTCTACTTCAGTGTTTGCCTGCACAAATCAGATATTTCAGATATTCCAGAAAGCATTTTGGCAGCTCTCTTATCAAATAGTTCTGAAAAATTAGCTTTTCTAGAGAAAGAGTGAGGGTCACCTGTTATCCCCTGAGAGTTTCTTCATTCCTGGATATATGGCATTGTCAAAATCACTTCTGTTAGCTCCAAATAATGCCAAAACAGATACTATGGTGTTGTCAGTGCCATTTCCTTAAGTACTTGCTGCTGTATAGTTCATCACAGGTTTTTCTGCAATCTGCTGATGAAAGCCACTAAGAGAACACAGTTTAACCAGAGCAGTCATGCATTAGTTAGAAGTTTAATGCAAAGAGTTTTGCAAATTTCATGTATTTGTTTAAATGTGTTTCTTTTCTGTATCGTAAATATATCAATGTCCAGCATCATACTGTAGATAGGGTCTCTGACAGCAACCAGTTTTTGATTTTTAGTATTAGAACTTCAGCCTGCGCATTTTGACACAAGATAAGACATATTGATAAGAGATATAAGGGACCAACTGGCAGCTATCATTGATCAGACTTCTGTAACAGTGGTACAGAATCTTAGATGGTGCTCCAACCATCATTCAGTATAGGATGTAGCAATTTATTTTTTCCCCTGTGCCTCTATCAAAGGAATAAACCAAATCATATATGGAATAAATATGAAGTGTTGTAAGACAAATGTATAATAGACCTTACAGGAACACAAATGTGAATTTGTTTTAAAAGAGGAATGGTTTCAGGCAAGAAAGAACTTTAATCTTAATTTTATAAATAGTACATTAACTGCAACTATTCCTCCTACCTCTGTTCCCTTTTTCTGATGGAAGAAGAAATGGTTTTGACCAGTAACAGTGCATTGTGGTATCACATGCAGGGTATACCTCAAGAAACAAACCAAGTAAGGTTAATAATATTCTCTAATTTTGATTAAAATGTAGATATTTTTAAAGCTATATCTAGCTTAAGACCAATTTGTAGACACTTACAAATGTATGGTACAATATGAATATCAGAAATCTCCGGTTGATTTCATCTTCTTTGGAGTCATAATTTTACAAAGGAGTTGTAAGTTTTTTCATTGAAGAATGTTCAAAAAGTTGACATTCTTTTTCCTAACAATAAGACAACATTAGACTTCAAGTATTATCCTGGCAAGAAGCTGTCATGTCAATCCATACTGTATGTAAGAGGTGAAGATGGGACTCAATAGGGAAAATTTAGTAATCAATGACAAGTCAAATACAGAACAAAAATCAACTAATTCCTTGTGACATAAATTTATTTCCTGCCAACTTGTATCTGGATTCATCCTGGATCAACTTCATTCATCTCTAACAGATCTATCACAATTCAGAAATAAAATCAAAATTGCATAAATGATGTGCCTAGTGAAATATAGAGGCTATAGGATTAGTCATTTAGTGACAGCTCTGAAATATATATTCTGTTGAATACCATCTGTTTTGAATGCTTTCAGCTGAACTAGGTACATTTATGAAGTTTTTCTGGTAAAATCACTTAACTGTGTGCAAAACAGTCATGGAAATCAAAGTTTTGGATTAAAATTCACGTAAAACCAATTATTGTAAGAAGGATTCACAGTAGGGTCCTTTTTTCATACATTCACATAAAAAATAACCACTGTACATGGAGCACTTAAATGACAAGGCTGTTTTTGCAGTTAACAGGCCAATAAAACTGAAGTTACAGATTCAGACAATGAAGTTAGTTTAATTCACACTGGTAAGATTTTTATTCCTTGTAATTGAGTTCATAAAGCTAGAACCAACTTTTTATAAACTGTGACATGCTATGCTGTAGGGCATGGGATCCATGATCAGTTCTTGCTTAGCTACTGTGGTCTTCTTATGAAGCTGTTCAAATACTAAAGCTTATGACAATTGACATAAATAAAGATGGTCTTTTATTGGTTATGAAAAGTCCATGACACAAAATGTGACTTATAAAGAACTCTATTTTGAAATTAAATTCAAATTCTACTGCATATATGTTAGAAATTGTTTGTTTAAACTTTTAAATTCTGTTATAAACTATATGCTTTAAGTTCCTTTCAGTTCAGTCTAACATCATCTTCCATAAACTACATGCTGAAGTTGTAGATTTTTGTTTGACTGTTCAGTTTCCAAACATTCACTCTACAAACTTATTTTTGATCCAAAGAAATAGTAGTGTAAATTTAACCTGAATAAAGTCATAAAGAAAATACCTCAATTTTAAATCAGTTTGATAAGAGGCTATTCAAAGTACTTAATCTCAGGGATACTTTTGGTATTGACAATTATATGCACACAATTATCTAAACATCTTGCAGCAAAGAATATATTTATTTTTACAAGAAAATTTTATAGTTTGTCCTGTGATGTTATTGACGGAAAAAATCTGACAGTAAATACTAATGTTAGAAATGCCTTTTGATATCTTTTCATTATAAAAATTAAGAGAAGATATTGTTCTGTGTAAAACACTGTAAATACTATTTTCATGGGGATAAAAGGAAATGGGTGTCTGTACATCCCAAGAAACAAATGTTCATCTATCTTCTAAGTAATTCTTATACTTCATGTGGATTCAAGAGCTCATTGAACATTATTTCAATGCTTTCTTGCAATTTTACTAGGAGGACATTCCTCATAGTAGATGTTTTGTTCATATTTTCTTGAATAAGAGTGTTTAGCAGATTTACCTTATGGCTTAATATTTCTCAAGGATATCAGACTTATTAGTCATATACATTTTCAGATAAGTGATGAACAAATAAAGCTTTTATTTTTATTATATCAATGATTCAATACAAAATACATAATTATATTGAAATGTTTTTCAGACTGTAAAAAATTCTGTCCTCACTTTCTTTAAGTGCCTGTGAAGTAAAGTTAACTCATGAAACATATTACACAAAATTAGATCTTAATGAATTGGGATTGCTGGTCCAAGTTAATAAGTGCAAACTCATCAGACCTCTTGCAGATGTTATCAGAGTTCCTTGGACAATTTTCAATTCAGAATTTTGATTTTGATCAGCATGATAATTTTGAGACAGAATCAAAGAATCACAGAATCTCAGAATATGCTGAGTTGGAAGGGACCCGCAAAGATCATTGAGTCCAACTCTTAGCCCTGCACAGGACCATCCCCAAGAGTCACACCATGTGCCCGAGAGTATTATCTAAATGCTTCTTGAACTCTGTCAGGCTTAGTGCTGTGACCACTTCCCTCAGGAGCCTTTCTCAGCACCCAACCACCCTCTAGGCAAAGAATCTTTTTCTAATATGCAACCTAAACCTCCCCTGACACAATTCCAGGCCATTCCCTCGGATCACCACAAAGAGATCAGTACCTGCCCTGCCTCTTCCCCTCATGAGGAAGTTGTAGACTGCAATGAGGCCTCCCCTCAGTCTCCTCCAGGCTGAACAGACTAAGTGACCTCAGCTGCTCCTCATATGGCTTCCTCTCTGTAGTGGGTTTCTGTGGCTGGGTTTTGGTAGTGGGGGGGCTGCGGGGGTGGCTTCTGTTAGAAGCTGCTAGAAGCTTAAGCTTCCCCTGTCCTATGGAGCCAATGCCAGCCAGCTCCAGGACGGACTTCCTGACACTGGCCAAGGCTGAGCCAATTAGGAGTAATAGTAATGCCTCTGGGATAACATATTTAAGAACAGAAGATTGTTGTGCAGAAGAAATTGCAGCCAGGGAAGAGCAGAGTGAGAACATGGGAACAACAAGGTAGACACCAAGGTCAGTGCAGAAGGAGGGGCAGGAGATCTCCAGGCGCCGGAGCTGAGGCCCCTGCGGCCCGTGGTGCAGACCATGGTGGAGCAGCTGTGCCCCTGCAGCCCATGGAGGACCATCGGGGTGCAGAGATCCATCTGCAGCCCATGGAAAAGCCCATGCTGGAGCAGGTGGATGCATGAAAGAAGCTGTGACCCTGTGGGAGGGCCAGGATGGAGCAGGGTCCTGCTGGAGACCTGCAGCCCATGGAGAGGGAAACCCACACTGGAGCAGGTTTTTCCCGGGTAGGACTTGTGGCCCCTGTGGGGGACCCACGCCGGTACAGCTCATTTGTGAAGGACTGCACCCCATGGAGGAGTGACCCACAGGACAGCAGTTTGGGAAGAACTGCTGCCCGAGGGATGGATTCATGCTGGAGGGGTCCATCAAGGACTGTTTCCTGTGGGAGGGACTACACAGGAGCAGGGGAAGGACTCCTCTCTCTGAGCAGCAGCAGAAACAACAACTGACCGTAACCCCCATTCCCCATCCCCCTGCACCACTGCGGGGGAGGAGAGAGAACATGGAAGGAAGGAGGGGTAGGGGGAAGGTGTTTTTAAGACTGTTTTATTTCTCACTCTTTGGCTCTTATCCTGTTAGTGATAAATATAAGTATTACCCCCACTTTCAGTCCTGTTTTGCCTGTGAAGGTAATCAGTCACTGACCTCTCCCAGCTCTTATCTCTACTCATGAATTCTTAGCTGTATTTTTTTCTCTCCTGTCCAGTTGCAGAGGGGAGAGTGAGAGAGCAGCTTTAGTGGGCACCTGGTATCTGGCCAGGGTCAACCCACTATACCCTCAAGGCCCTTCACCATCTTCATTGCCCTCCTTTGGACGCTCTCTAATAGCCTAATGTCTTTCTTATATTGTGGTGTCCAAAACTGCACACAATATTCAAGGTGAGGTTGTACCAGTGCAGAGCAGAGAGGGACAATCACCTCCCTTAACCAGCTTGCAATGTTAGTAAAGTAATATGTACTTACAAATATAACAGGGGAAACAGAAAAAAAAAGAAAAAGCAATGCCTGAACTGTCAAAATGTTTAAATTTCAAGAGGAAAATTCTTTTTTAGTTCTGTTCACGTTTTCTCCCTTTAAATTTTTCAGTGTAACCAACACTGACCTGTGGTCACAAAATCAGTTTTTCCTACGCAATTTTACCAAACTCCAATGTTTGCTTCCTTCCTCCATTCTCCTTCAGTTCTTTCTCGCTTTGCATGGCCCATGTAAAGTAGGCTAACTTTAAAGAAAATCATGAAAATGAAGAGTTCTTTGAGCTTGCTGAGACAAGCTTTCTTTGTCTACATATTTTCTCAGGTTTAAGACCATAGGAACTGCAGGAAATATTGTCCTCCTGCTGCCTATTCAGCTCTCTACTATCTGTCAGCAGGTGGAACTGGTACAATATCATTGCCTGGATATATATTTTAGGGAATTTTAATGATGGATCATCCCCGCTCTGCACAGTTTTCCTCCTGCTTCTTCCAACAGTATGAAGCTGCAGATTTCTTAGACTGAAAGGTGTTTCTTGTATATATAGTATATATTCATACAGTATAAGAATATGAAAATTAACTTGTGTAGTTGTAGCTTTCCACTGTTGCAGTAAATACCAGATCCAATATCAGAAAATAATTTTTATTCTTACAGTTACTCTCCTTTCAAGACAACAGAACATGGTTACGGGTTGACTTATAATGATTTCTTTTGAAGATATGATGTCTATGGTTCTTACTGTCCTTAAAATCATTGACTAGACAACAACTTTTGAAACACAACAAAACAAAAGTGTATTTCTTGAAAATTCTTCAGTTTTATATTTACCTTTCTCCTGAATTTTCTGGTTTCATGCTTAATTTTCATTTCTTAATGTATTTAGGAATAGAATGAGCTAGAATGGGAATGTGGCATTAGAAGAAACATTTTCCCATTTCCCTTAAGTCAGAAAAGCTGAGTGTGACAGTGCTCACGTTTAACAAGAATATACTTGAATAAAACTGAACTTTTTCAAAGTAATCTCTCTTCTTTTTTTTCTTTTTTTTTTTCCCCCCTCCATGATAAGCTCTGACTCAGACTCCTAAGTAGAAGGCAGTGAGCAAATGGGAATTGGACAGATAAGATGCTCTCCTATCTCAGCAGAAACTTGCTGATGTGGCATCTTCTAGCTACTGAATCTTTATGTATATTTACATGCTCATCATCTTATTTCTACAGCATACTGGCAACTTTGTTACATGAAATGAAAAGGAGGTTAGCATACACTTTGTTTGGTCCCATACAAAATAATCTGTCATATTTAGCCTCATGCGGAAGAATGCTGAGGAACTGCAGAAAATATATTTTGATTAGTAAATTTTTGAAGGCAGAAACTATCTTTCTGAGTATTTACATACAATATATTGGAAGCCTCATGGCTATACTCTATATATGGTATATATACAGCAAGTAGTGGACCTTTATGGTAAACATGTATATATAGTTTTAAAACTATATATATTTTGTATATAGTTTTAATAGATATATTTGTATTAATTTATTACTTGTTTACAGCGGGGTGGCTTGCTTCAAAGGCTCTAAGCTCTTCAGAGTTGGGATTGAATTTCCTATGGCTTGTATATTATAACATTTATAATCCTGGTAAATAATTAAGTGTTGTAACTAGTAGCAATTTTTTTGGCGCCATGGTTAGATAGTTTTTCAGATGTACTTAGTTCATTAGGAAATATTATGTACCCCACTCCAGAAATGCTTGTGATTATACTGATCTGTTAAAAATAGTCCTGATTAAAAGTACTTGTCTGGGTTTGTCTGAAAATGAAAAACCAATCCTTTTCAAACTGTACCTGTTTTAAATCAATCCCTTTAGCACTGAACGGAGACACCTTTGAAGACACCACAACTTCGACTTTTCACTGCTTGAAAGACAGAAGTACCACTGTTCTGGGTTTATCTGCAAAAGTTAATTGTCTTCCTAGCAGCTGATACAGTGCTGTGTTTTGGATATAGGATGATAATAACGTTGATAGCACATTGATGTTTTAGTTGTTGCTGAGCAGTGCTTACCCCACGTTCTGCCAGCAAGGAGGTGCATAAGTAGCCAGGCGGGAGCATGGTCAGGACATAGAATCCTATGGCCAGTATATAAACTAGAGGGAGTTGGCTGGGAGGGGCCATTTGCTTCTCAGGGACAGGCTGAGCATCAATCAGCAGGTGATGAGAAATTGTATTGTGCATTACTCATCTTGGTTTTTACTCCTGTCTCTCTTTTTGTTATCTTCCTTTTCATCAGCATCATTGTTGTAATTATTGTTGTTATTATTGTTTTATTTTTTTAATTTCAATTGTTAAACTGCTTTTATCTCAACCCACAGGTTTTACCTTTTTCTGATTCTCCTTCCTATCCCACTGTGGGAGGAGAGAGGGAAGGGAAGGAGCAAGCAGCTGTGTGGTGCTTAGTTTCCAACTATGGTTAAACCACAACACCTAGAAGGCCAAGACTGAAAAGTATCTTGCAACCAACAAATCTTTTTGTTTTGATTAAATAAGTAGTGACATTTTTCAGTGATCATTGGATCACTGTATTGTAAATGACCACCCAGCTTTTTCTGAGTGGTGCAAAAATTACAGTGGAGACAGACTGTTTTGATATGGACACCTGTATGTACCTCTTCTGGTAATGGAGGTAAATTTGGTGTTAAACTTTCCTTTAAACAACACAATAAAGCCTTTGGTAGATATTTTGTCTCTAGAAAATTTGCTTTCCAGATGCAATTCCAAAATATCAAAGTTTGTATTCCTACAAAGGTTTTAGATATGAGAGACACTTATTTTTCAAAGCTTAACAACTCTGCTTTTGGTTACTTTATGTTCTCCATACAAGATGAAAAGATGGACTTAGTTTATTGTCTGTTCCTTCACCATTAGTGTAAAATGCCTTCTTCCGCTTCAGCATTTGACAAACATTTCCAGTGGGTCATCTGATTCTCCTAATCAAATCTTTGTTTCCTTATCTGTTTTTACTTATTGGGATGCCTCCAGCTTAAATTTACAAATAAATTGTAAATTAAATGTTTGTGTCAGAAATCACTCGGCAAGAGCCCAAGCTATTTTCATCTAACGTTTTCTATCTGACTATTTGGGTTTTCTAGATTTTTTGCTCTTTCTAATGCTACTGATAACTCCACTGCTTTTTGGAATAAAGTAAATCTCCCCTGTTTATTTTAAGAATGATACTCTTTAAACATAATGCTGATTTCACAAAAAGATCTTTCTTTAGAGTTTGTTTTATAGTACTTTCCAAGGACATGGTATACCTTTGCTCTTTTTAATTCTGTAGCACTTGATATCTATTGCAAAACAATGCCACTCATTCTTTTATGAAATTAGAATTGGACAGCAGTGCTTGTCATCAATTTGTAGAGGTCTCTAAAGGTGTTGTGCACATCTTGTGAACTTTTGTTTCATATTTTCCAAGTTAGCCAAAGATGTCTTACTTTTCTGACCTTTGAAATGGAAGCAAAATGGGAACTGTGACCTTTGTTTCCTTATTTTGTCAGAGATGGCCTCAAATACGTAACACTTGAACTTCCAAAATATTCTGCTCTTCTTTTTTCTTTTCATTAGAAACGTCACATTGTAATGTGCTGGTACATGTACAAAAGGACACTTTCAAGAAACTAAAGTCCATTTGTATCAGAATGAAATCTAAGCAGTTTCTTTTTAGCATTCATCTTGAATGCTGAGAAAAGCAAGTGTATTATTCTTCTCACCTTTTTTTCCTTACTTAATTCTGGCTCACATCCAAATACAAACAAAACAGGAAAAGAGACATATGAAAAATTTAGAAATCTTCATTTCTTATGTTATAAAAGCCCCACCATTTAATTTTTCAACATAAAAAACTATCCTGTTATATTTATTCATGATTTTGTATACATTTCATTCTTTTACAAGAATACAGATATACTGTTTTACTTTCTTTTTATGTTTGGGTAGGCAACATCAGGCTGGCCACCTTTTCTTACATGACTCTTCATTTCGCTAGAAAATTCCAGTGGGAACTGAGGCAGTATTTTCCTCTCAAAGAAACTATGCCAGCTGCTTCCCACACTATTATTTTTATGTGGCTACTGATTTAATTTCTTCTATGTATTTTATCAAGTGCTAATGCTAGGAGTGGCACCTAATCTTCTTCTGGTCTTCCTTAAAATTAATAAAGGCATTGTATTTTTGACCTTCCCATCCTCTGTTATCAAGGCACTATTAGAGCAGAGATAGTACCTAGAAACAATTGGACTGAAAATTTGGAGAAAACTCCAGTCTTTCTATCTTTTTCCTCCTCTGGATGAAACAACTCTCAAGAGAGGTGGCGCCGTGATGATATTTACTGAAAAAGTACAGCGTACTATTTCACCTCAATGCCAAAATAGAATTGTAATGAAAGTAGCTGGAAGGTACAAAGGCCTAAGAGCAAGAAAAGACAAGCAATAGTGGGATGAAGAAAGGAAGTGATTGGTGATGTCTCCTCAACAATTCTGACTAGTGCTCATAGGTTGGTTGAGGTGTAGGAGCTTTTCAAATGAAAATGGTTTATTTGCTATTTGACATCACGTTCAGATAGATTATGGAAATAAATGCAGAGAAAGAAAACGGAGGTTTCTTTAGCAGTCATATCAATCGAGGTTTGCCTTACTGCGTTTCAATTTACCTTTTCTAGCACAATACTGTTCTTGGTGGTCAAGGACAGTATTCAGTGTTCTATGTATCTTAGAACTCTTATTTTTTTCTTTAATCTTTCATTGATTATTTATGAAATTATCCTGTTTCCTTACAGATATTTATGTACTATAACTTCAGCTTAATAATTAACTGTTGTTAAAGGAAACATTTATTTCATTGCTTGGAGTCTACCATGGACACCTCGGAGTTAGATATTTTCGTGAATGTTGCTGTTCTGCAGAAGAAATTCAATGTTTGTATTCAAAAGGCTTTGTCTTACCATTTTTCAGAAATCTATTCCAAAATATAACTGCTGAGAAAAATTTTATCTAAAGGGGTTTTGAACTGTGCTAAGTTGAAGAACACCCAGAGATTCTTTGTGAAAGGACTGTACTGCAGTGCTGCTATAACTCAGCTGGACTTCTCAATATCCTTTTCAAATTCCATTTCAGTATGAAATTATCATTTTCTTTATTTTTTGAGCAATATTCAGACATTTCAGGTTGTATTTGAATAGAGACTTCAAGCTGCTATGTGTACTTAAGTAACAAAAGCAGGTAGATTGTGCATTTTTGTGACCAATGACGTATATCTGTAGAAGTGCCAAAACAAGTTTTATTTTAAAAGAGACGGAGGACACCACCGTGTATCAAGATGTAAGTTTCAATTATCTTTTCATAATTCAAAATTCCCTGAAATCAGTGTGGTTTTATTTTTTTTTCAAGCAGTTATCAGGTAAAAATATTTTTTTCATCTATTTTAAAAATAATACTGTCTGCTTAATGTATCCATCTGCCACCTAAAACATAAAAAAAATTATATTTATGTATTTTTGTACAATTTAGATGTGTGTTTATCCACTTTTTGAATACAATAAGTTCCAGACAAACACATCAGGATGATTTGCCTTTCAATCTTGGCTTCATTTTGGGAGATAAATTTACTTGTTGCAGCTTCTCAGTTGTCATGTGGTTTTCTTTTGGTTTGGGGTTTTTTTTTTGCATCTTGAGCTATTTGTAATAGTGTTAATTAAATAAGCATATTTAAAATATAAAAATTATGTCAAAAATAGAATGAAGAAATTCATCTGAAGACACATTAACTGAGGAAAGAATGTTGTGTCCAATCTGTGATATGTGAAACTCAAGCATAAGAGGTTCAATATGAGAAATTTACAAATAAGGTGTCTTCAGAAATAAATCTCTATTTATTAATCTGATGGTATATGGAATCCTTACCTTAGTGAATGATCAAAGAGTGAGTGAAAAACTTTGAAGTCTCTTTTGCTATCCAGTATAAAGTATTTCTATTTTCAGCACCTGATTTTCTGTTCCAGCACAAAATGCTCTTGCAAATACTCATACCGAACATATAGTTTCACTAGTTATGCCACCCTGTGTTTAATCTTTAACTTAAACAATTCCTTTAAAATCTTCATTACCTAGGGTTACCTTCCTCTCTGGCTTTCCTGATTTCTTTCAAAAGCTGTTTACCCTGTAGGTTCATCAGCTATCCCTCTTAGCCTACTGCTGCCTTTATCAGCAAAGACTCAGCTGCAGTGCTTTGTGGAAGCTTCTACTCCCACCTGCAACAGTCAGCAGGAAATACTGCTAAAAAGAATTGTGAAACCTCACTCATTTTACATGTATAACCTGAAGAGAAATTCCTATTGCTGAGAAAAAAAGGTGTTTGTTGCTTTTATCTCAACAATATTCTCTTCTCTGAGATCCCCTGTATAATCTGAATTATTGCAATCTGTATAACACTAAAGAAAGTGCATGGGAGTGTGATGGTGGGGTTTAGTTGTGGGTTTGGGGCTGGTGTTGGTGTTGCTATGAAAAAAATGGAATTTTCTTTGTTTTCCTGTTTCAGTTCATGTAAGTATCCAAATTAAGGGATAACTGCAATCACACAAGTACTTCTAGATCTCAGCTCTCATATGTGACTACAGGTGCTTGGAGTTGTCTGTTTGGGTCTTGATTTACTGTATAAAATCATAGAATGGTATGATTGCTTAGGTTGAAAAAGAGCTTTGAGATCATTGAGTCCAACAATTAACCCAGCACAATGAAGTCCACCACTAAACCATGACCCTAAGCGCCACATCTACACACCTTTTAAATAACTCCAGGAATGGTAACTACCACTTCCCTGGACAGCCTGTTCCAATGCTCAACAATGCTTTTGGTGAAGAAATTTTCTGTAATAAGCAAACTAAACCTTCCCTCTTGCAACTTGAGGCCATTCCTTGTTGTTTAACTCCTTGTTTGATGGGAACTGACCCCCATCTCACTACAACCTTCTTTCACATAGTTGTAGAGAGTGATAAGGTCCCAACCTTGATCTTCTTTTTCTCCAGGCTAAACAACCTCAGAACCCTCAATCGCTCTTTATAAGACTCCAGACCCTTCACCAGCTCCATTGCCTTTCTCTGGACTCGCTCCAGCACCTCAATGTCTTTCTTGTAATAAGGGGCTCAAAACTAAACACTGGATTCAAGGTGGGGCCTCATCAGTGCTGAGTACAAGGGGATTATCACTGCCCTAGTCCTGCTGGCCACACTATTGCTGATACAGGCCAGGATGTCATTGGCCTTCTTGGCCACCTCGGCACACTGTTGGCTCTTGTTCAGCCAGCTCCAGGTCCTTTTCTGCTGGGCTGCTTCCCAGCCACTCTGCCCCCAGCCTGTAGCGCTGCATGGGGTTGTTGTGGCCCAAGTCCAGGACCCAGCACTTGTCCTTGTTGGACCTCATACAACCAGCCTAGATCCATGGATCCAGCCTGTCCAGATCCCTCTGCAGAGCCTTCCTACCCTCCAGCAGATCAACACTCTCACCCAAATAGATGTCATCTGCAAACTGACCGAGGAAGTACTTGACCCCCTCATCCAGGTTGTCGATGAAGATATTAAACTGGATTGGCCTGAATACTGAGCCCTGGGGTACACCACTTGCGAAGGGCCACCAACTGGATTTAACTCTATTCACCACCAATTTCTGAGCCTAGCAATACAGCCAAATTTTTACCTGGCAAATAGTGCACCTGTCCAAGCCATGAGCAACCACTTTTTCCAGGAAAATGCTATTGGATATGGTATCAAATAATTTACTTATGTCCAGATAGACAGTCTTTCCCTCATCTACTAAGCAGTTCACCTTTCCATAGAAGGAGATCAGGTTAGTCAAGCAAAACTTGCCTTTCATAAACCCATATGTCATCTGGAACCATTATTTGCTTTGGAATCTTACTTTTTCCTCAAAATACAATTTATTTTGTACTCAGACATGATATATATTGAAGCTGCCTTTGACTGCTTCCCTTTGAAATCAGTATCAGTAGGGGTGGCAGAATGAGGACCGTTATTATCTAGATTTTTCTCCATAGCCTGCTGTCTGATTATAGGTAATAGGGGTAAACATCCACTTAATTACTAAGTATATTGCAGCTAAAGCTGTCTGGTAACTATAGTTATGAATAGATTCTAGCATATAATTTCATTCTTATTCATGACCTCTCTTGTTTGCTTATTGATGAACATTTGGTTGAATTAAATTTATTTGCAAGCATGTTTGTGATAAGTACATGTTGCACACAGGAACTTAAATAAATATTTGCAAGAAATGAGACTTCAGAAAAGATCTTTTATGACCACTTAAGGTTCACCTCTTTCTTCTCAACCAAGTTCTATTTATTTTTATGCTGTAAAATACTGGTGCTGAAGTAATTAAATGTCATTATGCACACATCTTTTAACTTGAAAATGTAGCTGTAAAACTGTCACCATTTCTCCCCTTCTATTGAAGTTCTTCTTTCTCTATCTCCCTTACCCATTCCAAACAACTTTAAGAAATTTTACTTTGGATAACTCAGATAACAAAAACCAAAGATCTGATTTGAACAGTGCATGTGCTTGCCTTCTGTTTTTAAATCCACAATCTAAAAATTAAGGGTGATGCTGCATAAAAGTGTCTTTGAGAAAATCACATGTTATGGATTAACAAACTAAACAGTACAACAAAACAAAAAAAAAGCTACAATGTGGTTACACTCATGATGACTGATGTGTTTTCTCAAGAATCCAAGGTCATAAGAATATTGCAACTTTTACACATTTCTAGTTCAATATGAATTCTTATTCATGACATATAAATGTCTTATTGGAAAGTTTACTGACACTATTTTTACTGCTCTTAAAGTGTAGGCATGGAAAATTCCCATTTTTATGGTTTCCTTTGCCTGGAATGTAAAGTGAGGTATATTGTTGCATTCATTTAAATGGAGGAGGAGATTTGGGTGTTGTGATTTGGTATATTGGTTAGCAAACATACACAGTAGAAGTCAATGTGGTAATTGTAAACTGGGGAAAGACAGAGTTTTCCTAAAGCCCTTGTATCACAATAAGAAAGCAAAAATTATATAAGAATGCCCATCTGTATCATATAGATACAGGAGAATAGCACTTCAGATTCTTAATATAGAGGCGCAAGCAAATTCTGACTCAGCATCTACAAGCTGCAAGTATAGAGTACAGACAGCTCGAAACAATGGAATCTAGAAACTGTTCAGATGAGTGTGGGTGGTGGGTTCCCAGGGCTCATCCAGAAAGTTTGTGTGTGAGAATAGAGTGGAGGGAGGTGAAGAACAGGCTAGAACAGCTGGGAGGTGGCTCTGATCTAGCAGAATGAATGTTGTACCTCATCAGATGGCCTGTGTAACAAGCAGATGGTGTGCAATGGAGAGAGAGGGGTGGTTGGAAGTAAATGGTCCATATTATATGATTGAGTCTAGAGGGAGTGCTTATTATAGATTTTTGGGTTGGTTAGTTTATCTTTTTCTTCTGGTGCTTTAGGGGTTTTTTTATGTCAAAGGAACTGATGTACAGTAAGAAAATGTGTTGGTGCCATATAGAGAGTGAGAGAGAATCCAATCTATTTTTAAAACTTGCATTGTGGTAGGGATGATGGAATACTGCTGCAATCTTCATAAATATTTTGATGGAAAAGCCCTGAACTAGATGGGGGCAGTGAAGTCAGGCAAGATGTACACAAGCTAAAGGGGACAATCCTGCTGTGACTCTTCCTTTTGAAATAGCTTGCCTGCATCCTCATGCAGATGTATAAGATGCTCCAGATCAAAGATGTTTTCACAATACTGAGCATGTTGGTGTCCAGCCTGTCCCTCCTAATTTTCTGTTTCAAAATCAGCAAGCCAAACACTTCAATGAGATGCTACAGGACCAGAGGTCCTAATCCAAACACAGGTTTTGTAGTTATAGTTGGATAGCTACAGGTTTCAGGCAGAACCAATCAGAGCATGTGGTGATCCTTCACTGATAGTCTAACAGCAGCCTTCAGGATGCATGACCGGAAGATCCTTTAGTTGCTGTAGGAATTCTGCAGAGGCCTATGACTGCAGAGAGGGAGGGAAGGAGCAGATCTTTTCAGTGGGTTTAGCAGTGTGCCCATTTTAAAACCCTTGTGCATCTGGGGTTCTCTAACACCTTCACACTAGGTTTGTTTGGCGTTGCTGATACTGTGGACGTGCACCAGTCATGGATAGATGATCTGATGGTCTTTGTGCCACCTGACATAATCCTGGCTGCTAGAGACTTTCTGCCCCCCAGCTGTTTGCCTGTTGACTGGGAAAAGTCACAGAAGTTTCTTTCATTTTTATGACAGAGACGCAGGATACCTGCACATATACTATCACATACTATCAAACTACTGTCAGAGTTTGCACAGTAATCCTTTCCCATTTAACCATAGCTTTTGCATGCACAAGGGAAAACCCGGATTTTGTAAAGAATACAAATGTTGAAGACGAGAAAAAATAGGAGAACTTTCGAGACAGTTCTAGACTAGGAACAGTCAGTTTAAAATTTTAGGTAATTAATAAAGTAATACATTGGAGAATACTGCCCTGAAAATTAATGGGCAGTCCAAATGTTGATGAAGCATTCCTTACACAAGGTCATCACAAAGAGACCATCATGCATGAGTCCATTCCCATTGAGGTCTGTTTTGTGGGCAGATTTCAGAAGCACCTAGTTTGCAACTGATGGAAGCTGAAACTCTGCAGTCATACTTTACAAACACTGTGGCTGGACACCTTCTGAGTAAGCATTTTACTTCTATCAAAGTGAAGCCTGATGTTAGAGGTGTGGGCCTTTCCCCCTCAGCAATAATTCTGTTTTGATTAGCATTTTTAATCAAAATATTATGCTTTGAATACATGTTTTATGTTCTGTGTCTACATGAAGCATTTATCAGGTGACAATTTAAACTGTTAAATGACATTATCAGGGAAGCGCTGGAACTCAAAACTAGAAAGTATTATTTAAGTATATATTTAAAAAATAAATTATTTTCATGTCTAGTCTTGTGAAGCATTAAAAATTATTATTTCTAATGCAGTGTATTCCTGGAAATCCATTGTGCCTATCAAATATATGAGCACTTTGTTAATGTAACTTTTTTTTTTGAAAAGAACGATTGATGATTTCTACTGAAAAAGAAATTAACTTTGTTGCCTTGCAGCTCCCTCTGTTCTATCTGAGATGTCGTCATTGAAATGTTATTATTCAGAACTGAGAAATATTGTGGAGACCTACTGCCTAAGGCTGTGAGGAAGTAGAATGAAAGCTGTTTAATTGAACCTGCTAACAATAACGTTGACTATTCATGTGAAACAGAGGTGCATAATCAGAGGAACCAGGAGAGAGGTGATATATTAATTCTTGGTCCTGGAATGAAGAAGAAGCTCCAGACACAACCATTCTTTTGGGGTTTTTTTTTTGGTTGTTTTTTTTTTTTAGTGTGACATTATTTTTCACTGTATAGAGAAAGTAGGATAACAGACATGTAGTAGAGAAAAATTCTCTTTGAGATTCCTGCAGAAAAAGAAAACCAAAATAACTGTTATTTTTCTTGGAAAATTATAAAGTAACAGGTGTCACTGATGTATAGTATCTTCCATCCATCCTCTAGCCAGTGTAGCTGCTCAATAAAACCTGTAAATCCTGCAAATATAGGCAGGGTCCATCAAGCATCAGACTGCATCTAAAGGTTCTCTTTCTAGAGTATGTGGGAGCAATCACACCCGTGAGTACATTGTCATGTGAATAAACTTACACAGCTGAATAATGCACGGTCTCGGTCTTGGGTTGCAAAGGAAGTGAAGGTTGAAGTGTCAGGCTCAGCTCCTGCGAACTAAAAAGTATTAAGGTAGACTGGGACTGTGCCAGGAAGTATAGCAACCACTGGATTCTGATTGATCCTTCTCTTTGATGGCACACAGGTGTTTCACATACAGGCATCTTGCTTTTCACTTTGAAAGCTGCCACCTCATGGTGGCTGCTTCTCAGCTTTTTCACCCCTTCTTTTCATGGGAAGAAAGTTTAATGGGAAGGAAGCAAGTGGTATCTGAGGACTGCCCAGTGTCTGAGGATTGCCCTAGTGCAATGTGATATCCACTGTACAGTACATGACAAAAGTTCTGTGTTTGTTAATTTTACCAGACTAAATTAGCCCTCTATAACCTCCTGGTGACAGTGTCTTTCAAAGTGAAGGGTAGTGAGTAGTCAGCCACCTTGATACACATCATGGACATTAATATCATGGTTGTCATGGCAACAACATGAAACAAAAATGTGTCTGCAGAATGTGCCAAGACTATACATTCCAAAATTAGAAGGAATTAGTAGAATCCTCAGTAAGTAAAAGGAGAAATACTTAGTTCAATCAATTTAATTTTGTATAATGGAGAATTTATGCAAGTCCCAAACACCACATTATAAACCGCACATGAACTCGAACAATTGTAGATACCAGTAAAAATTTGATAGTTCAGTCTTACATCATGTAATGGAAATGGGATAAGTTTGTAAGTGGTCCACAGTTTTCCTCTGAAATATTGCTGTTGTATTGAAAAGTAGATGATTTGTCCATGGTTAAATATTTGAAGCTGATATTCAATGCCATGATAGGTGTATAAACACAGTTTACGGAATCCAAATGAATATCTCAATTGCAAACAATCATGAAATTACAGCTTGGTGTAATTTTTCAAGAAGTTGACATTTTCAATTAAAGGAAAGAATGTCTAAGAGATGAATTCTTCTTTGTTCTTAACTAGCATCCTTGGGATTTTCCAACCAAATCCTTTTGGAAGTGATTACTCTTTACTAATCCGTATTATTAAATATAAGAGAATTTTTCTTTCCTTGGTGAAATCTGATCTCCCTATATTAAAGCAATGAGATGTAGTACATACCACACAACTATTTAAGTACTCAAGTGTTTAGTTTACTGTGCTACAGCTATGAGGATCCAGTTGCTGACTCATATCTTTTTGTTTGCATAAAATTGATCATATATTTGTTTTCTAACAAAATGTTGCAGATGAGGAAAGTAACTCTTCTAACAATATCAATACTTCACTGAGGATTGACCTTTTTACATTAAGAATCTGAAAATAGGAAAGGAAAAAAATAACTGGAAGGCTTTAGGGTTTATGATAACTACAGAACAACAGAAAAAAATTAGAGGAAATATTCACAGCCCAATAGAACAAACTTCAGGGAACCTCTGTAGCTTGTACTGATAAAAGTATGCAGGAGATGTTTAAAAACTTTCTATTGTTTAAATATAAAGCAGGAGAATATCATATAATATACCATATATAATTCAAGTGGCAGTTCTTAGCAGTCCTTTTTATGAATGGGGACAGTGTGAGCTCTGAATATTGATTTACTGGATTAAAAAAGGAAAGAAAAAAACCTCAACTAACCTCAAAGCAAAACTAAGATGATACTAGCTGGATACTTGTATGTGTTTTAATGCCAGGCAAGGTATAATGAATACTATATTGGTTTAATTCAGAAGAAAGATAAATGACTATTTCAAAAAGTTATTTATCTCAAAAATAATTGTTCAAACATATATTTTGAAATAACTCCATTAAACTGTTGAAGCTGTTGATGTCTTATAGGCTAATTAAGTATTTAACCATATTAGTATGGCCAGTCTTCGCGAGCAAAGATTTGGGAAAGGTCATTAACCCTTCGAGCCTGCGCAGTGGATTTTTTAGGTGAGACACAGCGTACGCTGAACTGAGCCCACCCTTTAATCCTGAGGTTCATCTGCCGGGGTCAAGCAAGCTTGGACAGTGGCAGTGAGGGTCTCAGAACGTAGGTTTGTTTAGAGTGACCTTCTCTTAGATGGATTGCCTTACAGGGCTGACGAGCTCCATCTGCCCGGGGGGCTGGGAATCGAACCCGGGTCGCAGCGGTGAGAGTCCTGCACCCTAACCACTAGACCACCAGGGCCCCCCCTTAACCATATAAGGAATTACATATAGTACATGGTATATAGACTTTAAGGAATTACATATAGTACATGGTATATAGACTTTAAAATCCCATAAATTATGTCACAGAAATGTATTTGAAAACAGATAAAGCTACGGCAAAAATATATATATTCTCTTCAGTCATTAAAAGATCGTGTGTGTATGAATGTGAGAGACTGACCTAGTATTTAAAATGTCACAGGGTGAAGCCTTCCCAAAAGGACATCGGATAAGATGAGGCCTTGAGTACACTACCCAGCTCTATGTCATTAGATGATGTCCATAAATGCTAGGAAAACAAGGAAAGCACAGATAATTATTAACCGGAGATGTGTCACATACCTCTGGATTACATATGACCTGCTCTCATGGTTTAACCCCAGCCAGCAACCAAGCCCCATGCAGCCACTCACCCACTCCCACACCAGTGGGATCAGGGAGAGAATCAGAAGGACAAAAGGTAAAAGACGCGTGGGTTGAGATAAAGACAATTTAATAGGGAAAGCAAAAGCCACATACACAAGCAAAGCAAAAGAAGGAGTTAACTCACTTCTTCCCATGGGCAGTGAGGTGTTCAGCCATCCCCAGGAGAGCAGGGCCCCATTACACATAATGTTTACTTGGGAAGACAAATAACGTCTCTCCAAACATCCCACTCACTTCTTCCTTTTTCCCCCCACTTTATATACCAAGCATGATATCATATGGTATGGAATATCCCTTTGGTCAGCTGGAATCACCTCTCCCAACTGTGTCTCCTCCGACTTCCAATGTACCCGCAGTCTCCTCACCAGCGTGGCAGTATGAAAAGCAGAAAAGGTCTTGTTTCTGTGTAAGCCCTGCTCAGCAATAATAAAAACATCTCTATATTAGCATCACTGTGTTGAGCACAAATCCAAAACACAGTTCCATACCAACCACTGTCAAGAAAATCAACTCTACCCCAGCCAAAACCAGTACACCTGCTCGATATTTTAGGTGTGAATGAGAAAGAAATAAAGCACCCCTCTTTCACATATTCTGCAACAGAAGTGACCCAGGAAACTGCTAACTGGCTCTAGATATAGTGAAATTCTGAGATTAGCCTGGGGTAATTTAACCAGCAAGGCCACTAGTTGCTTGTGGGATCATCTAAGTCAGAAAACAACAAATAATAAACAAACTAGCCTCTTGGTAGAGGATATGTGTGAGAAACTGGGTTATTATGTTAATTAGTGGCTTGGATCAACTCAAGTGTGTGTATGCGTGGGGAGGGGACAGGTCGAATTTCATGAAGATGAGGTAATGCCCTATACCACACCCCAGCCCCTGCAAGCCTCATGATGCAATGCCAGAGCAGCTGTAAGTCAAAGGCAGCTTCTTCCTTAATATTTTGGGTAGCTTGGAACAGATGGGTTGGATTTTGCCGGGCTGTATGTGTTAGGATGTGCTAAATCAATGCTTTGTGGAATGCTTTATTTTGGTTGTATGTTGCCGTTTAAACTTTTGCCAAGTTCCCTTATTTTCGAAAGTTTATCAGTAAAAGTAGTCCCTGAGAAACTATGTGCAGCTTTTTCTCCTATGCACTCTCTCTTAAAGTGCTAACAGAATTGAGGGCTTTTTTAATAAACTGGAGGATGGATATTGTTGGAGCCTTCTATATTTTTAAAGTTAAACCCCTTTGGTGAGTTTGTAGCTCAAGACCTGGGGCCTTACAATGTGTCCCCAAGCATCTGAAGCCATGCGGAAGACTAAGCCCGAGGTGGAAGAGCAGTACAGAGGCCAGGCCACCTGCTAATTCTGAAGCACGTCAGCTAGCTTCAAGGAATGTCCTCCACCACGACATCCATATTGCTGGTCACAACTGGGCCATAGACCTTGAATGGTGTGCACGTGTTCTGTACCATGTGTGCGTATGTTTGTGCATGTGTGTATGTGTTAAATTGCTATTCACTCACTATACCTGTTCCACTTAGCAAATAAAGCTTGGATTTTTTGTTACTGAGAGCTGTGGTTTTGTTTATGTGCCTGCCTCACCCTGTGTTTCACCATGATATAAAGTTTCCAAGTACGTGGTAAAACCATAGTACATCAGAGAATCATGAGAGTATGCTGTCCTCCCTTAGACTATGATTCGAGTTTCACCACAACCAAGAAAAGAAACAGAAGTATTCTGTATAGAATTGCATATAATTGTGGCAGAAATTGATGAGGGAATGTTGGTGTTTCTTCAAGGTTAGTCAGAATTTTTAGTCCTTAAGACATGAGGTTTTATTTTATGTACTTACATTTTCAACAATCCTCTTTTTTTTTTTTTTTGCAAGTGTTACTTGAAAAATTTGGTTGAGAAAAAAAAATTTGCAAAATGTATTTTGCTGGTGTGTTCTGAAGCCCCATATGTCAGGATCAATCTCTTTTTTCTGCAGATATCTGATACGTTTCATACCTGTATTGTATCTGTTAATTTAAAACATTTTCAAGGTAGACATTGAAAGAAGAGAGAACATTTGCTTTACAATGTTGTAATTAAATGTCAGTCTCATGAGTTTTATTGAATTGTCTGAAACCATAAACCCTTCATTACTTCGACTATCAGTGTTGCTAACAACATTATGAACCTAAACCTTCTTATCCTGTTTCTGTTTGCTGATATGTTCCATAATTACTGTTGATTCTCTTAATCATAGCATACCCTAACTATTAAGACAAAAGAAATTGACAATGGTAATGTATTTAATCTATATGAAACAGGGGATAAGAAAGAAAAAAGAACAGAAAGGTAGATAAATTCTCTCATCTATGTAATCTTTTCAGTGCCAAATCAGAAAAAGATCTCTAGATTAAAACTACATGAGGTTAAGCAACAGAGCAATAAGCATGAAATACTACTCATAGGAATCTCGCAATATCTGTGAGATTAAAATATTATAATCAGAGCTGCAATTCTGTTTTACAGCCTGTGTTTCTAGCTCTCTTCTGCCACAATCTTTGAACCAGTAGGAATAGGTAAAGGAGATCTTTCTCGACTTTAAAAACTCACAAACAAACAAAACCCTGAAAAGTGCTCTCTACTGGAGCCTTCATAGTCTGCCTGGAAAATTTTATCTACAAATAGTGCTTCTTGCTTGAAGATTCCCCTTTCAAAAACAAATGGATAATTGTCTAGTTTGTGTTGTGTATTTTTCTTGAGCCTTTTATTGTTTCCCATACTTTAATTCCCTGTTGTATAACTCCGTCAATGTGTGTTATTCTAATAGCATTAGGGATATATTTAGGATTAAAATTTCTTGAACTGTTTATTGTCTAATAATCTGAGAAATAAACTGAGATATGTGGGGTGTTAATTTGTTTTTTCTCTTTGGAAGTTCGGCACTGTGTTAAAAAGGATTTAACTTGATATTCAGAAATGTTTTGAAAAAACATCTGGCATCAGATCTGCAATGAAAAACTCCATGGAATGTCAGAAGCTGCATGTCTAGGGAAGCCCTGGGTGTCAATAAAAGAGACTACTAAAAATTCAATTAATGAAATATTACTCAGGTAGATATAAGTGGGTTTGTGTGAATCCAAAGAGGTACAGGATATGTACATAAACAAATAGCAAGTTGCCGTGAGGAATATTTTGCTCCTAAAGTATGCACACTGGGATCTATTCCTGCATAATACCATCAGCTGCAATTCTGGATTTCACTGTCCTAGCAAGGTCATGTAGCACTAGAAATTTTGCCTTTTAAGCATCAGGTCATGACTAAAGTTCTCATCTTGCAATGATGTAGAAAATCTTTTATTACAAGACATTACATTAGTAATTAGTAGCATCCTGAGACTGGGGTCTGCAGGGACAACAGTGCTGGGAATAGAAGAAAGGAAGATGAGAGCTTTAACCAATTTTTAGTATAGTCTTAACAGTTCCATTTATTGTTTTGCAACAGGAGGTGCTTGGTTCTTTTTGAATCCCAACAAGAAAGCCACATATCAATAATCCAGAAAAGATGATAGTAAATTAGAGAAGTATTACATCCCTAATGATGAAAACCTGGAATGATACAGCATCAGGCCTCTCAGATCAGGGAATGGCACTCTGCACAAAATACCTATTTGTGGTGAGGTTTGCTGCTATTGCTATTTTTAGAGTTTTTTAGGATTTTCTTCAAGAAGTTGTATTTATGAAAACGTTCCTATATTTCAGGATAAAGACAAGGACATGCCAGTAGCATCATCACTGATGCCAGTTGGGAACCAGCTATAAAATCTTCCATTGTGAAATCTTGACTTTTTTTTTCTTTAACCCCATCACCAGAGGGAAAAGAAATCAATTCTTCACATAGCCTCAGTGATACATTTGATCAGCTGAAATTGTTCCAGACTACAAAAAATTGCTGCAACCAGAAAAGATGTAATAAATAAGTTTATGTAGAAAATATGATTATTGTAAGACGGATGAAAAAGGGAAAGGGAAAAAAGAGGAGAGGAGAGGAGGGGAGGGGAGAGGAGGAGAGGAGAGGATGAGCTTATCCTTCATCAAAGTGTATGTGTAGAACTGCACAGTCCTTGAGGCCAAGTGATACGTGCAGCACTGCACAGCACAGACTGCAGCCATTCAGGCCAACTGTTGGTGGAGCATTGTCTCTTCAATATACAATAGTCTCTCTATCAGGGCCACTACATTTATTAAGAATACTTGAGAAATATTGGGTGGCTATCTTACCTTTGCCAAACATGAGCTCCAAACAGGAGCTCTGCTAGCAAGCTGGTAGCCCCAAAAGCACCACTAAAACTTCATTAACCTTAGCTGACATTCTGTGAAAGGTATTCCAGACAAAGGACTTGAGTCCAACTATTTTGCCTGAGATACTGCAGTAGAGTATAAAAAGATTCTAATAGTCACATGCCCATAGTGATACTACTGGTGAGTTTTGAAAGCTGTCTTAGATGATTAATTACAAAAAATAACTCCTCTACTGCCTGCTGCACGGTATGATAACCTGCCATGAACAGATTTGAAGGTTGGTGTGGTGGGTTGATCCTGACTGGAGGTCAGGTGCCCAGCAACACTGTTCTATTGCTTCCTTCCTCAGCTGGATGGGGGAGAGAAAATATAACAAAAAGCTTGTGGGTTGAGACAAGGAGAGATCACTCACCAATTACTATCACAGACAAAACAGCTTCGACTTTGGGAAATTATTACTGATCAAATCAGAGTAATAAGAAATAATTTCTCAGGATAAGGAGAAACAAAACTAAATCTTAAAACTCCTTCCACCCACCTCTCCCTTCTTCCTGGACTCAACTTTACTTGCCATTTTCTCTACCTTCTGGCCCCCACAGTGATGCAGGGGGTCAGGGAATGGGGGTTGCATGTTGTCTCTGCTGCTCCTGCTTCCTCACACTCTTCCCCTACTCCAGCATGGAGTCCCTTCCGGACCTCTCCAACATGAGTCCTCTGTGCAGGCTACAGTTCTTCCCTTCACTTCCAGGGGTGCATTCCTTCAGGTACAAGCTGCTCCAGTGTGGGTTCTCTATGGGGTCACTGGTTGCACCAGAAGCCTGCTCCAGCACAGATTTCTTACAGGGTCACAGACTCCTTTTGGAATCCACCTGCTCCAACCTTAGCTGCAGGTGGATCTCTGCTTCACCTCGAATGAAGGATGACTGTCTTACCAGCTACAGGATGACTGTCTTACCATGTTCTTCCCCACGGGCTGCAGGTGAATCTCTATTCTCACACCTGGAGTACCTTATCCCCCTTCATCTTCATTGACCTTGGTGAATGCAGACTTCTTTCTCCCACATATTCCCATTCCTCTGTCAAGCTGCAATTGCTGTTGCACAGCTTTTTTCCCCATCTTAAATATGTATCCCAGTTTATGCTACTACCACTACTGATGGGCTCAACCTTGGCCAACAGCAGATCCATCTTGGAGCCAGCTGGCATTGGCTCTGTCAGACATGGGGGAATCTTCTGGCAGCTTCTCACAGAAGCCACTACGGCACTTTCCCCCCACCCAAACCTTGTCATGCAAACCCAACACACTTGGCAAAGAACATTTTTAAATGCATCTTTCACAAACTTTTCTTTTTGAAGATTTTCAGAGAAAATGTGTGCTGAAACTAGAATAATGAAACAGTTCAGTCCGAAGTGTTAAGACATTCACTAAGATTGGACTCTTAAAAGTTCAGTTTTCAAGATTGGCAGTCTCCTAATTATTTTTTAATTTGGTGATGGTATTTCAATGGAATGGATCTCTAACTTCCATCTGTGTTGCACACAAATGGATTTTCAACTTTGAAAGTTCAACTTGGACCTTAAAATAATTCTTAAATGTAGTGACCTGTTTTTTACATATTATTACAGAAAAGTACAGCAAAGCCTTTGTTGTGTGGTAGTGAATAGGGATATACTGAACTTAAGTTGTTTAGCCCCCACTGTATGCTAGTGCCTGAGGTTATTCCTGTCCACGTGCAAGACGGCATTTCCCTGTAACACTGAACTTCATAAGATTCCTCCCTGCATAATTCTACAACCTGTCAAGGTCCCTTTGAATCATAGCAACTCTCTGCTGTATCAGTCACTCCTTTCAGTTTTGTATAACTTGCAAACTTGCTCAGTGTACACTCTGCCCCATCCTCTAGGTCATTAACAAAAATTTTAAGAGGTATTGCACTCTGGGTCAGCCCGTGGAGTACATCAATAGTGACTGGCCTTCAGCTGGAGTCTAGCAGTTCAGCCAGTTTTCAGTTCATTTACTGTTCATTCACCTGTCTCAGAGGATGCTGCAGGAGACCGTTGAAAGCTTTTCTGTAACAGGATAACAACAAGTATTACCCTCCCCTCAACCACCAAGTCAGTCTTATAAGATTGATTAAGCACAATTTCATTATGGTAAATCCATATTGCTAATTCCTGATCACATTCTCATTCCTCGTGTTTTTGGAAAGAGTGTCCAGAAAGATTTGCTTTATCACATTCCTGAAGATCCACATGAGGGCTGACAATGCTTCATCCTTCTTCTTGCACTTCCTGACAATAATTTTGGTGTTTCCTTTCTTCCAAACTGTTGGAACCTTTCCCTGCAAGCTGGAACGTCTCCCCAGCACTGCAAATTGTAAATGATACATGCAACCTTCATTATTTTTCATCTTCAGTTTTCCTGTTGGGTGCAAAAGTGATTCAATAACACTGACTAAATTTCACTCATATTGATTATGGCCTCTCAGTTCCTTTCAATTACACCTTTCCCCTACCTTTCCTATGCACCAGTATTACACATTTGCAAAGCACAACCCGGAAATTTCTATTTCCCAGTCACCATCCGCAAGACAGGTTTTGTGTACCTAGGTAGCAATCCCATAACAAAGCAAACGTAGTATGAACGGTTTCAAAGTGCTAGAGAGACTCCAGCTGTCCACTACAGGCATCAAAAGGGCCCTCCTAGAGAGAAAAAACTTCCTTGTAGCAGCATGACTTCTCCACTGTGATGCGACTCAGTCTGCTTTTTATTTACTTCACACAATCCTGAGTAAGTGGTTTGATAGGTAATCTCATTCTTCTAGTTTCAACAAAACTGATCACTTCTCAGTGTGAAGTCTGCTTCCTGATATTCAATATTTATCTACATATATCCTCTGGCTTTAATATCTTTTTAACAATAATTACATTTGAACTCTGATTTTAATATGCTGGAAAGTATTAGGAGTTTTAGATTCACTGCTAGTTGTGTATGTGTGGATACAAAGACATTGCAAATATTTAGATATAAGAATGGAACATATGCTTTCCAGGCCTTTGAAAAAAGCACTTACTGCAGAGGTCTCCAACAGTATCCTTGTCAGTATTCACAGGAACAGAGGCAGTACATAAGGGAAGAGATAAGGTCTATCTGCCTAGCACTAGTGACCCCATACCTAGGCACTGTTGTCTCGCTTCCTCCACCTCCAGCCATGCATTGCAGAAAGGACATACATTAGAATGAGTGCAGCAAAGGCCACTGTTGTTGCAGGATCCTGGAGCACCCATCTTTTGAGGAGAGGCTGAGGGACCAGATCTGGAGAAGAGGTCAGGGAAACCTACTGGCAGCCTGCAGAAGCCTACAAATGGTAATCGAGAAGATGGATTGTGGCTCTTCACAACGGTAAATGGTGGGAGGACAAGAAAGTAGAAATGTGAGTTGAGACAAGAGAAAAGTTTCACACTGGATAGAAGGAAAAACTTTTTCACTCAGAGAATAGTCAAGCGCAAGAGCAGAGTGTAAATTATTCCCAAAGCTGGAATTGCATTGTTTTACATAATGAAGACAGCTTGCAACTGAAGTTCTTCATCATCACCAAAAATCTGTGCTGTTGTCTGGTTATATTTTTATTTTTCTTTTTAAACTGTTACACAATGGTCACTATTTACCTTTTCTACCATGTAGGCTAAGGATAATTTGCTATTTGTCTGTTTTAAAGAGATTTTTTTCCAAAATTAAAAGCACTTTCTCCAGTTCAGATTTCATCAGGCCCAAAGAGGAGGAAGGATTTTGTACCTGCTTTAATATTCCAAAATTTCTGTCCTGAGTGACTCTGGAGCTTGTGATTTCTGACTAAGTGTGGAACCTTACATTTGTCCCTACATAATTTCATCTGCTTTTTTGGAACAGTTCTGCAGCTTTTCCTGTCCTGCCTTCCTGAATTCTATTTCTCTCCTTGATGAAGGGTTGAGCTGTACAAGCCTGGCTGTTTTTAAGCAAAAAAGTAGTTTCAGGGTATTAGATTTAATAGAATAGATATATTGTAAGTCTACTCTCTTGTTTCATGTTTTATAGCCTGATTTAAGCACCAATAAATGAGTCAATAGCTATGAACTCATTCATAGAGTAGTCCCAGTTTATTTTTAATGTTTATCATTTTTTAATATTTCCTAGGTAATGCAAAAAATCTCTTTTGTGCACAAATATCTGTTAAAATTGGGTTTGTCTTTTGGAAATTTTCAGATTTGGGGCTTTTAAAAGTTAGCAGATTTTTATTTCTGATTTATATTTAGGTAGCAGAAAAAAGTTAGAGGAATATAAGGGCATCTTGACCAGTAATGATCTTGGCCTGGTTCTTATGCTGATAATTTTCCGGTATAGCAACCAATATGTGTGTGACAGTACTCACACACAAAACTGACTTATGGTTTTTACCTTGTTACAGAATCATAGAATCACAGAATATGCTGAGTTTGAAGGGACCCACAAGGATCATCAAGTCCAACTCCTGATACGGCAAAGGACCATCCCCAAGAGTCACGCCATGTGCACCAGAGTATCATCCCAATTCTTCTCGAACTCTCTCAAGCTTAGTGCTGTGACCACTTCCCTGGGGAGCCTGTTCCAGTGTCCAACTACCCTCTGGGTGAAGAACCTTTTTCTAATATCTAACATAAACCTTCCTTGACACAACTTTAGGCCATTTCTTTGGGTCCTGTCTCTGGTCATCACAGAGAAGAGATCGGTGCCTGCCCTTCTTCTTCCTCTCACAGGGAAGTTGTAGACTGCAATGAGGTCTCCCCTCAGTCTCCTCTTCTCCAGGCTGAACAGACCAGGTGACCTCAGTCACTCCTCATATGCCTTCCCCTCCAGGCCCTTCACCATCTTCATTGCCCTCCTTTGCATGACCTCTAAGACCTTAATATCTTTCTTATACTGTAGTGCCCCAAACTGAACACAATATTCCAGGTCAGGCCACATCAGTGGCGAGCAGAGTGGGACAATCCCCTCCCTTGATCAGCTGGATACTCATGTTCAACTTGCCGTTGACCAAGACCCCCAGGTCCCTTTCCATGGCACTGCTTTCCAGCATCTCATTCCCCAGTCTGTCCATACATGTAGGGGTTGCCCCATCCCAGGTGCAGAATCTGGCACTTCCCCTTGTTGAACTTCATATGGTTGGTAAAGTCCTCTGATTTGCCAAGGTCTGTCTGCAGGGCCTCCCTACTTTCAAGGGAGACAACAGCTCCTCTCAGTATTGAATCATCTGCAAACTTTCTTAGTATCCCTTCCAGTCCTATGTCCAAGTCATTTACAAAGATGTTGAAGAGAACAAGGCCCAAGATGGAGCCCTGTAGAACCCCACTAGTGACACCTCACCAGTCTGATGTTCTCCCATTCACTACTGTCCTCTGTGCTCAACCCGTGAGACACTTGCTCAGCCACCACATGATGTGTTTATCCAGCCGTGTGCTGGACAGTTTGTCCAGAAGGATCCTGTGAGAAACAGTATCAAAAGCTTTACTGAAATCCAAAAAGATTATATCAACTGTCTTCCCTTGATCAGCTGGGTGTGTTACCATGTCATAAGAAGAAATCAGGTTTAATAAGCAGGATTTCTTCTCATGAAGCCGTGCTGGCTGTGACAGATGACAGCGTTGTCTTTCAGGTGTTTTTCAATACCTCCCAGAATAATCTTCCCCATAGCTTTACCAGGCACTGAAGTGAGACTGACAGGCCTGTAGTTGCCAGAGTCCTCCTTCTTGCCCTTCTTGAAAACTGGGACAACATTCACCAGCTTCCAGTCAGCTGGGACCCCTGTGGATTCCCAAGACTGCTCAAAAATCATCAAAAGAGGTTTCGCGATTCCACTAGCCAGCTCTTTGAGGATTCTGGAATGAATCCGTCAGGCCCCATAGACTTGTAGGGATCCAACTAGAGCAACAGATCTCACAAAACTTCAGGGTCTCACAGTCTACCTTATAAATACTTCGCATTTTATTGTTTAATGGACTGACAGTTTCTCTTTATATATAACTTTAGTGTATTAACTTGTTAAAAGCATTCCTTCTCTGTAGCGTAAAATATTTCTGAGACATTCATTTAAGAAGCATAAAGGCAATACAATTGTTGAACTCTTTTGCTTTGCCTATGGATGTTTTAGAAATGCTGATGTATAAATACTAGTATTTGCCTTTCTTCAAGAGCCATGGTGAATATTCAGTCTCCAAACCCTGGGAACTTCCTAAAGCAACATTATTTCTGTTATCATTGAACTTCTGTCACATCTACTGAGAAAGTTAATTGTGATTACTACTTTTCAGGGAAATTACACAAGTTAGAATCTACTTCATTCCTTGTGCTGTTTTCTTACTAACATTTGTGAATTTGAGTGCTGAATCGAGTACAGCTGCATCAAAGCTAGAGTGAAGAAATTGGATTTCTGAAAGACACAGTTGTACAGAGATACATGGTAACTTTTCACCTGAAGGAAATGGACTAAATGAGAAATATTTACTTGGGAACTTTAAGAATTCCAGAAGAACAAAGAATATTTACCATAAACAGAAATAAATCAATGGTTGAAACTAAAGAAAGAAAAATACTAAATTCCTGTGTATTAGTTATTTTAAGTAAGGTAATTTTTTACATAATCTTGCAACCACATCTTGTTTGGCAAAGTTTGTACCTATTGTATGTTTTTATTCACTTGTGGGTGCATAGTCTATTCTTTTGAGCAAACATAAAAACAGAATGGTGTGTACTGTATGCAGCAACCTAGCCTTCTTTCTTGTGTGGAGGTAGTGGTCTTCATCTAGGAAGTCATCTGTACTGTGACCTTTTCAGAGTGCAAGCCTTTTCATCTTGCCATAAGCAACATCTTCCTCAGTGCCTGGGGAAGGGTGCCCTTTCCTTCCTAGTGCAGACTAGGACCTTTTAAAACCTTTTTGTACCTTTCCTTCTGCTTATGCACACGTGTTTCATTCATTCTACATCCATACAAACCTTGCTGTTTCTGTTACAAATTCGTGGAATTTAAGTGTACAAATAACATTATCTCAGGATTTGCTGCCATAAAGCTTCAGAAGAAACTAGAGTTCTATGTCTGCACTTTCAATTATTGGTATTTGATGGTTGTTGTTAGCCCATCCTAATGGCTCATTAAATTCTATGTTTGAATAATGATATGCAAGAACACCATGAAGAGTGGGTATATTCATGAAGAACAGGAGATTTCTTCAGCTTTAGGTTTCAGTTAGAACTTCCTTGAGGCTTCTCAGTGCTTATGGGTGCTCTGTGCCAATGGAGTAGATTATCAATGCTCTAGAGATTAGCAAATGTTCTAAATGCAGCAACTTATGTGGGACTTAAATAATCAAGCTTCAATATGATATTTTGCCAGGGAAATCTAAGAAAGGAAACAAAACAAGTTGTTTTAACAGGTTTTTGAAGCACTGAAACCAGGATTATTTTCTACATTCTATGTTTAACAGATTGTAATAGAATGTATGTCCAAACAAATATTCATCATTAATAAGTTGCTCATGATGTCTGAGCTGGCTCATAGACAACCTACAATACAAATTTACCTCAGATTTTACATCAAATTAAACAAAGAGGAGCTCTTTTTTGACTAAATTTTGATCAATACCATAATTCAATAAACCATGGTTATGCAGGCCTTGAGAATCCTTTCAAAGCTCTGTCTTTACGTGATCAAACGCACTGATGTGACTATTCACTACTGCATTCAATTATTGAAAATATAGCATGTTGTGTTGCTGTCGGAATCCTGTGAGTTTCTCTTTAGAGCAAGAAACTGATGTGCTGTTAGCTTCCACACAGACTCTCAGTGCTGGTCACATTTTGGGCTTAGATGTAAAAGACATACTATTATTCAGGGCCGTTAAAATTTGGACACGTTTGGCTGAGATTGTAAGAAATGATTGAGACCTTGGTTAGAAGCATTGCAGTCTGGAGAAAGGTACTTGTAAGCAAGCAGGCACTGCTTTTGCCACGGGGAATCAAACATAGAGGTAGGATGGTTTTAGTTAGACTGAAGGCTGCCATAAGGACTTCGGGCAGTCAATGAATATAACTTGGCAGGAAGTGATTTGACAAAGACTTAGGAATTGTAGCACTGAATGTTAAACCTGGTACTGCAGGACCAGTTTTTCATGGCATGTAGCTTCAAAGGGAACTTGAGAAGTATTAGAATTAGCTTCTGAAAAGCAGATGACCTTACAGTAAAATTAGTGAGCTACATTGATCCAGGGAAGAATCAGAAGTGCAATAGACTTTTGATTACCATGTTAGATACAGATGATAATTGCTTGGATTTTCTTTTTGCTATAAAAGACCAGGAAGCTCCAGTTAGGTGCCCTCAGTGCAGGAACTCTTTGAGGCAATGAAGAGATTTGTAAGCTTTTGAGTGTGCATGAGATGTCAGTTCCCATCTCACCCTCTACTGGCAGCAATACTCTTTGTATTCACATGCAGTCCTCCTCTATACATCTTAATTTTTTCTCTTCTCCTCAAATTCTTCAGTTTTGGTCATTTGCAAAAAAATTGGTCCACCCTTTCAAAAAGTAAATGAACAAACTACTATCATTCTATCCCTCTGTCTCTGCAGCCAGAATAGCAGTTCAGATTAGAACTTTTTTGAATAAACTACATACAATTATACAATTCTAATAATACTAAATCCAGAAATACTTTTTTTTTCCCCCTCACAGTTTGTTTTTGGGGTTTTTATTCTTTTTTTTCCCCTCTGGTATGGTTGTACGTTTAACGTAAGCAGCAGTAATAGGATTTTAACCTACTGTTGTGGTAAGCTAAATGGTAGCATTATCAAATTTGAAATGTGATTAAATTTTGAAATATCTTTTAAAAATATTAACCAGGATGTTATGAATGTGTGCTGAGTTACAAATAAATAGCCCATAAATCTATCCTGAACTGATTAATATTGTTCTATATATTACAGCTACCACAGAACTCTGCTAAGATTAGGAATTTGCAGCCTTTCATAAACTATTTTTCAGAAGCCTTTTTTTTTTTCCTAGCCAGATAAGCAGTACTTTATAAATACAACTTCTAACATTTTGACCATTCAATACAGCAGGTATCTACCTGGATGTGATCTGGAATTTACCTTGTGATTTGCTTAATTTCTACATTACAGATAGTGATCAGGCAGTCATCAGCATGATCTTACAGAATTGATTTTATAGACTGGAATGAGTTAAAGATATTATGTTAGCTTTTCTTGATCAATAAGTCCCTGATAACTAAGTTATCTGTGAATATCCTATGTCTCTCTGATGTAAAATGCATGATCTTACTCTTCTTTCATTAAGTTTCAGTGCAATTGCATAACTGCCCACAAAGGGCAAGATAATATGACATATATGGATCCTTACCAACATCACAGCTGACATCCACAATTTTGTGAAGACCCTTTGACTTAGACATGCCTAAGTGCATATCTGAAATTTCTGACTGCTCAAAAATATACTTAATTGGTTTAATCAGACAAAAGTGTAATGCAAATTATTTCCCAACTTAAACCTATTCCAAAGTATCCTTATGTTGGTTTTAAACTAAAACTTTAAAAATTTAATGTAATTTTTCAACAATCTTAAAATAAACATTTGCAAGAGTTTATTTTTAGAATGGCTAGAATATTAATGTTTTGATATTAGAGTGGTAATAGCAAGAAAAGAGATTATAAAAACTAAAAGCTATGATTTGAAAAGAGTAAGGTTAAGAATATGGAGGGGGTTAGTAACATTTTTTGAGATTTGTTATAATTTTTATATTTGCTATTTCTTATATTTTGTTTTACTGTACTTTATAACACTGAGGCCTTCTCTGTTTTTCACTCTGTTCCTCCAGGCAAGTAGGCTGGGTGTTAGCAAGTGTCTAGGAGGAAGCACAGCCAGAACAGCTGATCCCAACTGACCAAAGGAATGTCCCATACCATGTGACATCATGCTCAGCAAAGAAATTTGGGAAAGAAAGATAAAGCAGGGGGACATTCATAATGATTGTGTTTGTCTTCCCAAGTCACCGTTACACATGACAGGGCCTTGCTTTGCTGCGGATGGCTGAACATCTGCCTTCCCATGGGAAGCACTAAACGAATTCCTTGCTTTGCTTTGCTTGCGTGTGCAGATTTAACTTCACCTACTAAACTCTCTTTATCTCAACTGCAAGTTTTCTCACTTTTGCCCTTGTAATTCTCTTCCCTATCCTATCAGAGGGGAGTGAGCAAGTGGCTGCGTGGGGCTGGCTGACTGCCAGAGCTAAACCACAACAACAGTGCGATTCAACTACAGAGAAAAAGAAATATGTAATACTTCAGGTACTTGCAAATGAGTTTGACAGAGTTATTTTCACCACAATTCTAGCTATTTCTGATTCCTGTAGAGCTGACCATCTTGCACTTGTTATCAGATAGCTTTTTTTTTAAAAAAAATATTTTAATATTTAGGTGGTGTTTTATATAGTTTAATATTTATGCATGATTATTAGGAAATATAAAATTATCACCATCCAAAATATTTAAGGAAATTTTAGAGAAGCGTGAACTGTAAGAATAAAGTATTGCTTTAAATATTTTCAAACGTGTGTATCTGCAACAGTGGACACAAACCCTAGTAGCGTGGGATGTGGCTAAAAATTGTTTGTTCTATTTACCCACTCTTTAAATAATTCAGAAGCAATTCCAAATAGCTTTCTGGAAATTCTTTAATTCTTCCTGTATCAGCTCTTTAAAAAAAAAAAAAAAAGGCCCTAATGGCTTTTTAAAGCATTTGAAAAACTGCTACAGCTATGGAAATTTCAAATAAGAATTTAAAAAAGAGTACAGTATGACCTCATTAACTATCCCATGGCCAACTGCAGATCTAGAACCTGGGGAAAAAAGTGCATTAATTTAAAATGTGTATATGATTGCTCTAACTACTCAAGCTTAAACCAACCTCTATATTCTCATGAGTTGGTCTTCTTTGGGATTTATTCTAATTGCTTTTATCAATACATTTTTCTTTCATTTCATTATTCCTTTTATAATTCACAAAGGATATCCCACTCATTAATGAGAATTAGCAAGGCATTATTAAGATCAAACTCCCTTTTTCTTTTTTGCCCTTTAGCTCAAGGGCAACTACTGCAGATCTTTCTGATATCCTGGATAGGAGTGAAAGTAATTTATTTCACGCTAAGTTATTCTTCAGTGCCAGAATCCCAATGTCATATGGGGCACTTAGCGACAATCCCGTTCACAGTATTACCAAGAGCATTTAACAGCCCTCTTTTACTGAAGGATTTCTCTCCTAAAGGTTGAAATGTTTCATTGCTGGAAGCACCACTACAGCTGGTCTATGAGATGAGAGAGATAACCCTGCTCTCTGTCCTAAAGTCAATTAAATACAACCCTGAAGGCCACAGATAACTGAAAGTGGATTTTTATTTTGTGTGTACAATTTCTTGTACCAACACACATTAATTCTATATTATCAAGAGCAGTACTTGGAATGTAGCTTAGTATGGTAAATCTACTACTGCTTTCAAGCAAAACAGAAGCTTCCAAAGGTTTGTTAATGACCCTTGCTAGACTCTACTACTTTCATTTCCTCATATTAAAAAAAAGTATTTAGGACTAAAAATAGAAAGAGTTCTTCCTTTAGGCATAAATTCAAAGCAAAAGAAATTATTTGGATTCACAAATCCAATCATTGTGTTTATAAATTGATTTAGTTGATACTAAAAAAATGATAAGATACTGCTCAATCCAGTGTGTTCCTTTTTAACAACTTCCCAAGAAGTTTAACTGTGGAGCTTCCCTGTTTGGAGCTTTGTTTGTTCGGGAGTTTATATTTTTAGTCCACCTAAACATTTTCCCCCCCAGTTACCTGGTACTAGCCCCTTCCAAGGGACTAAATTCACCTGGCTTTCTCCTATGTGCATGAACATATGCAATCTGCATACAAGTCCGGTATATTTGTTCCAGTGCAACTTAAATGTCACTCTTTCAAGCAAGTTAGGATGCGCACTTTTTCTGCACATCAGCCATCACAACAACACATTAATTAAGAGCACAACATAGGCTGCAGATCTCTTTTATGTGCTTTAATTTTCCTATCATCAAATGCAAGGAAGGCACCATACATTTATTGTTCTGTCTGACAGCAACTCACACATGGTCATCTATTTTTGAATTTGCAGGTAAACCTCTCTCTTCTGTGATTCATTGAGTTCCATCTGCCATTAAGTTGCCATCACCACACATGTTGCTTTTTTAATTCAAGGACTTGCTAATATGACTCAATTTTTAATATGCACAGCGCATTTCTGTTAATTATAGACTGGCCTTACTGATAAGGACCTAGGTATGCATAACTAAACTGGCCAACTGAGTCAATAAAAACTGGAACATGAAAATTTGTGCTGATGCTTTTTACATGCCCACACAACTGAATTCTTATCTGAAAGTTGGAATTATTTGGAAAGAGTGAAGTTATGAGTTTCATACAACTGGCACAGAAGAAGTCAAAGGAAATGGTATGGAGAAACAGGTTATTGGTTTCTCTAAATACATCATATCTACTGCTGCATCACACCTAGTTAAAACAGAAAAAAATATACCAGCAAAGTAATATAGATGAGATACTGCTCCCTCAGATGTTCAGGAATTTTTCAGTCTAGTTCAATCTAGTGAGTCTTGGGAAAAGGTAGAAAGAAGAAGTAAACTGTACTGTCACAAGAAAAGAAAATTTTACTAGATAGTAATAAAATGTTTTGGATTATACCGAAAGATAGAGAAAGAAAGCAGTGTATCAAACATGAGGATCCTGGTCTTCTATCTTGTTTCTGAGGGGAATGAAAATATGACCAGCAGTCAAAAACTGAATTTTATTAGACATTTGTTGTCCTTTTGTATCACTAATTCCCAGGAGTTTTTTGTTATTGTACTGAAAAGCTTTCAGTTAATTAAATATATATCTAAGACAACCCTGCTTTCCAACAGATGACTGGGCAATCCTACTTAAATCCTGCTGCTCTTCTGAAAACTCTTATCTAAGGTCATCAAACACTCTCCCTTTTTCAGCAAAAGCAGTATGCCCTGAGGCTGCCCATTTTCTCCACTACCAAAAATATTTCTTTCTGTCTCAAAATGAGAATTCTAGTGGATAGGCCCTTTTCACCCACAATGGACTTCTGGTATCCAGGAATCATGATCTGAAAACTGTTATTCTAGGACACTAAATGTTTGTGAGGAAACTCAGGTGATGTTAATGCTCCAATCAGGTAAAACACAAATATAAGATTAAAATATCCAACAGTGTTTCTGAACATATTTGAATGTAATAGGCAATCACAAGCAGTAAATCAGCTGGTGAGGATCCCACTTCATTCCTGCAATTGAATTAGGTTTCAACTTAGATCCTTTGCCCCTGCAAAGTGCTGAGCTGTCTAATAGATAACATATTGCCCTAATCCATGTCTTGGAATTATGAAATCTGTTGCTTTTATGGTTGCAGCTGCTCTTTAATCTTTATATCAAAATATTTAAACTAAGGTTTGGTTTGGTTTCAAAAGGAAGAAAAAATTGCTACCTAAACTGAAACTTTTGTCAATGTGTCCAAAATTTTATTTGCTGTTAATTGGTGGAATTCACCACCATTTCATATTAAAAAAAAATATTTCTTATAAATTAAATGTTTTATTTCTTATTTTAAAAATGGACAATGTTGAATTATCTGGCTGTTACTTGTAAGAGTAATACAGGTATTTCTATCACGGGAGACTACAAAAAGTAGTGTATTATGTGGTGCAATGTCCACGGTAAAAGTCAACTTTGAAGTTTTGAAGTTAAACACTTTTTAGACCAAATTAACTGTATCCTCTCATGCAAAAAAAAAAAATCTTCTGTATCCTTAAGACAAAGTACTTCGCTGTACACAGGACTTTGGAAATCATGCTTCTTAACACACAGTGATTTTAAAGGATCTGCATAAAATAAAACAATTATTTAATAAGATTATCCAGTATGTCTTCTGATCCAGTAAACAGAGTGTGTCAGATTAGGGTAGCAGGCAACAGGTTTGAAATAAACTAGAGGCTGCTTTTCCTAAAATGGGACACTTAATCAGCAGAATTGTATCAGCTGGATATTCAAGACACTAAAACATCCAGACAGATGATATAAAGAAGAGGAATATATCAAGCACTAAGTATAAAATAATCAGCCTTGACTGATCAGTTATTACACTTTTAAAATTATTATTCCCTTTTCAAAAAATTGCTCCTATTAATACACATTATTGTTTTCAGAGACTACTCTTTCTGTCTTGGCCACTTGGTTGTCAGAAGGGATGATTTCAAAAACCTGTCTTCTCGCTGTCAGAAAGTGCTGTGGAAGCTTTATGTTACCTTCCATCATGTACTCATTCAGTGTGTCTGAAAACAACAAAAAAATTACACTAGCAGGGACTTTGGAAGTGTACTGAAGCTCTGAGACAAGCCTTTAAAACATTCTTAACCTGATTAAAAATTACTCTGCAATAGCCTAGAGTGACATATGCTTATATTATTTCAATCATGTATCAGACACAACTAGATCGTCATGACAGCGTACCTAGGTTATTAAGTTTCTCTCTATTAAGGTTAATTCTTTTTTAGTGGGACCATGGATAAAGAAGCTACACAGAAATGTCTTCTGACTTTGTCATCTGAGAAGGAATGAGAAATATGCATCATTTTCAGTATTTCCAATAAGAAAATGCAATTTCAGTTCTCAAGTTATCTTAGCAAGCACCTGTCAGCGTTTGAGAACACCAGTTGTCACAGAGCAGTGAGTCATATGGTTCATAAGACAGTGTGTTGATGTGCTGTGAAGAGCATCCTCTTGGGCACAGGAAGTATTGTCTCCCATCCTCACTCAGTGCTGCTGCTAATTACAGTCATGGCTGGGAAGGGCACTGGCAGATGCCTCTCTTTAGGTGCTTTACGTGACTTTCACTGTGGTACCTTGGGACAATGTGGAAATGGCAAAAAGTGGAATAATCCATTAATAAAATCAGACATAGTAGGTTATGCTCATACTGGTGTTAAAAGTATAGAAATTTCATTTGATAAACATTTCCTGATAATGTGAAACAAGCTTATGAGCTTTAGACAGTATAAAAGGCATGAGAAAGCAGACTGAAAACAGGACACAAGAAAAGGAAATTTTTTGAAACAATACACTCTGGGCTATGCTGTCACTTTGGTTCCATAGTAAAGGTCAGATGGTAATATGAAAGTCTAACATCCTTCTGAATGCTTATGAAGTTAACAAATGTTAAATCTCTAATGAAGCACATTGGTATTTTAGAGGTATAGACATTCTTTATGTGTAAAACTTTGTGGATCAGTACTTTCTGCTGTACTAACCTTGAAATATGAGGTTAATTGCAACAGAACCTCACTGTTAGACCCACACAACCTGACATCTTTCCAGATCAGTTACCAGAGGTACCAAATTAAATAAGGCATTCAGTAAAGGAGAAAAGTCTTGGTTTTGTACCCATAAGATTTGTCTAGATGTGTCACATATATTTTTCTATAAAATACATAAAAATTAATGAATATAGAAAATGACAACTGTTTTTTTACACAGTCTGAAGAAATTCTTCCACGTAAAGTGTTCAACTGCCTATTTGCATTTCTGCTGCTCTGATCTCCACGTAACTGGATTCCAAATACTTGATTAAATTGTGTTGGTAGAGGAAGGATTTAGCTAACTGTGGACATTACTTTCTTGGTGAAGTTCTGTATGGTATCCACAGGAGAAGGCAAGAATGCCTACCAGTGGCCTCTCAAACTCCTTCAGCAGATTCTTGCTCTAGGGATTCAATTCCCCATTCTTCTGCTTGTGTTATTAACTTCCAATTTTCTGATGGTCAGTCTCCTGAGCATAACCATAAATTGCTGGCTTTCTAGACATGAACTAATTTCTTTTTCCTTTTGCAGCTTGACAGAGATATATAGGTTTTCCATACTTTATCCTGTGCTATAATCTCTTCTGTGTTTCTGGTCAGTGTCTGATATCTTATAATGGGTTCTGTCAAAGTTCTATAGTTGTCTATCTGAGTCATTAATTGAATACAAGTAATAAATTAATCAAAGGATTCTTGTGTGTGTAGTCTCTAAACATGTATTTTATAATAGCATCATATTTCTGTTGAGGTGTTATAATCTTTAATCTTATTAGATACAATTTAATAACTCTCCCATCCTAACAAATGTATTAGCATTTTTAGTTTCATGTAACTTTCTGAATGTTACTGTGTGCTGAAATTTCTTTCTGATTGCTTTTGCTCCTGTACAGGTGTCAGAGCCTTGCTTGAGTACTTTCAAGACATTGCAACAATGTCTCTTATTCCAGCCCCTTGGGAATTCCTTGTCCTTCCTCTGCCTTTCTGCATAAGATAATAATGTTGTCCTTTCTGTAACCATGCTTTCTTGTAATATTAGTGAGTGGTATTGGGTTCTTGAAGAAAGTACTGAACTGAATGCAAATGTTGAAGTTCCTGCAAAATCTAGAATTTCATTGCAGACAGGCTGCTCTTAGGGTCTCAATGGATTCATCCTCAGCAATTTTATGTGCAGTATAAGGGAATATATATAATCTCCCTATTATTTTAGTATTACTCAATTTGTGGCCATCAGCATATTCTTAAGTCTTGAACTCCACAGTCAGTGTGAAAATGGTTGGAAAGTAGTTGTCCAGCTTCTTCATGCATGAATACCAAATTTGGAAGTGATATTTGCTGCACTGAGGTAAGGCTTTTATTTCTGCTAGGTAAACATGATTCTGTATCACACCAAAGTCTTCTAGCACACTGAATACTGTTGGACATAGTTGTAGAGACTGACTGTGACAGCACATAATCTACCTAGTGGAAAGTTAAGACAATATCTGACTTTTCCCATGGTAAAGAGATTAAGCACTGCACTGAACAGCACATTACTAATCTAATTTTACAAGTAATAGAAAACAATGTAATTTTCATTTTGTACATTTATTTAGCAGTAGCAATTCAATAACTTCTGTGTTTCCCACAGAGAAATTTGAAACTTAGTAGTCTTTGGAAACAAGTATAAACCTTTTCAGCATATTATCTGTCTTTCTCTATCCATACTGTGTATTTGTGTCAAGTGAGTATAGACTGCCTTACACAGAGTCTTACAACTCCTTGACAGAATGGATTTACTTTATGAGCACCATTAAAATATTTGGCTACCCCTTTTCACAGTTTGGTTGTTTTCCAGATCTGCTTATGCAGAGTTGCTGTTTCTGTCAGATGAAATATACGGGCACATTACCTTGTCTGACAGAAACAGTAGGCATCAAGGATTTCCTGAGAAGAAGCATCAATATGCATCATGTGAAGTGTTGTATTTCCCAACACTACTAATTACATTATCGCCTTAACATTGACTTCTAATAAAAGCTATAACTAAAATGTGTACTACTGTTTATCTTCTTGAAAGAGAATTCATCTGACAGACTCCACAGCTCTTTTATCTCACTCATTGCCTTAAAGTGACTCAGAGCCCACTCCAGATGAATCAATGGCAATAATCCAATTTAATTCAACAGTGGGAGGCTAGAACCACAGTGACAGCAAAAATGTCCTCCTTATACATATAGTATGATGGGAGTTGATATTTGTACTTTTAAATTGTGCTCTTAGGAGTTTTTATTTTTTTTTTTTTTAATTTTCAGTTTTAAATTAGATATGACATGTAACCGGACTAAAAGATAAGTAGGTCAGCTGTCAGGAAAAGTGAAATTTATTGCACTGAAAAGATTCCATGTTAAACCTAATCTTAGCTATCTATTCAGATCCTTTTTTGTAAAAAATCATAGCTGATATATATTTTGTTTCTGAGAGGGAAAGATAATACCTAAAGAGAGGACAGCAATATAGGGTAAACAAAATTGAGAAACCATTCTGTGGGTGAATATGAAATAGCAAAAACTTGCTCTGTTACAAAGATATGACATATATATATGTATATATATGAATTTTATATGCATGTATATTCAGAAAAATATGTCATTAATTCAGGAAGTCACTAAAGTAATAAATGCAACCAAGTGCAGCACAGTGTTTCTAGAATACTCTGAAGATAACCAGAGGTTTGTGAAGTAGATACACACAGTGTATAGCAAGTGGCAAACAAAGAACCTGAATGAAGTAATCTGTGCTGAAAAATCTAGATAAGATCCAAAAAACATCTAAGACTAACTTGCCCATAAGCATAATTTGCAAAATTCCATTTCAGAGTTAATTAACCCAAAAATATTAGCTCAGCTGGTTACAGCACAGGGCTAATAACACCAAGGTTGTGGGTTTAATGGGCCATTTGCTTAAGAGTTGGGACTCAATTCTTGTGGGTCTCTTCCAACTCAGAATATTCTGTGATTCTGTGAACTGGAAAACCAGACAGCTAAAGGCATAGAAAAAACAAAGGTCTGAAACAACCTACTGTTAAAATGTCTGAAGCCAGAAACCAACTGCAAATTTAACAGGGAAAGAAACCAGGTATACTAAGGGTGAGGGTTACACTGGAATCTGATCTGAGTCACTGAAGACATGGTAGCACAGAAAGCTCTGCATGAGTAGGGCAGAGAGAAGAAAATGTAAATGAAATTTTGGAGTCTTGCTGGAAGGGTATGACAAGAGCTACCGAAGTAAGATTAAGGTAACAGGAAAATCACTTGGAAAGTTCAAGGAAGTAATAGATAAGCCATAAATAATTTCCAGTGTCTGAAAACACTTTAGTGATCAAAGGGGGAGGAGACCAGAGAGAATATATTTGAGTATAGCTGGCTCAATTTTATTAGTAAACTTTAAAAAAGTAGTTCAGGAGAATCTGAGAGGTGAAAACAAGAGACTACTTAGTTTCGCTGACCTTATTGAGAATCAGAGTGAAGAATATGAATTGAGAGCTTTGATAACAACTCTCAAGTATAAACAAACCAGGACTGTAATAAAGATTGTGAATTCACTTAGCAGTCAATCTTGTTTGAAAAGCCCTTAAACTTTGAAATTCTGCACTAGATACAGAATAAAAGAAAGTAATTTGTCATGCAATTGATAACCTTCTGCTCCTTTCCTTAAGTACCAACCGAATTGACACCAAACTGCTCAATGCCTCTAAATGATCACTTCATATCTCAGCCCTTCGTTCTTCACCCTGTAAAGATCTTGTTAAATAACCAGTTCTGACCCGGTAACTTCTTTGTGTTTAGCAATCATTAGTTTTTACATTTTAACACTTTGCAGTGTGCAGTTTGTAAACTCCATCAGGCTGTTAAGCACAAGTTAAAATAAACATAAAGGCATGCAATACTCATGTTTCCTACCTCTTCCCAAATGAGTACTTATTATGTTGTACAGATCAATGTCTTTAAGCAAAACAATAATTTTAAAGCTCTACTCCCCTAGTTTCTTCCATATTTGTTGTAATTGCATAACAACAGGGATTTCATATCCTGTAGTAAACAATGTGGATTTTCTTGGCAAAATTCGTATAGAATGTATTTATAGCATGCCAGCTATAAGTGTAACACACAAAAACAAGGGAAGGATTAGAAAAGTAATAACATTTCAGGCATATGCTTGAGAAGGAGAGAAACTGAAATTACCACACTGATGCAGAAGTCTACTGCCATAGTAATTTTTGTAGCTTCTTCATAAAAAGAACAGAGTTCAAGTCTATTAATTACGACAGATTAAGAAGCATGTCAAGTTTGACCACGTTGTGTAATACTGCTCTTTGTAACAATCTTATAGCAAATGCTACAACTGCTTACACTGCATTAGGATTTCAGAAATGTTATTAAAATTTATTTCTCCTGTTGGAAAATAAACAAAATGAAATATATCTTGAAATTATTGGAGTATCTGTGCTAGCTTTCTTTCCACAGCCTGTTTGTTGGTACTGTATTTAACTGCCCTTTTGTAATAATTAATGACAGCATAAATATACTCTCTATATATGTATGTGTGTAAATATATAGTCTTGTTTATCTAATGTTCAACAAATTAACTCATTAAATGTACTTGGAAAAGTTAACATTAGTTCAGCTTCTCAAAACAGTAGAAAGCATGATATTTGTGTTTATCAACACATTTGGAAAAGAAGCAGGAGTTTCTTTAGTGGTAGGTTTTGGAGGGTTTTTTGTTTTGTTGACTTGTTTTTTTCCCCCTGAAGCTAAACCATATAATCAATGGTTCTGATTTAGAAAGAAATGAAAGAGATTCGACTGATCAGAAACCCTCAATTGCAGAGAACGACTAGGTGTATGAACAGAACAGGAAGGTTCTTGAATCTTGAAATATTTCGTAAGAACAAAATGGAAAAAAACAATCTTGGACCCATTAAAATAAAAAATTTTGTTGAGAAGCTGACTTGGTGTAGGAGGCGTGTCCCAGGGGTGCAGGGGGACGCACCGAGGGCAGAGAAACCAAGGGGCATGTGCCAAAATAGACAACCCCATTGGCCACAAGGTCACATGGTTTTAGGGGATAAAAGGGAGCGCCAAGTTTGAATAAAGCCTCTTTGATTTCCACCTCATTGGAGAGCAGACTGCATTTCTTTATCATATAAAGACGACCACAGTACAACTTCGGTTTTCAGAGGAATGCAAAGCAAGATTTATGTCTTTTGGTTTGGCAGAATGCAAAGCTGTTTAAAGCACTAAAGGAAATAAATTGAATATAGAATTTTTTTTATATTACCCTTAAGACTTGTTACTATACTGTCTGTTATATTCCAATGATTTTCATGAAGACTGCCTAGATTTGTTAAAGCTTTCAGTTTTGGTTACTAAAGATTTGGTGCTGTGACAGGTTGTATAATGGAGGGTAAAAATAGATTCTGGGGATTGTATCTTCAGTTTTATGCTCCACTACCAGCTACCACTTTTTTTTTTTTTTTTTTTTTAATGTATCACAGACCAGAGCTATCTCTTCTAAGGGGAGAGGAAATGGGAAAGACCAAACAAGAAGGAGCACACAAGGACTCCTGTTTTAGGAAAATCTGTATATATTTGACAAAGACTAACCCAAATGCAGATTCACAGACTCACCTTATGCCTTGTCCATACTTGGTTATTAGAAAGTCTGAGATGTGAGAAGAAGGAGCAGTCTCGTATAAAATAAATCAGGAGTATGTCATAGAACTTTTCATTGCTAATAGATTACTGGAATTTGGATGAGACTGTGTTCAAAGATCTGGGCAGCTTCTGTCTCAATCTCAGTCATGTCCTGTCTCAGTCTTAAATGCTTGAAATAACCCTGAGGTCTCTAATGCCAAATCTACTGAGCACAATCAATGTGGTTGAACAGCATATATTTACAGCCTGTGACTGAATAGTAATAATGTTCTTGTGTAGTTGTGGTTAGTACAGCATTCACTAAACTACATAATGTTAGTTGCAATCACTGTTTAGAATATAATGTGCTCACAGACTGTACAATAGAATTGCAGTGAGCTGCTGTTAGCTAATGGGTCACCTAAGCAAAATGACTAGGAGGAAGATTACAGCTGAATTCCCACGTGACAAATGTCTTAATCATAAAACCTAATAAAATTTGTCACTTCCTCTTGTGCTGCCAATACTTGGAGAGTGGTGGCCTTGTCACATCAAGGTTGAATTACATAGATAAGCAGCAAAGAAATTAATGGTGACTTACAGACACCCACCATAATTATCATTGCCACTTGTGGTCCGACAGCTTCTGATTATAGCAGTGCAGTATTTTTCCATAGCATTAAAATTCAGTCTACATTGCACTGTGATAAATTCATGTCAAATGCATCAGTAGTGTCTGATACCCAGGGAGAATTCTTAAGGTATTCTCTCTGACTTAGTGTAGGTTTGTTAAGTTGCTATGGAACAAGTTAAAAAGTTGAAGTACAAGACAAAGAGGAAGAGAAGAAACTAAAATATTCAGCATTGAATCCAATGAAGGATGCTTTTTGCAAGCTCCCTTAAAATTGTTATAAATTAGCAATTTTAAGCAATCTGGATTTTCAGTTATATAACTTAATGGGATTTGAATTTTCCTTGTTGATAAAACTAAATTGTTGGAATTTGCATATATTTTTAAGTAAATATGCTGAAAAACACTGAAGTCTTGTCAGTTTCTAAAATAATATATGACAGGTAAAAGGTCTTGATGTGAAAATTTTCTAATTTTTGTCTCTCTTATTTTCCATATACAGGCATCAAGGTTTGTTTATGACAGACCATTTGCAGATAATTTCCTACCTATGACATAATACAAGCTATGAAAATGGCATGTGAAAGTCTTTTTCTTTAGTGGTCAGATGTTACAGCTTCTTACCATTGATGCAACACCTCTGGAGACTGGCAGCTTTACCTAGGGCTTAACGCTGTTGTAGTGTCATGACAGAAACAAATACACATTTAACACATGGAATGCATTATATCAATGTAACTTAATTTACATAGATAAGGAAAATTGTAGTATCTTTAAAAATAAAAAAACCATTTCTTTCAGTAGCTGAGTATTTTATACTTTGTCTCATAGGCCAACAATATAATTAAAATGAAATCACTAAATATTATTCTATTTTTGATAAAGGCATTAAATATTCCTCAGCAAAACAAAAGGTCCTACACTGTTCCGACTAGCATGAACTATGTAGTCAAAGTGCATTACCTTGTAAGATGTAATCAGAGATACTGTTTATCCCTTCAATAGATAACAAACAGATATCTTCTCTTCATTTAAATAGTCTTTTCTAAATAGGCTCACAGCTTAAAAAACAATGAGTATTTAGATCTACAAATACTCCTGTAACCCAATTTTATCTGGAAAAATAAGGCTTTATTTATGGATACTCTTTAAAAGAAATCAAGTTTTCATCTTAAGATTAAGATACGAATTTTTTTTTTCTCCTCTCACATCCCTTACACCTACAGGCTATGTTTTCTCCATGTTACCTGAAGAGGCCTTCCTACTTTAGTCTTTTCCATGTTTTTTTGAGCACAAAGCTATGAATTGTATCTCCTCACAATTTCAGTGGATTTGTAGTCACTTTTCAGAAATCTGAAGGTCAACTGGGGCAAAGCAGAAGAAATGGGAAGGAAATAGATTCAGCTATATGGGTTCTGAACCTTTCATGAAAAGAAAGAAATTGCAGAATATTAGTAGTGGCAATGGCAATACTTTTATTGTGATTTTAAAACATAAGGAACATGCAATTAAAAAACTTTGATGGTCACAGCAGGTGTGACTGTTGCCTTATTCTTTCCTTCTAATTTTTGCTGTTCCTCTCACAAAGAAATGTTAAATGAGAGATTGATGATGACAGTAGGAATGTGCTACTAAAACTTCATTTTTAATAGAAATTATATACTTTTGGTTTTGTTTTGGTTTTTTTGTTTGTGTTTTTATTTTTGTTATTGGGATATTTTTTAACACAGTTTGCTTTTTCACCAAGTACAGTTAAGTACAGGGTCTTAACAAGACAGTTTCCTCATATGAAATTGCTTGTGTAAAGTACCAAAATATTTTATTTGATATGCACCAATTCTGAGAGTCAAGCAAACAGCAATTAATTCCCTCTTCCTTTTTGTTCCTCATTTAAATATCAAGAGAGATGTCCTGTGTGAAGAAACCAAAGAAACCAAAGTCATCTCAGGAAAGAAACCAAAAAATTCTGAAAATATTTCTTTTACTTCTTTAAATTTTCTTTCACTTCTTCAAATTTTCTTTCTCTTCAGGGGCTTCTAAGTCATTCTGCAGGGGCTTCTAAGTTATGTATTTCCTAATTGCATGAGTCTCCATGAAAAAATAAAAGCTGGCCAAAAAAAGATGATCCAAAGAAGGGTTACATGGTGTTGGACACTACGTAGAGTAATAAAGGCTTTGGAAAACTATTTAAGTGTTTCAAACAGTGAAGCTCAGAAGTTGGGTGTTTTGCTAATAACTGAGGGGAGGGGGAAGTTGTTAAAAAGTTCATCACTGTTTGACATTTACTTCTGCACATTTATTCATTTTCTCTCATTCTAACGGGTTCTCGTAGTTAGATGTACCGTGCAGCAGAAAGTTGTATGACAGAGCAACAGAGAAGCATGCAAGACTGACAAATTTTTATTTATTCTAAGTGATTGGAAAAACTGTGGTAACCAACATATTCCATACAGATTAGAGGAAAGAAATAATTCAGTGAAAACTGTGATTCTGTGACCATCCTTCTAGAATAGTCTTGGAAATTTTTAAGTACCAAAAAATAATTGATCTTCCTGACACAACTTCGTAAGTTTGATTTTTGTAGATTCAAGAAACAGAAAAAATTATTTTTGGAGGTCAATCCCAATTTCAAGTTAAGTGACCATATGTGACCATATTAAACTAATGCAAGATTTTGTTTGCTTGTAAGTATTGTTAAAATCCCAAATCAATAAAGAAGTTTAATATCTTGATTTTCTTACCCAAGAATATTGCTGTGTTTTTAAGTAAAACATTGCCCTGAAAAGTCTCTTAAACCACAATTTTTTTTGTCTGCTTGAAGTCAGGGGGATTTTTTTGTCTATTTTTTACTTAAATTATCTCTTGATTTTTAATACTGAGTCTAATATGATAAGAAATGGATGAGAAAGTTACTTTACTAAATCAGAGACATAATACTCCTTAATCTACAAACATCACAAAAAAAAAGAAAAAACAACAAGGGCCTTGCAAAATTCCATCCACAAACTTCACAGAAGAATAGTTAGATGCTATTTGGTTATCTTTTATTTTCACAGACTTTTAAAAATTAGAGTGCAAAGGTCTTTCTTTTGCAAACAGAATTTCTACTCTGGAAGGATGAGTTAAGGAACCTGACCAACCTTGACATTTTCTGATCCCCCAGAATGATAGACTAACAATCCTCCTGTGGTCCATGAAAGACTGTGGTAAATCCCTGAAAAGCAAAGCAAAGCCTGAGGATATTTTTGTCTGAAGACTGAACAGTAAATAGGGAGATAAAGGAAAAAATGTTGTAGCCTTCTGTTTTCCAGCCCTGAAGATACTCCTGTCATGAATCTCCAGCCATGTGATTCTTTTCCTACCAACTGTCAGCCTGACCTTTGGTTTCACAAAGGCTGTGTTTGTGATGGCACCATGGGGAATGTATTGCTTTAGCTATTAAGTATGTCAAATTCTGAGTTGATTCATTTTTTTCTCACACTGTCTCGTAAAATATAGGATGCAGATTAGGGCAAGTCTCAATAAACTTGAAGAATGGAAATTAATGTAATAGTTCTTGACTGAAATACTTCTGATTTCATTAACTTTTGCTGTAAAGTTCTTGCTTGCAGGACTTGTGTTTATCTTGAATTTGGAATTCTGTTGTTAGTTGAAAAGGCTAGTTTAGGTTTTCTCTGTGTGTCTGATCTCCTAGATGAACCATATAAGGGATACCACTTCTTAATGGTGTGTCTATTACAGATCTGATACAAGGCCTACATTTTGTAATATTCAACCTATACATAGTTCTTTGGCCCTGACCTTAAATAGGATCCTCTTGCAGAAGTGACTTTTCTACACTCCTCCTTCACTACACTGGTGAGAGATATCAGACGGACCCAAGACGAAAATCTGAGAAAGAGATGAAAACCACTTAGTTGTTATTTTCAGTTTGTTTTTTAAGGTAATTTCAACTTTTTTATAAATTTTACTTAAAGGTACAACTAGCAGTCCTAATTAAATTGAAAGTTTAATAAGGTAGGTTTGTTTGTTCTCAAAATAAGGAAGAGGGATTGGTTATTGCAGAATCCTATTAATACCTAACCAGATGTTATGTTGGTCTATAGTTTGTGACCATACGTAACTAATGCAAAATTTTGTTTGCTTGTATGTATTATTAAAATCCCAAATTTTTATAGAAATTCAATAACTAATTCTTCATTAAGCTTGTGCTTGTTAAAAATCATTATGTGCTACACTAAAAGATTGGTATCACATGAGGACACAGTCATTTTTGCTTTATACATTTTGTTTTAGATTTTAGTGGAAGTTTTAGTGGAAGTCAATGTTCTAAAAGACTCTTAAGTGATTGTGTTTAACTTGCTCGCCACCAGAATTTTTCAAAGGAAAATGAACACATTTCTACTTGAGACTGATTCAAGCAGAGTACTCTGTAAACAATCATTTCTCATAACACCTTGAATTTGCTTTGAAGATATGCTTTATTTCATACCCCAACATAACACTACCACATATATGTTCCCTAGGTTACTGTCTGTAATAGTATAACTTTTCACTTGTTAGTGACATTTCTAAGTTCTTTTAATTTATTCTGTAGCTTGTTTAATACTTTCAAGAAACAAAATTCTGATGCATAGTCATTTTATCTTGTTTACAGTATCATAGAACAGCCCAGCTTGGAAGAGATCTTGAAAGATCATTTGGTACAGTAAAGAATCTTTTTTTTTTAATTTTGGTTTTATCTTAGGATGTTTCAGTGCTAGTAATTGCCCTAGAGCAGAATCCTCAAGCCTTTTCGCTTCTTCTCACTTCTGTTACTTCCAGATTCTTCCTAGGTTCTGTTATGCTTTTCCAATTCCAGAACAATGCAGTAGTGAGGAAAATTGTCTTTGTTAGATCTTGATTTGCTTTGCTAAACAGCTCAACGGGAGTCAACACAGTACAGTGTCAAAAGATTTAAAGATAATTTACTATAGTCAACAGTTGTGCTTGTTTTGTACAGGGCGTGATTCAGTCCAACAGATGGACATTTACACTTGTGGTCTTCAGGGTCCTGATTTGTCACAGTAACTCACTGAAACCACTGAAGTTAAACAGGCATAACTCTGTAGTGACAGTGATGAATTAGGCTTTTACTGTAGTTGAGTAGAGCAGTTCAGACAACTCTAGAAAGTGTGTTATTCTCAAAATTTAGAAATCAATCTAAAATCTTGTTTTGCAAGATGCAACATTATCAGCTTGATTCGTCAGTTATACTGATTTTTTCTGAGGTCACAAAATTATTCAGTCTCAACAGTTTGAACAAAACCTTTCTACCTTTGTCTCTCCTTTTTTTTTTAGTTGTTTTTAGTTATTAAGTATAGATTTCTATAGGACCCTGCCACAACTGTTATACTGTGCACCTGCATGCAAGCCAGAACGTCCAGGGAACTCATCCAGAATAAAGAGAGGGGAGAGAGAGAAAGAATGAGCTATGTTCTCATTTCTTACTTGTGGTCAGTTTTTAACTCTACCAAAAATGAAGGAATACAAACTCCCGAAAAACACTGAGCTGTCAATCAAAGTAACATCTAGTTGGATCTAACACATCTGGGTTTTTGGCAAAGGACAAACAGTACAGATTACTTTAGTATGCCAGAGAGTACCAGTGATCATCTGATAAATCTATATAGATTACAGCAGTGAATGAAATTCATGTAATTCATCATGGCTAGGCTTCACGAACGAAGATTTGGGAAAGGCTCTATCCACTAATTAATACTAAGAATAATAGTAAAATTTTAAATATTTTGGATGGACTGACGGTGGATTTGTAAACATGAACCTCAGTCTGTGAAGAGTAAGTGGACATAGAAACTTACAAATTTAAAGAGATAAAATAAAAGTTTTCTTTAGCACCAGCCAAAGTCAATAGGGTAAATATAACTCATTTACCATTTACATATGTGGAATATAAATGTAGGGAAAATAAGGGTGTTACAGTAGAACTTGCCATGCCTGGTATAATTAAGCCGGATATAATCAAGCTAGCACATATAAAGCAGTAGTATTGTTTTACTGAGAAGGCTCAGACAGGTGTTATTACATCTATAAATCTGAGCCTTTTACTTCTTTGCTCCATCATGTGATCTGATGCCACAGCAGAACTCAAACCATATGGTGGTATATCCATCAGAACTCCACTCATCCTTTTATTACAAAATTACTTTTTTTAAGATATTGTATGAGTTAATGGTCTTGACGCATGCTGACATTCCTGTATTGAGATGGAGGGAGGATTCTGTGGTGGTAGTCCACCGCCATACCTGGTTTTCAGTTTTCATAGAGTAAGGTATAACACTTTGTTATGCCTCTTAGAGCATGCAAGGGTGTCCTGTATTTACAGACGTGAAGAAAGCTTGCTTTATAAGGCTCATTGTGATGCATATGGAGAAAGGACAAGAGTCCTCCTTCAGATGCAGGAAAGCTGAAGACATAAAAGCTTGCCTCCTCATAGGGATATTTTAAACTAAAAGAGAAGAGATTTAGGTTGGATGTTAGGAAGAAATTATTCACTCAGAGAGTAGTGAGGGACTGGAACAGATTGCCCAGAGAAGCTCTGGATGACCCATCCCTCAGATTAATCAAGGCCAGTTTGGATGGGGCGCTGGGCAGCCTGATCTAGTGGGTGGCATCACTGCCCATGGCAGGGAGGTTTGGAAGTAAATGATATTCAAGGTCCCTCCAACCCAAGCTTTTCTATAATATGGGGTTTCTATGATATTTCTCATCATACTGCTAACCATAGCATGAAATAAATTCTGTCAACAATTGTTTTGCTTCTTTGCATCAAAGAGCATTTTGTACAACTAGAAAAGGAAACTGGAGGTACAGGTTTGTGGTTCTGCTGCATCTGTCATCTTAGATTGCCCATAAAGTACCTAGTGATGACATAAAAAACACAGACTATCCTGTATGTTTGTGATAAAAATGAAAGTGTGAAGAGAGGTACACATACAAGTGATTTTTCTACATCTGGAGCAATTATATTTTATGTGAACAAGACAAAAATGAGCAAGCTGCTATGAATGATTCACCTCAAACCCAAAAACAAAATAATAAACCCAAACACCAGCAGAAGGTTAGCCTGCTTTGCATTGCCAATCAGGTTTAAACAATTCTGAATTGTCAGTCATGAAGGGAAAGTATTCCACTTCCTTAAGATATGAGCTTCAATTGATTTTTGTTTAAGGTTGTGAGGATTTAACACGTAAGACAATTAGTTAATGTCACCTGCTGAAAAAGACATTTGCAGTGAGTTGGGAAGATTTAAGGACATTATGTGATTTGTCCTGGGTTGTAATTCACCTATCATAAATTTACTGTCTCTCAGTATGTGAGAGACCCTTCTTAAGAGTTCATTGTCATGGAGAACTAAGGAGGATGATTCTAGCAGTCCAAAGCTGGAACAAAAATCTGTTCTGAGTCCTCAACTACAACAGTCAGCTTTGTACTTCTTTTATGTACCAGTGGCTATTTTTTAACAGCTAGTGTCTGCATGAGCTCCTCTCCTACTGCTTCTTTATTCCCTAAATTTCAGGGTACTTGCAATTCTTACATGGATCTCTTTTAAAGCAAAAACCTCATAAAACTGCTGTTCTTCTGGACCTGTTTCCATTTCTGTTATTTCTCAAAGTCTTATCTCTTCACCTGTTTTGCTGCCGTTCCAGGTTTTATCTTTAATTTTTCACAGTTTTCCCTTTAAAACAAAGGCTTATGCAATCTTATTGTGACTGTTTGCATATGCTGTAATAAAAGACTAATGAGTGCTTTTCCATTTTAGTGCACTCAAAATAATTAGCCTGCAAACCTCCAGATCTGTGTGTGTAATTTCCATGGCACTGCTATAAAGTAACAGGGATTTTTCAGGAACATGCAGCAGTTGGTGCATGTGCTATAGCACAATTGCTAATGTAAACAGGAGAGATTAATATTCTTGAAACCTTAAATAGCAAAGGACAATTTATTTTCTCCACCAGAAAAATACTCTTACTACACCATTCTTTTAACTGTGCTGTTAATAGCAGGAATTACAGGCCTCATTGCTGACTAGGTGTGCAAATGCATTAAGTAACAAGGGGGAAAAGTTCAGCTCAGACTAAAAGAGCTTTCCCACTCTCTGTAGGATGCTAAAGACATTATTCTTCCTTTATTTAAATAAAGAATTTTGCAAATAAACATCTGTACTTTGGTTCCGAATTATTTTTGGTTTGGCTGCTGAATGCAAAACCTGCATGATTTTGTACTGTTTCCGTCCTTATAAATCATCTGTCCCACTAGTACATTAGAGGTGATATGAATGATATATAAATATATAGTTTGAAAATATTTTCCTTCGATCTTGAAGAAAGGACTTAGTATGGGACTTGTGGATGCAATATTTTCCCTCTCTGAACCTACAGTTCTCTTTTGTCTTCAGCATCTTAAAGGTCTTGCACCCTAAATAATCTATGATTGTTTGAGGTCAGAGTTCTGCTTCTGCTTTTGTATTGCAATAGATACAGAACTCCTGACAGAAATGTGTGACATTCATTTTGTAAACTGAAATAATATTGCCAAACAGTCTGGCTTTAGCCAAACAATCTGTTGAAGGTACAACTGGACATTCAAAAATAGTGAATCTAGTGAAACAATTTGAGTTATACCATATACTTGGGGAATAACAAGAAAGGTGTTAACACAATTCTGAGGTAATCTTGAACTCATAAGAAATTGTTGTTTTAAATGCTTCTAAACTTCATTTTCTCACCAGATTAAAAAAGAAGCTCCCTTTTTGTTCATTTCATGTTTTATTGAGAAGCTAACTCATCTGGATGTAGCCAAAAGAGAGAATTAAGCTTTCACAATTTCTCATGAAACCTGTTTTCAGTATCGCCCACCAAACATTAGAACCCTCATGAGTGCTTGCTGCTCCCCTCTATCTGTTATCAGCTATACCCCAGAAGAGAACTCCGTATTGTTCCTGTTATGTCATCCATTGTTCTTACATTTACTGACCCTGTGAATATAACTATATTGAAATACCGTATCCCTGAGCAGAAATATGAAATTTTTGTGAAACATGAAGATTACATTATTATTGCTGTTCAGATACATCTTTTTGGTTACCCAGTGAGTTATATGGTGCTAATTTTCTGTGGAGCATTTAATTTCTATGAAACTCTCAGAAAGACCTACTCATATAGGACATTACCTTAAAAAATGCTATTCTTTCTAGTAAATTTTTGTGTCATGTTTTTCATGGATAGCAGCATTGAATTGTCTAACATGACTTTTTTTTTTCTGATTTCTGGGTTTTTTTCATTAACAGTTGGGGTTACAGAAAAAAGAAAAGGGTTAGCTGAAAAGTAAAGGCTAGACTGAAAATTGAATTCATGAATGTGGGAATACACAAGAAAAAGTGGGTTATTTTCCCCACCAATGTGGTGTTACAGGGCTGGCTTTGTTTTTTATTTTCCCAAGGCAAGCTTCAGATGTATGAGAACAGCAATACACTTAGTAAAAGATTTACTTTATTGACCAAAAATTACTGAAAAATATGTTGTGCAGTAACTATGTTGCAAAACTGGAAAAAGTAGGTTAAATACCAGGACAAAAAAATGCAAACAGAATATAAGAGATTCATAAATAGTTCAGTGAATAAATGTCAATATATTTACTGATATCTATTATCATTTTAATATCTTAATTTATAAATGTTCTGCTAGGTCACTTTTTGTTTGCAAGAGCGTTTATAGGGGAAAAATTAAGTAATTACTTGCAAATCCATGACATGTAGTGTGGTTTTAGAGATATTTTTAGAAAGTCTTATTACCTACACAATATATTTAAAAATTATGAGTATGAGAATTAAAGCACAAATTTTAATTAAAATAATGTGGTCAATGAAATAGAAAATCATTACTAGTAATTTAAACTAGAAAATAAGAAATAATCTGTGGCTTAAAAATGAACCAATGTTTAAAACTTGCTGTAAAATGCACTTAAAATTGCAAAGACAAAGAATGTCTATATGTAAATAAATTATAAGCTGAGGAAAAGATTCAGGTTTGCAGATGTTCACATCTATATATATTTGAATAGGTATGTTCACGTATGGTTTATAAAAATCTCTAGTCTTTAAGAATTCCAAATATACTATGATAGTGTGAATGCCACATTGGGATTTCCACTGAAAACAAATGGCATCCCCGAGGATAAACTCTTCTTAATAATTTTTTTTTTTATTCAATGAAATGTTTTTATATATGTATGAGTAATAAAACTGGTGAAGGATCTAGAGAACAAGTCCTTTGAGGAGCAGCTGAGGGAGCTGGGGTTATTTAGCCTGAAGAAAAAGAGGCTCAGGGGAGATCTTATCGCTCTTCACAACTACCTGACAGGAGGTTGTAGCCAGGTGGGAATTGGTCTTCTCTCCTGAGTAACAAGAGATAGGACTAGAGGAAATGGCCTCAGGTTGTGCCAGGGGCATGTTAGGTTGGATATCAGGGAAAAAATTTTCACGGAAAGAGCTGTTAAGCACTGGAACAGGCCACTCAGTGAGGTGGCAGGGTCACCAACCCAGATGTATCTAAAAGTAATGTAGATGTGCTGCTTAGAAATGTGGTTTAGTGGTGGACTTGGCCATGCTGGGATAACAGTTGGACTTGATTATCTTAAAGGTCTTTTCCAACCTAAAATGATTCTGTGATTCTCTCTTTTCTTACACTAATGATTCATTGTTTCTATGATTCTATGATGATCTTAATGATCTCTTCCAACCTGAACAATTTTATGATTCTATGTATAATGCCGTAGTAACCTTAACTGTTTAAGAATGATGATATAATACGTGCTAGTGATGTCCCTGTTTTCTTTTGAAGGTGATAGAAAAACATCATTACCTAGAAATTCAGAAACGTAAAACAGCCTTCAGATATTTTATTTAATGTTTTAAACCATGTTATTGCAAGAATGTATAAATGTGGAATATTTATTTTTGTAGCATCATATGCAAAACGTTTCTTGTTTTGTAAGAAACAGTCTTACAAACTGGACATCTTAATCTTGACATCCAGTAGCTATATCTATATATAAAAGTTATTGCAAATGCTGTAAACACACTGAAGGCACAAGATAAAAGCTGAAAGTTTCAGAAGAAATGGGAATTACACACATTCTTGGGCACAGTAAATCAGCAATATGAAAATTGTCCATTATAAAAATAAACTCTTTTTCAAATACCCTGAATGTAAGAAAGGTATATAATCTATAACAGTGAGATAATTGGATTTCACTGCAATCCAACTTAAAAAAACCTCTTAAATTCTTGAGTGATTGTACCCATTCCCCATAAGTCTTGAAAATGATGACACACCTGAATTTCCAAGTATCAACTGAAAGAAAGAAGTCTGAACAACATAATATAAAATAAAGCTGCCTTCTATTTTCTCTTTTTAACTACTTTTCTGCTTGAAGGCAGTCAGGAGACTTTCAAAGCCGGTAGAGAAGGGAGGAAGTAAGGGTATAAGCATACCTTATGAAAGCAAAAATTTACCTAGCCCACTGTTTTGTGGCTGGATTTAAAACCTGAAGAAGATGACAAAGCAGTGTACACATAAAGCAATGCATCTTAAGGATTTACCAGGTTGAAAAGATTAAAGATTTGGAGACTACATGCATAATAAATGACATCATCGGTTTTACTCATAAAAATATTAACGCTTTTTTTGCAGTGCACTCTTGTTTCACGAATTTATTTAACTGACTAATGAACTCATAGCATCTGCCAGAAGAGAATTCCTCAGCTTAATTACAGTCTATCCATGAAGGAAAATCGCACGCAGGTACTTCAGATACCAGGCAGCAGAAGGATTTAGGAAAATTTATTCCCTAAAGCTGAGAACATTAACATGACGATTCTACCTACAATGGGCATAAAATACTGTGCTGCTTTTTCCTCTCTGGGCCTTTTTAATGGCTTGTCTGGCTGCCCATCACAGGGCCTCCAAGGTTGTCAGGAAGAATTTTATCTTTTCAAGGAGTTAACCTCTCTGTATGACAAGAGAAGAAAAAACACCAAAATATCCATGGGAAGATGTTCCTTCCCAGAAAAGCTTCCTTGAGCGACATAAATTCCCCCCCTCCTTGAATAAAGTCTTCTACACTTACAGTGCCAGGGAAAGTACTTCAGTCTGATTGTTTTGAACCTCTCACTTCCCAACTTTAACTGATATTGTCATTACCTGTACAAGAGGACAGAGAGACACATTTCCTAATTGTTTTTCCTATGCTGCTCATGATTCTATCCTCTTCCTCTTTCCACTCTCTTCTCTCTTTCAAGATTTAGAGGCAAACATGCAAATGAACACACAACACCTACACAAAAAAAGAAGTATTGATATGGAGCACATTGTAGACCTTTGATCACCCTTGACACCCTTCTCTGAACTGTTTCCAATATTATCTGCTCCCTGAGAAGAAAAGGCAAGAATGTTACAAGGTCTTCAAGACAGAGACATGGATATGCACAGTGGGAAATTAATCATCTTTTCTCTCCTAATAAAGTACTTGGGTCTATGTAATAAGGATACACCATAAACTACTCTGCAGCTCACTATGTCTTCCAAGGAATTTCTTGTGCCTGGTGTTAAATGAGCCTATCACACTGAGGTGCTAATGATAAATTTTTGGTAGGAGTAGAAACTTTTTCAATTCGTCTTTCTATAGAGTGATGTATCATGTTGCTCTGATTGAAAACTTGGGTCATATTAATTTCAAATATAAAATGTCTTGCCTAGATTATGCCTCTGCAAGTTTCCCAGTCTAGCAGTTTATTCTCAGACCAATTTATATCCATAACTTCAAGTGCTGCAGATATTTCGTGCTCTTAAAGTATAGCTTGCTACATCAGGGCCTGTCACACTTGGAACTAGTTGGTACAAAATGGATTCAAAAGAGACACGCTGAACATTGTGTGAATGTTCATGATTTCAGGAATAGCTGAATATACAAAGATGATCTCTTTGGTAGTTCCTCATGATCCCCCTCAAAATGTCAGTCCATTTCCTATGAGTGTTAAGACAAGTTTTGTGTTAACATCTGTGCTTTGTCAAAACCAGCAAGACTGGGAGCTTTGAAGCTGGGCTACGTTTTGCGTGGTTGTACAAGAACAACAATATGCATCCTTACCCCAAGGGATGGTTCACAGACATCTCCCAGTTGTGCAGCAGTACAATATGAGTGAAATACTATCTGTGACTGCAGAGATATTTCATGAGAAGGGTTAGCTCTGTTTGAATGGCACATTATACAGTATTAGACAAAAATGAACAGGTCATATCAATTAAGTATATAAAACCCGCACAAGGGTCAGAGAACACCTGGCAAATTTCTCTGCCTGAGAACCTAAATGTCTGAGTTCTTAGCCGGACCAGATTTTGTGTAACTTAGAATGACAGAGTAATGAGCTTTCTTATGCACATATTCACACAAAAACAAATACTGATATTTTCTATTACTAGATACACTCAGGCTCAGAATCATAGAATCATCAAGGTTGGAAGGTATCTTCAAGATCATCCAGTCCAACCATCCACATAGCAGTCTCACTTGTAACTCCTAAACCATTAAACCATATCAGGCCCCTGGTGGTCTAGTGGTTAGGGTGCAGCACTTTCACCGCTGCGACCCGGGTTCGATTCCCAGCCCCCCGGGTAGATGGAGCTCGTCAGCCCTGTGAGGCCATCCATCTAAGAGAAGGTCACTCTAAACAAACCTACGTCCTGAGACCCTCACTGCCACTGTCCAAGCTTGCTCGGCCCCGGCAGATGAACCTCAGGATTAAAGGGTGGGCTCAGTTCAGCGCACGCTGTGTCTCACCTAAAAAATCCACTGCGCAGGCTCGAAGGGTTAATGACCTTTCCCAAATCTTCACTCGTGAAGACTGGCCATTATTATTATTATATCAAACAGCACGCCTCTTGAACATTCAGACGACTTTTAAACACATCCAGGAATGGTGACTCCCCCACCTCCCTGGGGAACTGATTCCAATGCCTGACCACTCTAATAGTAAAAAATTCTTTTCTAATATCTAATCTGAATCTCTCTTTTCTTGGCTCAAGGCCGTTTTCTCTTGTCCTCTCACTGTAGGCATGGCAGAAGAGACCAGCCCCATCTCACTGCAACCTCCTTTCAGGTAGTCGTAGAGAGCGATGAGGTTCCCCTTGAGCCACCTCTTCTCAAGACTAAGCAAACCCAGCTTCTTCAGTCATTCCTCACAAGGCATATTTTCTAGACCCTTCACGAGCCTTGTTGCCCTTCTCTGGACATGATCCAGAACCTCAATGTCCTTTTTGAAGTGAGGGGCCCAGAACTGAATGCAGTACACGAGGTGGCCTCACCAATGCTGAGTACAGGGGGTTGATCAATTCCCTAGTTCTGTGGCTTCGCTGTTCTTGATACAGGCCAATATGACATTGGCCTTCTTGGTCACTTGGCCACACTGTTTGCTTATGTTTGGCCAGTTGTCAACCAGCACCTCCAAGTCTGTTTCTGCCAAGCTCTCAAGCCTGGCCTGACTGTATGGGGTTGCTGCAACCCACCTGGACAAGTTCCTGTGTCACCCGCTCTAGGTGACCCTGCTTTGGCAGGGGAGTTGGATTAGACAATCTCCAGAGGTCTCTTCCAACCCTTACAATTATATGATTCTGTGAACCAAGTGCAGGACCCAGCACTTTGCCATATTGAACCTCAAGTAGTTGTCCTTAGCCCACTAAGCAAGTCTGTCAGGATCACTCTGTAGAGGTTTCCTTACCCTCACGCAGATCAACAGGCCCACCCAACTTGGTGTCATCTTAATCTCCACATCCAGATCATCAATAAAGATGTTAAACAGGACCGGCCCCACAACACAGCCCTGGGGAACACCATTAGCAACCAGCCGCCAACTGGATTTAGCACTATTCACCCCAACTTTCTGGGCTTGGCCCAGTTTTTTTTATCCATACAGCCAGTTTTTTATCCATCAGAGTCCACCCATCAAAGCCACCAGTTTTTCTAGGAAGATGCTGTGAGAGATGATGCCAAACACTTTACTGAAGTCTAGATAGATTACATGCACAGCCTTTTCCTCATCCACTAAGTGGGTCACTTTGTCATAGAAGGAGATCAGGTTCATTAGGAAGGACCTTCCTTTTGTAAATCCATGCTGGCTGGGCAAGTTGTCGTGCATGTGCTGTGTGTGTTCTCTTGCCCAGAACAGAGGTAAGCCTTCTTTTTCTGGAAAGACAGCATTGCTATTTTTATACTACTTCTATACCATTTTTAAAGTTTATGGTGGTTTTTTTCTTGGTGACAGAAAATAAACTGACATTTCATTTAGCATCTATATCATCATATATTCTTTTATTTTGGACATTATTTTTTTCTTTTTTTTAGATGACCAGGTTTATTTTTATTTAATCAATTTTTATTTAGATCCTTTAATCCTGTTGCGTCAATTAGGATTAATCTCCTTGCTCTGTCTTATAAAACCACATACAAACACGAACTGTTCTTAAGGAGAATCTGCAACAGAGTGGTTCCAGGGACAATTATTTACTATATCCATCATTTATGTCTGACTCACTGTAGGTATCTCAAGGGGTCCTGGATGCACTGAAGACTGAAGTCACCAGCTTCACAGTTTTGCAATCTGTACATGTTGTCCTTAAATCATAAATAAGTATTTCAATCCCTTGCTGCTCATGACATTCTATGGTATGGGCCTTTCACATCTCAATAAGCTTGCTTTCTGATTGTACTTTAAGTTGTAAAAGTGATTCTTTTTTCCTACTCATAGAGTCTTTCTCTATGTAGGCCTCCTAACCTAATAATATGAAAGCAGATGTATCTTCTGTGCTAATACATTCTTTATAATCTAATAATGCTGTTGTTTTTACATAGTAACAGATGGTGTGGTCTTTCGCACCTAAAATTTAACATTTATTTAGGTTTGTTTTCAACAGAGTTTTATTACTTTGTTCCTGCAAGACAAAGGATGTTTTTGAATTTTTGTTTTAGAGCTGAAAAGGAAAAATTTTTAAGGCAGAGCTCTTTTATAGCACTCTTTTTACATCAGCTGTCATTCCTCCTCAAGCTCCCCTCTGTCCTTCCTTTTCTGTCCTTCATTGCCACAGAAGAGGGGCTCTGTCCCAAAGCTCAATTTCAGAGTACCAAACATGTCCCATTCCATTCATGAGATCAGATGTTTCAGAAGACAGCAGAAAATGCCAAATATTTCTTATTGTAACTGATATGGATTCCCCAAGACCAAACCCAGTTTAAGGAAATCCACCTTTCAGATTGGTTTATCATTTTGCAGCCATATCTATAATAACAAATATAATCCATTAACTGAGTCAGCTTGCAAGAAACTTAGAAGTAAACTTGAGCAGAGGGAAGCATCATACTCTAAAGAACAAATTCTGGAGCAGTGTGATTGTTCACATTATTAGGTGAACAAAGAAGCAAGACTTCAACAATAATACTAAATATTGACTTAGAAAAAAAATTGAAAAATTTAAAAATTCTTTATGGACAAAGGGTTTTTGTTGCTGATGGGTTTTTTTACTGGCCTAAAAAGTAATGGATTTCTCTTCTTTTTATTTTTAAATCATGATCTTTCTATTGACTGCTACTTCAGGTCATAATAAACTGACTCGTGTCACTAGACAGAGATCATGAGAGACTGTTAAGAACAAGACCTTCGTTGTAGCAGGAAATGATGTCTGGCTCAAACCACAACTAGAAAAGGATATCAGTTAAATTCATACTTGATACATTAATTTACAAAATTATTTCACAAAGAAATAGCATTAAAATTTGGAAAGTCTTTATTTTTGGAGTCTTGTAACTGTCAGTTGTAGTTGGTTCTGCTTCCAATCTTAATGAGTAACATATGTCAAAAATTTTTATCATCATGAGTTTCCAATTTTTAGCATATTTGCACTTTGCTTAACATTAGCTCTGGTGGAAACAGTAAGAACAAGAAAAGATTTAAGAAAAGATGGCACTTTTCTTCTTCCCACAGATTAGTGCTTTGCCCTAAGAGCTCTTTGCACTTCATACAGTCTAGACTGTGTAAGAGTGATACTAGTCTTTCTAAAGAGAGACTTGTTTGTAGTTATTTGTCCTCTGGTTTACTTTTCCATCTGTTTAGGTGTGAAGTGAAGGCGTCAAGATATAAGATACAGATAATATTTTGGCATTTGAATGAAAGTTTCAGGTTTTCACTTTAAATTGAAAATGTATGTAAAAATTAATTTATTACCCTGAAATGGTTCAACTGGTAACAACTTGTATCCAAAAACAGATGACCGTAATAGCCAAGTTCACTCTCTCCAAAACTGTTCTTCCTGTTTGTTCATGTAAGTCTTTGATCACCAGTTTTCTTCTCTTAACATGATTTTTACTGACAAGAAAAACAGGATTCATAAAAGAAATAAAACATATTTTGTCCTTCTTTTTGTTATTGAGATTATGGTTTAACCCTCTTAAATTTTGAGAGTCAAGATTAAAATATTAAACATATCAAATATAATATTTCTTGTTTGCTACTCATTCAGCTTTTATTTTCTGATATATTATTTGACCACCCTTGCAAGTCAGATAAGGCAAAAAATTTTTAAGTTTTTAGTTTCTATAAGCTATTACACAGCAGAAAATACTGGGTTTGTAATGACAGTTCTGATACTACAATGGTTACTTTGTGAGCCTTTTCTACAAATTCAGTGTCTAGATTTCATTGTTTTCAGTGTTTTCCTATCTCAGTGTTTAGATCCTGTTAAAGATTTAAAAAAAACACACTGTACATATTGAGGTGTCTACAAAATTGTAAGTCATAAATGCACTAAGCCTTTAGTAGCAATCTGAAAGTCAATCCTTATTTTGTATCCTTTCCTCTTAAAAATATATTTTTAAGTGCCATTTCAATGTTCTTCCTGTCCTTCAAATTAATGTATTTAAATCTGGTAAATCAAAGGTGACACAAAATTTATAATAAACTAGGTGAAAAAATTAATAACAGTGCTTTTCCTAGATTGGTAATAGTCTAAAATACCAATTAGTGTGCAAAAAAAGACCAGCCAAGAAATCCCGGTACATAAAAAGCCAATGGGAAGGATTTAACCATATATTTGCAAAGAAGTCATAGCAGATTGACTTGAAAATTCTCAAATGGAAGGTCCCCAGATACAAATATTTACTTACAGAATATGTCTTTCCTAGCTTCCTGTTATCCTTTTTTGCATAACTTATTTCATTTGTAGCCTTATTAAGATGTAAATATCTCTTACATCCATTACATAACCATAACGGCCAGTCTTCCCGAGCGAAGATTTGGGAAAGGTCATTAACCCTTCGAGCCTGCGCAGTGGATTTTTTAGGTGAGACCCAGCGTGCGCTGAACTGAGCCCACCCTTTAATCCTAAGGTTCATCTGCCAGGGCCAAGCAAGCTTGGACAGTGGCAGCGAGAGCCTCAGAACGTAGGTTTGTTTAGAGTGACCTTCTCTTAGATGGATTGCCTTACAGGGCTGACGAGCTCCATCTACCCGGGGGGCTGGGAATCGAACCCGGGTCGCAGCGGTGAGAGTCCTGCACCCTAACCACTAGACCACCAGGGGCCCCATTACACCATTGTTAAAATTGACTTAGTATTTCTGTTTCTTTCTGCTAGGTGTTAAAAAGATGATCCTAGGATATATTTGTACAGATAATGAATGACAAACAATCTTGAATTTGTCTCTATTGTCACAGGTAAGCAGATCTCCACTTCTACAAGACAAAGAAAAATCATCTAATAACTAAGATCAAGCCTGCGCAATGGATTTTTTAGGTGAGATGCAGTATGCGCAGAACTGAACCCACCCTTTAATCCTAAGGTTCATCTGCCAGGGCCAAGCAAGCTTGGACGGTGGCAGCGAGATCCTCAGGACGTCGGTTTGTTTAGAGTGACCTTCTCTTAGATGGATGGCCTTACAGGGCTAAGCGAGCTCCATCTGCCCGGGTTTGGGATTAGAGTTGTCCTTCTCCTAGGAATAACTAAGTTATTCTCCTAGGAATAACTAAGATACAGGATGTAGAAACAGGTATTGGCAATCTGCTTTAGTTTTCAGCACACTCCTGGTGCTATCTGGACAGTGAACACCTTGATAAGGCTAATGTATTTACTGAGAAAATCAGAAAAAAAATTAAAATAAACTGTAGATACAGCATCCTGTAGAAGTTAAAAGACAGAGACTAATTGAAAATAAATAGTCTATCTTCATGCTGAAAGCAGTCACAGTGAAGTCATGCTAGAGGATTGATAGAGAGATCTGCAAGATGATGAGAGGCTGGAGAATAAGACTAGAGAAATGTTCACTTTTTGTTCCAACACAAGAAATAGATTTTGTCTTCTGAATGTAGTTAATAGTCGTTTCTAAACAAAATAAGGAATAACACTTTTCGTAGAACACTTTACCACAGCTTACTAGGGATACCACAAGAATAGATGGCAAATAGAAGTTCAGTATGGGTTTCTGTTTGTGTAGAAGTGATTTAATGAGAAGGAGTCAAGAGAAAGAAAGTATAGTCTAAAATTTGTCGGATAATACACTTTACATCTTTTCTGGTACCTCCATGGAATATTCTGACCTGTAACAAGATAAGCAAACATTTCCTAATTATTCCATTATTCATAGTTTGGCCATTGTTTACATTGCTTATGACCAAATTAATACAATTTATGTAAAACAGTACTGTTTGATAGTATTAGTATCTAAATGACTCCCAGTACATACACTTTTTCAACATCTCTAGATTTTAAGTATTGTATTTATACATTGCTAAATCTATAAGATCTTGTGGCTTATTGACTTTGCTTATGGAAAATGAGCTGCTACAGAAAAGCAGGAGGATGTTTCATCTCTGCTATACTGCAATATCTTCAGTTTCTACAGTATGTTAGCACTAGATGCTTACTAAAATTTATTACTTCTAGACTCTTTGGGTACCCTAAACATTTTCTCCATTTTCTTCTTTCATGTAGAAAGAACATTTAAGAATTTGCTTGTTTAAGAACTTGAAAACTTTTCTGTTTGTTTATTTGATTTTGGCATTCTTCTACCTATATTGAGCACTATCATACAATGTATCAGATAAGTCATTGATTTAACTCTGTTGGGTAATTGCTCTAAATGCAGACATATATAAAACCATCTACATTTATAATGATGTCATTGTATATCAGTATTTAAGGTAGGTTAAGTTATGCTTTTAAGTTTATAGCATCCACAACAGAAATTCCTGCAGTCCTAGAAAAATAACAATACAGAAGATAAAGCTTTGAAAAACAGCTTTGTAGTTACTGACTATGATGTGTTCAGTCATTATGTAAATTGCTTCCTTAGCAAATAAAAGTTTAGGAAATTATATACTTGAGATACATCTGCAGTTATGGATCAGTAACTGTGCATCACCTTGTCAGTCTGATGGGATAAGACTAATATGATGCTTAAGTATAACCTGGAAAAAATTTGGTTCTATTCAACTCATCATCGTCCTTTTCAATTTTCTAGTCAAAACTACCAATAAAAACTTTTGAGGATGGGAACAAGGAATAAATAGACAAATATTTCTTCTGTTGATCCAGGACATATCATATCTGTACTGTTTGATGTAACTAACCTTTTTGATGGGCTTTGGACAGTCAGTTGACCTTTTTCTCCTAATACCTCCCAGAATTCATGTACTTCAGAAATGATAGGTTTTTGCTTGCTTTAGCTATGCTTATTCTTATGAACACAGTGTTTATTATTCTTCTCACTGTAATGTCAGATTGAAAGGCAAACATTTGCTGTGCTATTGCCTCCTTTTTTCAATATATCAATGGCTTAAGCTATGAACTCTGTATATACTTAAGGCTCCTAAGCATATGAAGTTGGATATTGCTGTCCTCTGTCAAGATAATACCAACCAGAAAACAGACAAAAAGGTCACTTCAGGTAAAATCAGTATCAATTGATCTGTTTTTATTGCTTTGGGCGTACTCAATGAGGACACTGAGGGAAAGAGATAGAGCTGCCCAGTGGCTGTTACAGCCTATGAAACATGAGAAGTGTTTCAGATCACGAGTAGAGCAATAACAGTTTTGCCTAGAAATGGAAATTCAATTTTCAACTTGCAGTTAATGAGATCATTATCATGTTCTTCATAGTTCTAAACACTTAAAGCTGTTGTGATGAAATTTAACTGATTTGTATCATTATGTTCTGTAAATGATGGAAATTAATATAAATCGCCTGAAATGTGCCGTCTGAAATGCAGATGGAGTGATGCCAAGGATATTGTCTTTCCACTTTGCAAAGCATTAGTATATAGTGACTTTGTATCCCTTGTACTAATATTCCATGTATGTAAATGTTAAATGCTACCTACAAAAATTAGTAGAAAAGTTTGTTTGCTTTAGTTTATATTCATCCTGATAATGAGGGATGATTTGTGCTGGGCAGCCAGGAACAATTCTGGTTAAAGAGGCACAAAATTCATGAATAGAAAGTACTGTTCACACAGTTCCACATCCCCCTGTTTAGGGAATTTAACGGTAATATATTTTTCTAAGAAGTGATATTTGTGATGAAAATGAATTTAATGTTAACATTATCCACTTTGAGATTGAGGCAAGGAGTCATAAACTGACACACAGTTCTCTATGGCTAACTGCTTGCTAGTTTCCAGAAAAAAAAAAGTCAACACACTTTTATAAGATGTTGAACTGTGTTGTGTCCTTTCAACAAAATTCAGGAAGTATTTTGAATAGCAAGGATAGGCTTAAACAATTTTCCTCCACAAAACGTTTTTATCTTTTTTAAGTGGTATTGAGTGGTAGATGTTGCTATTACTTTTAAGGTTTTGTCCAGTTGAAATGGAAGGGACCTGCAAAATGGACAAAGCTGCATATTATTTCCCAGCCTAGGTAGGACATCACACTGCTCAAGAATGAGTGAGAATTTACACAGGTTGGTTGAAGTGTTCTGTCAATCATGCCTTTTAACAAGGTGAAGGAGGAGACAGAATTTTTTTTAAATACGTAACAAAAAAAAAATCCACACAGAAAATAAACAAAAAGTCAAGAATGCAATTATAGGAACAAGGAAATTAGCAAATAGTACCTGTGGCTCAGAACTATTTGTAAAAATCTTGCTAATTGTGAATAAATATGGATATCCTTGTTGACAGCTCTCTATTGTGTTCATGGAGGTAGAACCTGTCACACCCTTAATCCATAAACAGGATTGCCTTGAATCCACTTCCCGTTTCCTTTTTCCTAACGCTTGACTGCCTCAAAATTTGTAATTGACTTGTTGATTAATAACCCAATAAAAATGTTCCGTGAAATAACCTTTATAGCTTTATCAGACTCCTCTTTTTGATTCTTTTCCTTTTTTGTGTTCAGGTGGATTTTTTTCAGCTCTTTTTTTCAACAGTTATTTTGAACATCATTACTAAAATAAGGAACTTATAATATTTTCCTGATGGTGCTGACAAAGTCAGACATTTAAAGCTTTAGGAATGGTTGCTGAATGGCAGTGGGAGCAGTAAAAGGTCAGATCGAAAGTTTCTTCTGGCATTTTGCAGGATAACATTGTATTTATGGTTCCCAAAATGTGGTTTTACATAGCATGTTCTTAATATTCTATGAGACAAAGATACATATCATACACTCAAAACCAAGGATGTATTTCTACAAAGTCTTCTCATCATACTACCCACTAATATTCATTAAAGATCAGTATAGTCTGCTCTTTTTCTCTAAAGGTACTTTGCAGATCAGTTCTGTATTTTAGAACCAGAGCTCTCACCAGAGTTATTGCATACTTGGATCCCCTGTGCACCTTCATAGAGGACATTAATCTAAAATTATTGCCTTCCATTCTGTATTTTCAAAACCATTGACAAATTCCTCATTTTTCTAAGGAAGAAAAAAAACTAGATGGCAAATCCATTTTCCCATTTTAAAGACAACATTTTTAAATTTATTTCCTTTTACTTAGCTTGTGTGTTGAATTTTCTTCTCATAGTCACTGATCATTGTAAGAAATATCTGCTGGGCTGGCAAATCTCTGCTCCCACTATGCAACCACGACATCAAAATGGACTATTTATTCCAGAGGCACAACAGTGTATGAGTCAAGTAAGCCCCATTTTCTTAAAAAAATATTCAGAGAAAAATCTTTATTAAAAAAAATAAATAAAGATAGATGTTTGTGCTTGTTATCTTAGCAGAATAAGAGTTAACTTAAAAAAATACCTCATTAACACCTCCAAAACTATGCATTTGAAAGTTCAGTTGCCTGATCAAAAACCTGGTTTTACTTATTTTGCTGACATAGAGAAAACAAACAAATAAACAAAAAAAACCTAAACAAGACCACAAAAAAAAACCAAGACCAAAGCACTAAAAGCAATAATTGTGGATATGTACAGAGAACTGAATGTGAGCCTTAATCATTCTTTGAATTTCTTTTTTCTTCAAAAAATAGTAAGACATTATAAAAGGCATGGAAAAAATGGGCTTGGTTGGTTTGTGTGCTTGTTTTAGGGAAGAAAGTCTTCTCACAACATTTTCCTTTTTTTTTACAATACATATATACCCCAAAAACATGGATGATGTCAGAAGTTCAACTTGAAGGACTGCACAAAGTCATCTGGGATAAAAGTGTCTGAGGAATGTGAGCTATAACTACCAGCATTTCCACTGCCCTTGTGCATGTCTATGTTTATATATACATATGGTAGCATTTGTAGCCACTAAAGTCAACTGTACTTGACAAAGGGAGGAAAGATAAAAGAAAGAAATATCTTTTCGAAGATCTGAAAATCTTGATAGAAAGCCAAGAATTTTGCCAAGCATCAAGGTATTCATTAACAACCCTGGAAAAAAACCTGGAAAAATTCACTGTTTCAGTTAACAGTGAAAGGTCAAACATAGACACTTTGGGGACCATGATATAAAAAAGATACTGAGTCATTAGAAAGCATCCAAAGGAGGACCATGAGGATGGTGAAGTGTCTGGAGGGGAAGCCATATGAGGAGAGCCTGAGGTCGCTTGGTCTGTTCAGCCTGGAGGAGACTAAGGGGACACCTCACTTTGGCCTTCAGCATCTCTACAAGGGGAAGCGGAGGGGCAGGTACCATTCTCTTCAGTCTTGTGACCAGTGACAGGACTTGAGGAAAAGACATGAAGTTGGGTTAGAGGAGGTTTAAGTTGTATATGAGGAAAAGGTTTTTCACCCAGAGGGTGGTAGAGCACTGGAACAGGCTCCCCAGGGAAGTAGTCATAACACAAGCCTGCCAGAGTTCTGGAAGTGTTTGGACAATGCTCTCAAGCACATGTGATTCTTGGGGTGTCCTCCACAGGGCCAGGAGTTGGACTTGAGAATCCTGGTGGGTCCCTTCTAACTCAGTATATTTTACAATTCTATGATATATTGACTCTGAAGTGCTCTTCGCAGGGTGACTGAAGCCTGCTATCCACTTCAACAGCATATCCAATGAGAGATATAAAATGCCAGCCCCAATGACTGCAGTCAGGCACATTAGAAGATGGCCAATGTCACCTTTTATAGCTGGTGATCTGTCTCATTTACCAGAATACAAAAAGTCTTGACCTCATTTACTTACAGTGAAGAAAAAATTGAAAGCTGTCAAAGTTAACCACATCTTTTAAGCGATAAAATGATGACACAAACAAGAAAATTGCAGGTAGTAGTAAATATTAAGCAGTTCAATTTCAGCTTTCAAACACTGTCAGACTGGCTCTGGTGGCACCTCTGCAGCTGAGAATAATCACAAGGATAGGATGCTCCTTTTCACAGAGCACATGGGTCCACTTCCTTTCTCCCCACTCACTGAAAGAGATTTGGCACAAGAAGAAAGTGTTTCAGAGGGAGAACTGTTAAGCTTCAGCAGTGGCCTTGACATCTTTGGGAAAGCAACTATGCCTTCATTGAGGCTACACTGCTTCACAACTGGAGAGCTCCATGCAGTCCCTCAATGCACAGTCACTAACTTGGCATTTTGTAGCCTGAGTGGTTTGAAAACAGGAAAAATCCATCCCTGTTTTATTTCATAGAATCATAGAATCATAGAATCATAGAATCATAGCATGGTTTGGGTTGGAAGGGGTTGCTCAAAGGGGTTGCTCAAAGCTCCACCCAACCTGGTCTTGATCACATGTTTTATAAGAAAAAATGTTTATAAACTTACATTTTATAAGAAGAAGTAAACATAAGTTTTAGAGAGAGACTAAATAAATACATTTGGACAATCAGGTGTATATGCTTAGGTATTTTTACCATAAATTAATATTTCATGTTTCTATCAGTCTGTGTCCAAATTCAGATATAGAATGATCTTTTAGTTTGAACATTTTTCAGAAATTGTGTTCATTAATATACGTCTTCTGTAGTTTCTTATTCCCTACTTAAATATATCCTTAGTAACATGTTTTGAAAGTGAAGTCAAAATAACAGCAACAATGCATAAAGTTCATGGAACCATAGATCAAGTTGTTGTCAGGAATATTTACTAATTTATATTCTGTAAGCAAAAGTTCTTTTCTTATGTTGACTATGAAATAGATTATATTCTTGTATATTCTTTTGTTTTGTTTTATGCTTCCAGTGTTTCATTTTAAAAACAATATAATAAAAAAAGACGCTGTTACTTAGCAACTTCATAAATTTCCTTTTTAAACTCAATTCTTATATTTTGCATTGTAATGCAAGTTCAGTGTATACTGACTGATAAGTTATTAGAAAATAATTAACTTTCTCTTTCTTGTATTAATTCTTCAGAAATACATTTTACAGGTTATTGTATCTGCTATTCATGTAAGGAGAAGGAATTTGTCTAAATTATACTCATCTACAGAGATTTTGTTAAAAAGGCAGTTCATGACCTTACATGTTGAAGAATTAATTTTTCAGTAATTAACATTGAAGTAGAATTTATTTTCCTTGATGTATATAGAACAATCGTAAATCAGTAAACCTCTGTTGGTTAAAGGTATCCCATTTAGAGTGATTCTAGCTTGCATCTCTGTGGTGAGTACCCAGTGATATAACCTGCTCATTGCGTGTAGTTACACTTTAAATTTTTGCATTTTGTATGTGAAACAACAGGCTAGACTCTTATTTGTCAGTTCAGTGATGCAGAAGTCAAAAGCCATTCATTATCTTCTGTCAGAAGAAGGTGTCCTAACAGTGTTTGACTAATAAAATCAATCTGTTACTAGTGACTAGTAGGAATATATGACTGTTAATACAAATACGGATATATGTTTATTAGTTTGACTACCTGCCTTACTTAAAACTTCTTCTTTTCTTCTTCTGTGTATTATAAATCACTTCCTGCAAAAGAAAGACTATATGCAGATGAGTGTGTATATATGTGTGTGTGTGTGTGTGTGTATAGATATAGACAGACAGACACATATATACAGATATATATCAGGAATTAGAAGCCATGGATTGATTAATTAATATCTTGTATGTTAGCTTAAAAACTTAAACTTGGCTGTGTCTAATGTTCATTTTCTACTCCTTCCTGGAAACTGATTTAGGTAGTAAGATTCTAATTTTCATCTTCACTAGTAATTCCTGTTAATAGTTAGGTTTTTTTTGAAAAATCTTTGGCATTCCTTTTTTAAGGACATCAAGGGTTCTGCATTTTGATGGATTTGTAAGTTACTATTGTGAATAGAACTGAGACTTTCAGCAGAGGAAGAAAGTTATGGAAGATTACTGCTTTGTGAAAAAAAGGATTTTCAAAATACCAAAGCGAAAATGGATTAGAAAAGCAAGGAAATTCTTTTGTAGGCTCAGGTTAAATCTGGATGCTGTCATAACATGGTATCTGTATTGAAGAAAGGGAAAAGACAGCAGTTCCCTGTTATATAATAGTGTGCATCTTCTGCATAAGTGTTAATTACTGTATTTGGGGCATTTATAAACAAACCAAGTATTTCCCAAACAGCAAGAAGCTGGTCGTAATCTAATAGGCAAAGATGAACAGAATTTCTTCTAATTTATTAAGTAACTTCAATAATTTAGGTTAAATGAGTTACTGGACTTTTTCTCTGAATTTCTCTTTGAAGAAAAGTAGATTTTCAGTTAATTATCTGGTAGAAGGGCACAATTCAGTAAATTATCCTTGCTCAACACCCTCATTTTAACCCATACATCATGGCACAGATAACTCTGGAATTTCATATTCCCCAGGACAGAATCAGTGAATATGTTTTCCTCAAAAACTTTTTTTTAGTGAAGAGGGAGATAATTTGGTTAATTTTGAATAAGAAATGGTAATATGTTTACGCTTGCATTTCCTTATGACTTCAAAGGGTAGTCAAATTTCTAAATAAATTAAGACTTAAGATGCAAAAATGTTGTTAGTTCTCTCTTTAATCAGAATTTGCAGTCACAAAATAAATATGGATTGGAAATAGTTCCTTTTTTAGTCATAAGCTATCACTTGAAATTTGGTGACAAATACTGCTTAACAGTTTTACAATTTTGTATGTAGTCATCCACTTCTTACTGAAGCTAGAATCTATTAAAGAGAGTAAAACTGTGGAAGAATTCTTGATTAGGAAATTGGACCATCAAATTGCAGAGTGCTGAGTTGCAATATTCTCCACACCCTATTAAGTTGCCTAACATCAAAATGTTAAGCAGAATCACAATTTAAGAAAACCAACCAAACAAAAACAAAACCAAAAATGTATTTATTTATTTCAGTTTCAACTTATTCAGTTTGTCTCAGTTGGCTAACAGCTAGGTTTGACCCAATATGAAAAGCACAGCAAAATACTGTTATCACTGGCAGTAGCTGGGATCATAATTTCCATAGGTAAAGACAAACTACAGAAATATTTTGAAGCTCAGGATATTCTCACTTGGCAAGTCTTTCAGTAACTTTTTCAAAACCAGTACTTTCTCTTTTTCTCTTTTTATTTTTCTTTTCTTTTTTCATTTTTTTCTTTTCTTTTCCTAAAAAGTCAGTATAAAATGAATATAATTTGCAATATAATTTTATAAGGCTTGCTATTAGCTCTGTAGATATTTCACATAGGTCAGGAAAAGACACTTGCCTAAGAAACAAAGGTAGTTTGTGATTTGAGAGATCTCAAAAAGTGCCTAAAGCTATAATGAGAATTAATCTTGCAGTCTCTGTTACGCCATCTATATCATAAACTTCGTAATTAACCATTCAGCTCAGATTGCCTAGCAGCCCCTGAAATCCTTGTAGTTCTGTTTCACAACTTCCATGAGCCTGAACAGGTTGCTGATTGCATACCTGCATGCACCTTTTTCCATCTGGAGGCATTTTGCTCAGCTCAGGAGTTCTCCATAGAGAACTTCTACAGCTATCAGCAGTCCTAGAGCATATGCGTTCTTATTCTACAGCTTAGCTGCATTAATTTTCCTTACCTGTTACCTGAAAGAGAAAACACTAGAATGCAAAAATACTTTTCTGTGTAGGCTATTATTCTCACAATCCAGAGACCTTAAAATATTTTTCAAGTAGAAACATTGTTTCTTGAGAAATGCAGAATGGGATATGAATTTGATATTCCAAATTGGTGTAGAAAAGAAATGGCAGTTTGTGCATCTTTTGCTAATGGAGAAAGATATGAAGGATGACTCTACATATTTATACAGAAACTTATTGATTTAGGGACTTCTATGAGTAAATTTTCAAAACTTAAGTTTTTAATATGATTACCCGAAATTTGTTAACCTCACTAATGTACTTAATGCTGTAGAGAAAGTGAATTTTGGTTTTAGATGTCCTCAGTCTTTGTCTTCCTCCTGTACCTCTACTTGAGAAATCCACGTTCTGCCTTTCTTACTTCAAACTTGTGCTTGCATCTATCTGGTAGAATTAATGGATTTTTTTTTTCTCTTCCCTTTCCTGCTTTCTTCATAATGCCATTAATGTGTCTTTTATGAAGCACTTTACATTGCTTTGAATTCTGAAAAGATAAAAATACAACTATTCTGCTTCCATTTTAGATTTGTTCTTTTTTCAGTTGATACTCTAATCTGTGGAATGTTAAGTGTCAAAACAGATAAGCTAGGTTGTTAATTGAATTTTTTTCTTATCCGTTTATTTATCTTTCAACATTTTCTTTTTTCGTTGGATCCTGCAGAAATATGCATTTATTTCTTCCCCTTCACAAGTTTCCGCCTAGAAAGAAAAAGTGCATGTTATATGTTTTATGAAAAAATAAGCTCTTTGAGTTTTGATCCCTTTTATTTCAGTTGAAGAGAAAGATGTTTGTTCTGAACAAAAAGGAAAAATAATGATTAAGTCTTTAAGAGAAAATGAAACACCTACTGGGAATTAAATGAAAATAAGTCGAAAGGTTTCTTCTGTGAAGCTGTTGTATCTCCTCCCAAGAGGCTGAAATCTTCTTATTTGGCTTCCAGGAGGTACAGCAAAGAATTATTTCTTCCTTAAGAGAAAAATACCCATTAATTTGAAGTGATTTCATGTTGAATTTTTCATACCCTCAATGATAAAAGCTATAACAATTTTCCCTGCAGGGTAGAAAAAAATACAACTATCATTTCTACATGGTTTCAAAAAGTGTGCCTATGTGTGTGTGTGTGTGTGTGTGTGTGTGTTATGTACACAGAACAAAAGCTGCAATAAACTACAGGTTCAGATTTTTAAATTCATTTGCCTGTCATCATCTATAGGTTATAATTATTGGAAAACTTGAACTGATATTTTAAAATAACATCACCCACTCTAACTAGACAAATCAGGAAAATTTCTACTTCAAATGATTCTGAAACATAGAATAAACTCGACATAGTTTTCTAAGGCAATAAAGTGAAAAACAACTGAGAGCCCTGGATGCTCTGCTCTTATGTCATCTAGCAATTATGTGTTTTTCACCTTTTGTAAGATTTGAGAAGGCTACTTTGTTTTCAAACATAAAGCCATACAGAACTACAGACCCTTCTTCTGACTGTATCTTTGATGATGCTCTGTACAGTATGGATCATGACTACAGACATTTCATCCTATATGTCTTTCTGTACCAACAATCCAGTTTGGAGAGATAAGGGCTGAATAATATTTATGAGTTAAGAACAAATAAAAGACAATACTTATTCACTTCTAATAGTATGAGGAAGATAGATATTCCCTTTTTCTTTTTATAAAAGATAGTTTGGTCTTATTTCACAGTATTCAGTAAATACTCATGTTAAGATATCATAATTAAAACCTCTCCCCTTCTCTAAAGTTTTGGCTAGAAAGCCTTTCAGTCAAATTTGTCCACGCATGGATATGATGCATTCCAGGTAAGCCAAATGCAGCATAGTAAGAAAAGACCATTTAATCTCTCAGATTAAGTTACTCATTTTCAGTAGAACTGCTGCAAGAAATGGTGCAACTTGTGTGCCTGCCTTAACAAACTTACAAGCTGTTTGGCTAGTTTGGTGTTTCCCTCTGAATTGGTGCTTGGAATCTTCAACATCAACGAAACTTGCTACAATTCTCATTTTTCAGCAGTTGCCAGTTTGGTTTCATTACACTGACAACTAACCACCATTTCTTATAATCCAAGAACAAGTGAATGATGTTTGCTGTAGATTGCAGCTTGTTCCACTAGAGTTCAAAATAAAAAAAGTCAAAAAGACTAAATGCACTAATTTTTCCCCTCTCAAATTTAATTACTATCTCAGACAGTTCCCAGAATACACTGTATTGTCACTTGCAGGTCTATACAACACTCCAAAGCAATTAATTGAATTTGTACTTAGAATGATTTGATTCTTATTGCGGAGACATAAATCACATGGAATTTTTTCTACTTACCTGATTGGATCAAATTAACTTTGATTCTACTGTGAAAATGTTGTATTTATGTGCATAATTACTTTTTCTTTCTTCCCTTTAAAATTTGCAGATTTAGGAACCTTATTGTTAGTAAGTTTATTTGCTAGGAAAATTCCAGAAAAAAAAAAGGTAATGGACATAAAAAACTATTGAAACTTTACATCTGAAGTAACAGGAAAGAAAAATATTTTAGTCAAAATTTCCCAAAGTTAATGGTAAAATTCACACTGTCTGTTAAATATTAAGGAAAAATGAAATTAATCTATTTCCCCAAAATCTACGAATAAATACGTGTGTATATGTATGTGTTTGTACATGCATGTATTTTGAAAATAATTGGAAAATATTTAAAGGATAGCCACAGAACACATAATAATTATTCTTTGTGGATCATTGTACTACTGTGTGTGATTAATTAATTTTTTTGCTGTTTTTCTTGGAGGAGAACAAATGTGCCCATAAACATGAGATTTAGGAATGATTTTTTCATGTGAATGCTCACCTACTAGGTATTTTGTTTGGAATTACAGTAATGATCTATTCTGTTCAGGATAGAATTACATTGACGATCTATTGTTCAGGGTCTTTATTTTTTTAACTACTTTATTCATAAAAGCATAAATTCCCTGTCAATAAGGATTTCAGATTGTTACTCCTCAGACCCACACAATAATTTGGGTGGTAAAGGACTTCTAGTCACCACCTACTCCATCCTCCTGTTTTATTTTACATTGTACAGAAATAGTCTTTTCTGGTAACTGACTAATATTCTGGCAACTTTAATATTTTTTTTTGGTAGAATATACAAACGGATGAAAAAGTACAGTCTTAAATTTGTATTTAAAATGTTTACATTTTAGGTAGATGTATTGCAAAATAATGGGCAGCAAAGGGTGTTGCATTTAGTTGCCTAAAATACTAATCCGTGTAAGTATCCTTAAGGGACCCTATTCATGAATCAGCACTCTAGTCTAATGCATACTGTATAACCGTATGCAACAAAATTATCCCTGCCCCCAGGGCTTTTTAAACTGTATAGTCTACACACAAAAGAGACAAAGGTACACAGTAACACATAAATCTTTAATAATCAACATAACCAATCCTTTCACACATCATCAAACTAGCGATTATCATAGGGTTTATGAAAATCCACAGCAAAATGGAGTATGAGGAGAAAGTTTTTAAAGAGGATGGATGGTGGAGAAGTTTGTAAATATTTACATGGAACTTCTGTGATGGGATGAGCTTTTCCATCCGCCAGATCCCACTTAGCTGCTCTCTCTCTGCCCCATCTCAACTGGACAGGGGAGAAAATAATATGAAGAAGGTCCTGGCTTGAGATAAAGACAGGGAGGTCGCTGACCACTTGAGGACCACATACCTCAAGTACCATCATGTACAACGGACACGACTTGAGAAAAATTCACATAATTTAACTGGTAAAGAGTAGAGTTGGACTGCAAGAAACAAAGACAAAACCTAAACCACCTTGCCCCAACAAAGCCCCCTTTCTTCACAGACTCAGCTTTTCTCCATCATTCCTAACTCCTCTGCCTCCTCCCCTCCAGCAGCACAGGGGGATGAGAAATTGGACTGCAGTCAATCCCTAACAGCTCCTCTCTACCCCTCCTTTCTACTCACACTTTTTCCTGCTCCAGTATGGGGCCTTCCCATGGGCTGCATCTTCCTTCAAGGCATGTCCACCTGCTGTGATGTGGGGTACTTCACGGGCTGCAGGGTGGATATCTAGAACACCTTCACCAGAGGACTCTCTCTCTGCTGGGGCTGCAGGGCTATCCCTGCCAGAGCTCGGAGCCCCTCCTCCTGCTCCCCCCTCAGGGCTCTCAGGGCTGTTTCTCCCGCACTTCCCTTCAGTCAACCCTGGCTACTGAGCAGCGTTTTGGCCTGCCTTGCTCATCCTTGCCCTGCAGTGAGGCTGTTTTAGCCAGCTGGAACCGTGTCCCCCTTCACACAGGGACTGTCCCTGCTGCTGTCCCACTCCCACTATCAAAACCTTGCAACATAAACCCAATACAGTTTTTCAAAGATGCAAGAACATAATAGCAAAGGCACAAAGATTTAAAATAAGAAAATAAACAAACAAAAAAACAAAACAAGACCACAAAAAGCCAAGAAACCAAACCAAACCAAACCAAACAAACAAAAAAACCTCAAACCACAATTTAACCTATCTAGAGGTTGAATATTAGCTTCTTGGGATAAGTAGAGTTCAAAGTCAGGCTTTTCACACGAAAGTAGAGATGATATACATAGGATAGATGAGGGATAGCAAAAGTAAAGATAAGCAGTTTATTTGAGTGCACTGCAGAACAGCAATACAGTGGAAGAGGAGGGATGAAAAATATAAAGCTGAGTGGGAAAACAGTCTTTGTTGCAATGTTCTAAATAGATTAGGAGAGAAAAATTGAAATTGTCAAAGAAATCAGATGCGAAATGAGACTCTGAATGAGTTCTCCCTGTGTATTTGAAGAGAAAAGGTCATGGCTTACAAATTATGCTGAAAAACTTGCCAAACATTAATCACAGTCTGGGTCTAAGAGCTCAGAGTGAGTCTGAGAAGGGGTTCCAAGTTGATATGGGTAACTGAGAAACATTATGGTGAAAATCTTGTCGGTGACTGGAAGCAGGAGAACAGCTGTTTAGCCTGTCAGGTAGCCAGTAGAGATGGCTGAAGACATGTGAAGGCAGAGGGAATCAAGGCTTGGGTAACTAGGTTAACATTTAAGCTGTGCTTATGAGGCAAGTATATAATGGAAGGAAGAAGAGATTCATACTAGACACATTCACCTAATACTTGAAAAAATAGTTTTATGGAATTGATGTAACAGTGAAATGACAGCAGTCTTGGAAGTCATTTGAGGACATATTTGCAAGAACTTTGTCTATGGTATGGACAACATAGAGTAAGAAAGAATGATTGTGGTTGCCAGCATTTACTTGTTAATCAATGAAAGTTCAAAACAATTTGAAGCTCAAAACAATGCATTAAGAGTCAAGATTTTGAAGAAAACCTGGTGTATGGATTTTGTTTGGGATTTAGGAAAAAGATGGTAAATAAACCATCACCAATAATGACCTGAATTACCTTCTGTCTGAATCACTTTATCCTTGAAGGCTTTCTCCTCATTCTGATTTTGAAGAGAGAGTAGTTGTTGACTTTCATATCTTTATTAGTTGTTTAGTAAAATAACGTTTTTCTGTGCTTTGTCGGATTATCTCTCTTACCTTCCTAGATTTTTTGATTCTCTCTGTGGAATTTATTCATACATGATTCCATTCTTTTTAAAGGATACAATACCACTTCTAGTGACTCTTTTTACCGTAGTGCTAAGCTGTGTTCTCTAACCAGGAGTTAGCGTTAGATGATTTTTGTGGGTCCCTTCCAATTCAGAACATTCTATGATTCTATAAATACTGAATTACAAAAATCAACAATGTTACTGAATTGGCCTCAAGCATTAATATTTAGAATCATGTTCTTTGTGCTGGTAAGGACAAAATAAAAAATTACCTCATCTCTTGAAAGATCTTCTGTGATCTTTCTCTAGTTTAAATAAATTAAGTGAAGTCTACCATTTCTGCTGTATGTCCTAACCTCAAAGCATCTCTGATCTCTTTTGTATATTGTAGTCAGGGAGAGAGTAATATCTAAAAATTGCTTTTTTTCTCATCTGGATCTTGATTTTCCCTTGAAGAAGATCCTTCAAGATTAAAGTGAGATTCTTAAAGGGGCGATTGTACAATGCTATCTGCAAACCTGTGGTTCATAACAATTTCAATTTCCCTGAACTTCTCCGAGTCAGTGACCTTGGTCTCAAGGTATGTTTAGATGCTTACCCCAAAGGAACATAAGCAGCCTACATAATTTACAAGTACGTAGCATTCCCCTTCCCCCACCAATGACATATGACACTTAATTCAGTTAGCTTGGAAATTCATCCCCTTGAAAGATTTCTAAGTGTTCAGTTTACTATTTCAAGTGAGAAGGGATTACTTTAGATAGGCTAAGGTATCCAGTTGATCTAGCTGACTTTTCTTGACAAATTTCTGTCTCAAGTTGGGGGAGGTCTTATGGACTTCATTCTCCCACTGTTGCTCTGTTTGCTCCATGTTAAAAATTCCTTTTCAGCTCATTTATTTACAGGTTTTGTTTATTGCTGATCTTCACGTGACCAAGACAGTTTTGGTGTGCTTCAATGGTATATACCATAAATATTTATGGCAACAGATGCTGCTAATGTGTGGTCTACACATCAGCCAGATTCTTTCTTGACCGCTTTGCCTACTCTTATATCTCTGTGGATTTATAAGACCTTGGAACTTCTGTGTTCCTTAGCAACAGGGTGAAGTCCTCAGGTACAATGGTGATTATAATTCTCAAGGAACTGAAGGTTTGCAACTTGCCTCAGCTTCTCTGTACAGGGTAGGATATCACATGTGCAAACTCTCCTTTAAGTTTGTATTAAATAATTTGATAGAATTTTTGTCTGATAACTCTTACATCTTTAAAGAGTAGTTTTGCTTGAAGTTAGAGAATTTAACTTGCTGGCTCAACATTTTTTTAGACTGGATTAGATCGTTTGTGACAAGGCAAGCTTTAAAGAAATTAATGAGAATGTGAACTTCCTTTTTGTCCTTAGCTTCACTTTGCAAGGAAACACACTATAAAACGAATCAAAAGGTGTCCTGAGAAAATACCTGGACATCCCTTGGGACAGAAAGTTGCAGTTAGATAATGGAAAAGATTACATTTTTTACAATAACAATAGACTATAAACAATAAAGCAGAATCATCTGTCAGATCTCTGTCTCCTCTCATCTGCCTCAGAAACTTAATGAAGATTTCTGCCCTACTCTCATCCCAAAAGTACTGAACTGAAGCACTTGTATAAGTATTCTGTCAAGTCAGTCTAGCCAGCTAGATGAAGGAAGTCATTTGTCTTGGGGAATCTTCTGCTTTGAGAAAAGGTGAAAATTAAGTAAATACTCTCATTCAATGAGGTAATACCAGGAGAATTCATAATTTTTATTATTCTAGATGCCTAACAAGTGCCATATGTCTGTCTTCTGCCCAGTTAGCCACAAGTGTTTAGAGACCAATTCACCTGAATATTTAAATGTCCAAGAAAATGACATTAAGGCCTCTTGGCTAAAGCAATCTTCAAAGCCCATGAAATCCTTCTTCTGACTGCATATATATTCAATATATTCTGACACATACATTCTGACATACACAGATATTCAATTTGAAGCACACATTACCCCTGCCTTGTGACAACAAGATCACATGATCATACTCCCAAGAATGTATTTTCTTTACTTTTGATTTTCTGTGTAACTTTCTTCCTTCTAATTTTAATAATTTTATTTTTAATGCTGTAATAACTCTGTGTGATGGTATGGTACTATAGTATTTTTACAAGTTTTTGTTCAAAGAGGAAATCATGGGCATTTAATGTCTCAAAGACACACCACGAAGGAAAGAACTGTTATTTCTGTGGCACTTGGTGGACAATATAAAGTCACTAGGACTTTTATTTCCTGCAAAATCCCATAGAATCATAGAATAGTTTGGGTTGGAAGGGACCTTAAAGATCACCAAGTTCCAGCCCCCCTCCCATGGGCGGGGACACCTTCCGCTGAGACCAGATTGCTCAAAGTCTCATCCAACCTGGATTTGAACATTTCCGGGGATGGGTCACCCTCAGCTTCTCTGGACAACCTGTTCCAGTGTCTTGCCACCCTCACAGTAAAGAATTGCTTCCTAACATCTAATCTAAACCTATTTAGTTTAAAGTCATTCCTTCTTTTCCTATTCCTACATCTCCTTGTGAACAACTTCTTTCAGTACCCATTTAGGTACTGAAAGGCTGCAATAAGGTCAACCCAGAGGCACAAAAAACTTTACAAGAATGGGCATCCTTCCCAACACTACAAATCTATTAGAACTAGACAATTATGTCAGCAAAGGTGTTGGTACCTTTATTCATGATAGTTTTGTATAAATATGAGCTCTTCCTGAGTAGAACCTGTTGTTTCACAGTACAAAAATGAGCTCCCACTATTCTTTTCATGAGGTAGTCTGTTGTAGTAGGGTATGCTATTTCCATAACTTTAGGAAAAAATAAGTATGTGGATTGTTTGAAAAGAGAGCATGTATTAGAAGCTGGAGGGTTTTGAATGACAAAATAATATGGGGCGGGAGTGTAAATTCTGAGATTAGCAGGCTACCCCAGAGATTTAATATTTGTCTTCTCATTTCCTAACCCTTCACAAAAATTAAATTATCCTGATTCTACGGGTGACTGAAATCCTTTAGCTCTTTTTTAAAATAGATAAAAGGAGATTGTAAAATCCATTTAACAAAGGGACTAAGAAAAATAAAAATATACAGGGGAAAAAAATTCTGAAGAGCATATAGTATTCTTGGGTAGTTGAATTTATATAATTTCAATCCCACTAGATGCCTAAGTATACAGTATAAAACCAGGAATATGCCTAGCCAACGATTTCTCTTTGCTACAGGACTGGTGTTTGTAGCAAAGACTTCTGTTTGGAAAGCCTTGAATTCTTATTTAACATCCACTTTACAATCAGGATTGGACCATTACAATGCCTCTTCTTGTGGAGGAAAATAAACATGGTTGGGTTCACTGCTCTTGAGTGAGAGGGAACAGGTTGATGTTTACACTGCCAACCAGCTGGACAGAAAGTTCTTTGAAAGAACAGTGTTGGAAAATGTCCTGATTCTGTCCATTGTAGATGTTACATTATAAGGAGTTTGCTATTCAGCAAAACCTTAAAGTAAATGCAGAATTGTACTAATCTATTCTTAATAGGTGGGAAATAAAAATTATTATATGGTACTCCTGGAAGCACTTAGGGTCCAAACATATAAAATTAATCAACATTTCACCTTTTTACAACTCTGTATGGGTAGGAATAACATTGTAATTGCCTAATAAAATGTTACTTAGAAAAAGGAATAAAATTAACCAAAACTGTTTTGGAAGATTAATTCTACTCTAAATTAAATTGGATGGATGAAAATATTTTTTCCTACTATTTGTGAAACCATATTATAGGGAACATATTAAAATCTTGAGGATTATATTCAAGTATTCTTAAGGCTACATTTTAGTTAAATATTTGAGCACTTTGTAAACTACATTGTAATCACTAAGTCCCTGACCTAGATTGATTCATCTAGACTATGATTATTACATCCTTTTGTAGAGATATTTGTAACAAAACTTCCACTCTTAGGCTTGGAATATGGCAAATTTGTCATAGTACTCTGCACTGTTAGTTTCCCCTCATACAAAGAATTATACATTTATCCTTAAGTATTGCAGAATGTTTAATTGTTTATGTACAGTGTCTATAGTCTTTATCATTTGATAGTGAAGTTTAATAACTCCAGATCACGAACGTTGTAAGCAATTGTTCTGGTTAGGGCATGAAGCATATATAAAAAAAAAAGAATAGAAATATAGAACACCATCACATTCACTAATAGAGTATAACAGAACATAGCGATGATTAAATAGATTGAGATATAGTGAAATGGAAAACAGAAGCCACCAAAATAAAGGAGGTAGTAATTATCATAATTATCTATTATGAAATTATGAATGTTCCTAACTTGTCACTGATAACATTTCCTTGTATGATAGTGACAGAACAGAATTTCCTAGCCTTTTATCTTCTTTTAAACTACATTCCTCAAAGAAAAATGAGTGGGAAAGAATACAAAGGAGAAGGATCAGAGAGTTAGCAAATATGACCTGTGACAGATTAAGCATGTCTGTCAATATATGAAAATTTTTTTTAAAGAATATGGTAGTAGTTTAGTCCAAAATGTGCATATCCCTGTATATGCACACATGCTAAGACAGTACTCAAAGATCAGGGAAATTAAACAGTGAGTTGTTGGAGGATTTTCGAGAACAGATCAGACAAATATCTATTGTATCCCAGATCATCATATGGTTTTGATTTGGGTAGCTTTGAAGACTAAAGAGGAAGTAAAACATATTTTTATGAACCAAATATTAATTATTTCTAAGCATTATGACTGTTATTCAGATATTTCTGTCTGGTTCTTCAACACAGGGAAACCTTAAGAGCTACTAATGTAAAGATATTTTCATCTAGGCTTTTGAAAAACTTCATAAAACAGTAATTAAAAATATAATAATGCAAAATAACTGATCCCTATATTAAAGTAGTTCAACACTCTTGAAAGCTGAGGAGGGGAGGGTGTGTGTGTGTGAGAGAGATTTCATCACTGTGTGCTTATATTTTCTGAGAAAATTATGAACAAACCAATATGCAAACTATCTTCATGCTTGGCCTTTTTTTGGTGCTATGGACTTTTTAAAAATGTTCTGAAAAGGGCACTTGTCAGTGTGATTGTTCACATTTTTCTTCTCATCTTATGCAACTAAACAATGCTAGTCATTAAGCTAAGTTCTCAAGTGGCATACTTGAAATTGTGACTTCCACGAAGTAGATGGAGAGGTTGGATGTGAAATGAACAGAGTGAAAGTGTGAGAGCTATTCATTTTAATGAATAATTTTTAAAGGCCCATGGATTGCTTATTATTATCCTACTCAGACTTGAACTTTTACTAAAGTATCATTTTTTTATGTATTGATGCTAGTAATGGACAACATCAAAATGGAAAACACTTTCTCCTCCCTACCATTCATTTTACAAGTGCTTAAGTTATGCTCTACTTATGACTTCTCCACATGTTAAATGGCACTACGACTTCAAATTACAAACCAATGTAAAACAATACTATTCATGCTATAATATTTGGCACTTCTGTAATTAAATCTCTATGGGAAACATATTTATGTATGCATATGATGAATTATACTATTATAAAGAATTAGGACTAAAAGCAGAACATAAAAAGGTATTTACAAATTCAATCGTGAATGCAGTATGCACAAACACACTTTTTAAAAAATGCATATAAGTCTATGCATACTTAGTCTAATTATGTTGAAACTGCAAGTTCCCTTCTCTTAATGACAGAATTCATTTTGAGACCACTATTAAGAGGCATTGGAATGTGGCAAAAAGAATTAAAATGTTCAAATACTTATAAACTCTATAAAACATATATATATCACACACATAGGATTTTCATTTTTCTTTGATGTATGGAGCCTCACTTAGGAAATGAGTAGTAGATTTTCCAGTCAAGAACACCAACTTTGATCAAGAATGGAGCTACTTCAAAATATTTCCAGTAAAAAAGTAAAGAAATCAAATCATTCTCTTTGCATCATTGTGGAGTGATGTTTTAAATTCAAATTAAAGAGATACATCAGGATTAATAGCCATGACCTGACATAAAGAAACAAACGGAAAAAGAGTAGCTGCAGAACTTGCTCTAGTTTGGTTGTTGCACATAAACAGAAGTACCTACCTTTTACAGAAAAACAGTCTATCTAGCCTAGATAGACTTCAACGTATAGCAGATTTCATGCTAAAACAAAAATGTTGCATCTTTTTTTAATATTAAGCTCTTATCTTATTAAAGCCATTTATAAGTTTTAATACCAGGTATTTACTTCAAGGTGAATTTTACTTACATGATAAACTATGCATGAGTCTGCAGAATCTGTCTAGCTAGGTAAATGCTACATAAGTGGTCTTGACAAGAACGTGGCCTAAACCCCGTTGTTCAAACAGAAATATAAGAAAACAAGTAGCCAAAATGTGTATTTTTCATAGTCTTGTAGAAGTAGAAACTACTTCTAGTAGCAGGAACATATAAACCTCATGCAAAAAAATGAAAGGAGTGAAAAAGCATCTGCTGAAAGTGTACTTTCATAAGATTTTTGTAAAGTTTAGGTACTAGTCCATCATAATCTTAACAATTACTGCCTGGTCTATTTGTTTTCTAAAACAAAGGAAAATAACTTAAATGCTTGACAGTGTCCATGTTGTTGGATATGGAAAGGAGTAACTATTGTGTAAAACAGAAATGGTAAAAATTTTTCATGAGACTATGATTACTCTTTCAAGTAATTATATTTACACTAAGCATATATTCTCATTGGTTAATCATTGGACTCCAGTCTGCCAACATGTCTGTAGTTATTCAGAACTTTCTAGGGTGGATCCAGACTCCATATGAGATCAGGTTCTTATATAATTAGCAGACAAATCACTATACAGTATTCTCTGGGATAAGAGGCTGTCAATTTGGTTGAAATAGCATTTCTACCACTGAAGTGCTGCTTTACAGCTTGGGTTTCTGATTCCAAAAAGATTTGTTCAGTGCAAGAGGTTAAATGGCCATCTTTTAATCAGGATGGCCAGATGTCTCCCAGAGGGATTATTTCCTCTTTCGTTCGGTTTGGCATGGTCCCAGAAAACAGGACTGATGTCTTGACTTTGATTCTGCTGTGTGATGTTCCTGAAGATCTCTGTGAAGCTCTGCTGCCTTTCTGAGCACAGAGGATTGTTTGCTTTGAGAATAATCTGCTCAAGGGTACTCTTAAATTTACTGTGAGTGAACCTCTCCAATTCAACTACTCGGCTCTCAAGAGCTAGAATGTTCTCTGAGGGCTACAAGTGGTCTGCATTATACATAGATTTATACTATCTTTTCAGAAAAGCACTAGCAAAAAACCTAATATATCCTACTTTATTTTGCTGAAGTTCTTTCTCCATTTCTTCTTTCAGAGTAGAGAAAACAGATGGTTTTTCAAGCTGGTTTTGTGTTTGAGTGAGTTTGCATACTGGCATAGAGTGAATCAAGATCTACAATCTAGATATGATTTAGTTGTAGAACCAAATAAATTTTACACTAATACATTGTATTATGCATATATTATATTATACATTTCTAATAGAAATTAGAAATCTAATTACTTATATTGCTTGTATACTTATCATATTCATTTGTACTAATTAATATATGTAGAATGGATTGGTCAAATGATCTATTGTGTGTTCATCAAATATGGCTTGTAAATAATATTCACAATTAAACTTTTCTTTTTACTATATACAAGTCCAGTTATTTTTGTTCGAATTGCAAATATTACATTTCAATTTTTTATAATTGACACCATTATTAACTTTCTTCAACATTAATTTGCTTTTATGCCAATAAGCTAGAAGGACTTATGGAACTATGGATTGAAAAAATTAATCTCTTCAGTTTTAACTATGACATCTATTATTTAACCTACAGTTTGGTAAATCTACATGCATATATTGCTGTAAGGCATAAATGAATTCTTACATTTGGGATCTCATGGGTCAAATGAAGTCCCTGTAAAGACAAAGGATTTCCTCCCTTTCTATCACATCTCTCCATGTTTTGTTTTTCATTTGTTGAAGGTCCCAAATGCTACCTATCATTATCCAGTAGATATATTTAGTTCTAGCCTGTTCACAGCAGTCAGCAGAGAACTCATAATGCAGCATCTCACTCACCCTGGAGAGGAATTATGGTTTGCCTGGCAGCAATTTTCATTCACGATGATATCAGGCCTATCAAAACCTCCTTGTCCAGGTCAGTTTTCAATAAATAACAAAGAATAGAATCAATCGGAAAAAAAATATTTTCCTGAACTGAATGCAAAACACCAGTTTTATGTTAAATCATATAAATGTTAACATAAACATGTAATTAAAGTGTGTTGAAGAGAATTTGCAGAAGGCAAACAACTGACAAACTATGTCTATTATGATCAATTCACTTTTTAATATGATTTATTAGCTCTCAAGGAAGACTGTCTTGCAACTAGAGAAAGCAGTTTCTGTCTACAGTAGAAAGCATGTAACAAGATGAACACATTAAAACACCAATCTGATTATTGCTTCCAAGTAAAATAAAGGTACTTGTAGATTCTAGACTCCCTTAGAATGATTTAGTGAAGCCTTACAGTGAGAAGCAATAAGAAGACAGATAAATCCTGCTCTACTGTGAAATTTTTGATGAAAGAAGAAATAAAAGAAACTTACAAACGGTATATTCTTTTCACATGAAAAGACTCTTAGGAAATAACCATTGAATATTTTCTTTTACTGGCAAAGTAGTCTTCATTAAAATGCAATTTGACAGTATATATGAAAGCAAGCATATGCCTGGCTAATGCTTTATATCCAGCGCTAGAAATAGCTTCACTAGTTGTTGCTGTTCTCCCTAAGTTTCCATCGCTGCGTTCACAGAGCTGATTCCTCTTTCCATCACTGAACCCTAGTTCAAGAGTCAACCAAAGTGCCAGTTTTTCTGTCTCTATCTACACTATATATTCTAATCAACTCTGGAATGTCTCCCAGAAGTCAAACTGAAATTTTTTTTTCTAAATGCCGTATAGATTTCTGCATTATAACAGTCATGAATCAAACCCAAATATCAGCTATCAATCTCAATTTGCTAGCTGAGAGGTGATGAGGAACAAATGAAATTCCTCTCAACTGTAAGTGATCTTATCAAGCTACCACTTCCCTTCCAGTATAAAATCAAACCGAATATTGATAAAACACAGTATAGATGAACTCATTTGAGTTTGTGATGAAAAAGAGCAGGAGTACACACACCACTAGCTAGAGATTACAGAGACTGATGAAAAGTGTAACCATTCCATTTTAACGCAAATTCCAGTAGGCAGTAATTTTTCTTTTATTGGTAATATTAATAGAAAAATCTCTGCTTTCCTGCCGGACATGTATATTATAGCTGCGTAAGAATTTCTTTGTTTAGAGCTACACCTGAGTTGAACAGGATTAACCCAGGAAGGTACATACCCAGAAATAAATACAGAATACGAGGCTTTTTGGGTCCAAGTTTTAGTTAATACTGCAAGATATTCCCCACGGAGATAAAGCAACTGGATAATAACTGGCCCACAAGAAATGAAGGGATAACTTAAAGAAAAAAAAAAAGGAGAAAGAAAGAAAAAATTTTATTAGATTTCATTTTTCTTCTCTGTAATTTCAGCATCACAGGTGGGAAAACATGGCTGGCTTGTATGTACTGTCCAACCTCGCTTCTAAATAAAGATGAAACTCATTGATTATTTAATTTTTTGCCCTTTCAAGAGGAGAAAGACAGTTTGTCATGAAAAATAAAAAGAGTTGCTATTCTTACTTTGAAAGTGAAAAAAAGCATACAATCTTTTCTTTAATCATGATTTTAATCAAGCTAGCAGCTGCTTACTGTTAAAGTTAAATGAGAGGAAACTTAGATAAAAAAATAAACCATTGATCAAGTCTGGTAGCATAAGTTCTTAGCTTTTTTACTTTCTGTAGAATAACTGTGATTGTATTCTTTTCAAATTCCTTGCCATTTCATCCATCCTAGGGTGGGGTTATGGGTTCTTTTTGGGTTTTGTTTTGAGCTTTTTTTGGCTTTCCTATCAATAGCCCTTACTCAGATCAATTTAGTTTCTGATAGAGGTAAGCATGTATACAAATGCAAATCAGTCAGAATAGTGTTCCTATCAGTACCATTAGCAATTTCCATGTTAAATTTAATTAAAGGCACATTTGCCTGTGAAAAGAAATTCAAGGCTCATATTAGATGTTTTTTTTCAAATTGCAGCAGACAACAGGTTTTTCACCTGATGATATTTCACATTGCCCTACATACAGCTTGTTTTTCAAATTTTCAAAAGAAATAGAATTGTCCTAATTTTACCTGAACATTCCATTGTTTATGTAAATACCTTAAAATAAATATGAATTCCTTTATGGACTTTTTAACCTGAGAATCTCTCGGCTTGATTAATGTGTCAGTTGCTCAAATTTGCCCACTTAGCCTGAGGTAGAATATCCAACAAATGATTCAATAACTTAGCTGTTAATGATTGTATCCCACGATCTATCGTCTTAGGCTACTTTCAATTCTTTGACATGGATGTTATCTGGTTATTACCAGAGATTTTTCTTATTGATATACAAAAATTATAAAACATCAGTGATCATCTTATATCAGTAACTTGTCTGCAACTGACAGAAACTGAAGATCAGCTTTTAAAGTAAATTAAGAATTTGATGTTATGCAAGGAAAAGAATCTAGAATGATTTGACAGAGCCTTGACAGAATATGTGTCTACAGGCTTCAACCTGTAGGTTAGAAAACACTTTCTAAAACTGGCCAGGTTTCAAGGTTCTAAGAACCTCCAACATCCCAGGTAAATTTTCACCTAAATGTATATATAAACAAACACTAATGAAATCACAACAGAAGTTTCATGATCCCTTATAGGAGCAAATACAATGGAGCACAATAAAAATAGTGGAATGTAAGTTCTCTGAAGTTGCACTTACAATTATGAGAATACAGAATTTAATTCACATTTTAAATGTACATAAAAATATTTCCTTGTTTACGGAAAACAGGTGAGTTCAATTAATTTGAATTAGAATGCCAAATTACAGAAGAAGGGAACTGACTAGAAAGGAGGGATTAATTTTCTGTCCTCCCTCCCAGGGGAGGCTGGTTTTGTTTTCTGTTTTATTTAAATAAAAGAAAAAGAAAACTAGGAGTTTACCTTTATCTTTAGAAGCAGCAGGAGGTTTTGGAATATGGACAAAAATGTTGAGAATTATGGAAAGGATGATAAAATACATAACATACTTCTAAATAAAAATAATTTCTCATCATCCTAACAAAACCAGAAGTATCTCTTTATAAGACACTCACATACCCATATCCCTTTTTTTTATATCTTCAGTCAATCACTCAGGGTATTGTTCATATATATTTGAGTGACAACAATTTATGTTCATACACATAATATATTTCAACGACTGAAGGTTTTGTTGATTTTGTTCTTTTTGTTTTGCAGTTCTTGAACCATTTGATATGGGAAATGAAGTGGAGGTTTCCTGTCTGAGTTTGCTGCTGATATACCTGAACCTCCGAATGATCCTCACTTACAAAAGAAAGACTAAACGTATACTGTAAAATGGTGATATATTTAGATATTGCATTACATGAAGATGCTATCCTTATGAAACTGTTATAAATATTTTAACTTAGGTCCAAATTACAATAAAGGTAGTAGATTTACACTGAGCCTGTGGATGTAGAGGAATAAAATCTAATCCATCATTAAAGCTGTAGAAATTCTATTTTCAAGAAGCTAATACAAAATTTTAGTCTTTATTATTCTATCTACTTGACAGCAGATCAGGGGTAATTTAAAGTAGTCCAGTCCAAGCAGAACAGTCCACATCCTTTGTAGACAGATACAGAACTGTTGCAACCAGGTGATCTTCAAGCTCCCTTCCAATCCAAATTGTTCTATGACTCCATGACATGGATGAAGTTTCTGCTGTGCTCTAAAAGGACTTAGGATTGTTTTGTATTCATGTTGAAAAATCTGATTTCTATTGTATTCTTCCAGCTCAATTGCTTTTTAAAAATTAGCTTTACTATCCTATATAACAAAACCCCTTTTTTTTCCAGAAGTATCTCTTCTTAGAGATTAACAGAAACTATTCCTCTGTTGAGGAAGTGTTCTTAAGGTTAACAGGAGTCTATTAACTATTGTTCCTTTTCCAATTTAGTCTTCTTGGAAAGTTTTTTTAAGAAATAGTGCTTTCTTATTTACAGCCTTTAATTTTACATTAAAACCTGTTGTATTTTTTCTTTGGAGATGATACTTATTGGAAGAAGGGTATTTTTCCTGCATAATTTTTCAACAAAGATTGAAATACTGTGACTATATTATGCATAGTAACTTCATAGATTATGTGAGTTTACTGTCAACCCTTCTAATACAATACTAATATCATAAGAAGGCTTTATTTTTCCTGGAGCTCCTGGTGGACCTGGAGAACAATTTTTCTTTAATTACTTCTGAGTTGAATCCCTCTATCTTATATATTTAAATATATATGTTCATATATATATATTTAATATCTTCAAATAGCTGTGCCTCAGTTCCTTTTCAGTTTTCTCATTGTGATAGTTGAGGTTATAAATCTGTAGATCACAACTTACTTTAAAATATAATGACATGGTGACCACTGACCACCTAAAACTTTTATCAGTGTTGTGATCTAACTAAGCCCCACACAGGTGCTCGAAATCCAAAACACAGCATTGTATAAGGTACCATAAGGGGAATCAAAAACATCACAATCAGATGCAGTACAAGATGGTTTTGATATTATTATAGCCTACGAACAAAGTTGTCAGAGAAGTTAGTTTTTGCATCTACTCCAGAGACACATAGTGTTGTACAAAAGATGGTGGCACATGTTCAAATGCACAAAGATTTAATAGTGCAGTCTCCGGCTGATGGCAAACAGCCATTTTAATTGTGAAATGTGCTTTGGAGCATTAAAAGAAAGAAAGAAAGAAAGAAAGAAAGAAAGAAAGAAAGAAAGAAAGAAAGAAAGAAGAAGAAGAAAGAGAGAGAGAGAGAAAGGAAAGTGAAAACTCTTCCCGGTGGATAGTCATTAAAAGAAGCAACAGGGATTTCCAGACAAACATCCTCCCTGTGTGGCTTCTCTGATGCAGTAGACTACTCCTTTTGTAATACTTTTCCTTTAGAAACAAACAGTTTCCATCAGGAACTGCTTAACCTCCCAGCTGGTTGTTCCTGCTTATGGCACCGCAATTTGTGACTAGATCAGGGCATGTATTGCACATTGATTGGCTGCTAACCTTTCTGGATGCATATTATTGTCCCCACTAATATAAGCAGGCACTATCTTCGGCAGCAGGTAGAACAACGGAAAGAAGGATCTTTCTTACACTGGTGGCAACTGCTTCCCATGAGAAACTGAAGGAGCAACACCACTGAGTCTCTGGAAGCAAGACCATGAGAATAACAGCACCAAAACAACAGCATGAGAAGAATACAGGGAAAACACTTTCACAGCACCTTAGGTGAAGAGGTACAGAGTTGGCAGGGTGTAGAGTGGGAAATGGAAGGTCCTTAGCAATATAAGAGGGCTAAGATATCTAAGGAACTGTGAAAAAACAGGCTGGTATCACCTGAAGAATGAAACACTCTTTCTTAGGTGGAAGCAAAGGTGAGAAAGAAAAGAGAGGTGAGATCTCATGCTGATCTACAGTGAAAAATGATGGCGCTTTTTTTTGGTGATCTTTTTTCCCCTACCTAGTAGAAAAATTGTTTGGAAGCCCTGTGTGCTTTAAACAAAAAAGAATAAAATTATAAATGCCTACCTAGCTTGCACAAAGGCTGAGGATAATTTTGTGGAACAAAGTACGAAATACTTATTTTGGAATGTGGAGACAATTTTTTATAGAGATTTTGACATCAAATTGCATCTACCTAGAGTACCGTAGGCAATTATGGTTCATTCAGCTAATATTATCTTTCTTCTTTGAAGACGGTATCTTCCATAATCTACCAAGCACAAGGTAAAGCAATGTATTATAGTAATCTACATAGTCAAGATATAAAAATAAGACACAAAATACATGAACCAATGACATTTGGAAGAAATGCAGTTTATACTTATGTTTTAAATTTAATTTTATACAATAAATGTTGTAATTTGATGCATGAAAAATCATTTTCCCCATTGCGACAGGCATAATACATTTTCTGCTGGAAAATCTTAGCAGATTTTTTTTTCTGTCGCATTAATGGATACGATTAATATTATAAAACATTATTAATCTAACATTTTTCCTTAGAAAACATATTCTAAGCTTTGAAGAGAGTGTCACGAAGACATAAAGAGATTTTATGGAATGAGGAATTCTTAATTCATTTGTGTTTCTTGGTTAATGAAACTATTATGTTATCTAGTTGGTACCAATGAGCTTTATTTATAAAGAAGTCATGTTATTTGCTTTTACTTAAGACATCAAACTGCAAACCTGACTGGCAGCTCTTCTGCAGGTATGTGCATAGCCTCCTGAGGTCACCGCCTCTCAGTCACCAAAAGTGGAATTTTATATGATTAAGTAAAAGAAGACTGCTTACTTTGCAACATTGTCACTGTTTGAAATACGTTGTCTGTGTTTCACGACATAGGGGAATCTTTGATTTTACACTGTTAGCCAAACACAACACCCAAACATTAGACATGGTCCTGTTTTTTTCTTTTGAATGGCAGCTGGGATAGCATTCAGAAGGTTGTCGCACCATGAGTTGGAACAGATATATAAGTAAAGTTCTTTTAAAGTGTGAGGAGTCAAAGTGCAAATAAGAGGTTACACTGAGTATGGGTTTTTTAGGCATGTATCTTCATATGAGGAGACGAAAAAGAGTCGGACTCTAGTGACTTTCAGCCGGAGGACACTACTACTGCTGTATTTGTACTCATTTGCCAGATTTATCTCCTAGCTCTAACAGGTGATACTTTCTTCCTTGTCCTTCATAAGGATTATAAAAAGTGCTTGCTACCTTGCCTTCTGTGATCCTGCATGAAGCAGAAGCAGGCTGGATATGAGAGGGACAGAGACATTCCTTTTCCAACTGCTTCATGCAGTAAACAAAAATTGTCAGTTGTCACAGATAGCAAAGCATGTCATGGTAGAGATCACAGACACATACCAAGATTTGTACAATGACAGAGTAGTTCAAGCTCGAAAGGGATCTCAAGAGGTCATCCAGTCTCACCTCTTAGTCAAAACAGGGTCAGCTATAAGGTCAGGTCAAGTTCCTCAGAGATTTATCCAGTTAGGTCTTAAGACCTCCTGGAAACCGCATCACTTCTTTGGGCATCCAGTTCAAATCATCGTGGCAATGACAAGTCTCTCACCATTTCAGATATGAAAATAAATTGAAAGTAAGAACATGACTTCATGTCAAGAATACCAACTTGGTCTACATTTTCTATTGAACCATAACAAAATATATTATTTATACAAGACTACTTTTTAGATCATTTCCCTTTCTAATGTTCCTGCTTTCTTAAAGTGGGGGGGGAAAAAAGAAAACAAGAAAAAAACACACAAAAAACCCCAAAGAAACAAACAAAAACCTTGTAAAAACTAATTTTATCATATTTTTAAATCCATTATTGCACAGAAGTAGTTCTTGAAGTATGTGTGTTATTTGGGATTTAATGTCTAAGTTCTCCTGCTTGAGTCTTGCTTTGTTTGTCTTATGCTCTATGTCTGTCTGTTGTTAGATGCAATAGGATTTCAGTATACCATGTCCAGCACTGTAAAGTGCACCCACTCTTCTTATTTTTCATTTTCAGAAGTGAACAGTTTGTTCTGGATTTCCAATTTTCATAAAATAGACAACTACAGAGAACCACAGCCACTCCATTTGAATTTAATATCATCTTATGCTTTTCGAGCTATACTCTCTAGCAGTACTCATAAATACTCAACTGACAATCATTTTTGGTTACTAGAATAGTACAGCTAGGAAAAAAAATCACCACTGTCTTTTAAAGATGTGTATTTTAATCATTATTTGCAGCATGTAATACTGGCCTGCAGCTGTATCTTATTAAGTATCAAACTTCTCATGGCTAAAACACAGGAAACAGTTCTTTTGGCTTCTGTAATTTAAGAAAACAAGAACAAAAGTGAGATTTTTATCTAAAAATCTTACCTGTATTACCTTCTTTTTTTCCCCAAGAAACCCTGCAGCATTTGTTATCTAATGTGATGCATTTAATACTTAATTAACATCATTAAATTTGCACTACAGATTTAAAAAGGTTGTATAGGCCTAACTACATGATACAACTGTTTATCACCTTTAGATAGATGCAAGGATATAGCATAGATTTAACATCCTATTACTCTACTAATTAGGTTTGCTTCACTTGCTTAATTTTTTTCTGCATCCTTGTCCTATAACTTGTCTTGTCCTTGATAGATGTAGGTGTCTAGAGACAAAGTATGGTCATTGTCAGACATACTCCTGTTTTAATCAAATGAAAGTTCTTTAAATGTTTTATAGCTCTTTCTTCCCCTCCTCTGCTGTACAGGCTGCTATATTAAAATGATACAGTAATGATAATATCTCTTTAGGTACAGCATGTAATACATGAGCTTAGTATCTCCTTTGCCATCTAATAATGATTATCTAGGACCAAAAGATAGATATTTTATTTTCATCTGCAAGTCTATGACCCCTCTACCAATTATTCCAGGCTCAAGATCAGCCAAACAGCAAGAGGAACAGCATGAGACAATGGCTCAGTGCTAAAGAGAAGCCTAAACATTTCCTCAAAAAACAAGTTTTATCTTTACCAAGCAGGGGGTCAGTATCATCAGCAAAGGATGAATGGTTACTTACTGCAGAATAACCATGGTTTCAGAAGTATCCAGAGCTTTTCTGTTGCTTCAAAAGCTTACCACTGTTTAACAGCTGTCACAAGAAAGCTATTGACCACAGGGAATGCATCACATTTCTAGTGTGTGAGACAGCAATGTACATCTCTCTCATTCTATATATAGATTGAAAGATGCATACACTCATTTATGTTTGTTTTCACAGCTATTACTCACTGATGACAGTATTAAAAATAGATAAAAGGGAGGCATAGTTCCAATGAGTATGATTTGAGAGATAAGATGCACAAGGTTAATGAATTACAGGCAATCAAAAGTTAAATAACATGTTTAATGTAAAATAGATGTATTGAATGTTCCCATGAAGAAGAAAATGCAAATAATAGGGTTCACTTAAGTCACTGAAAATCAGAGTATAAATAAAATTATATTGTACTAGTATAAACTATAAAACAAATGTGTGTTACAATTTTTGGTAACGCTGCCCATAAAAGCTTGTGCAGGTCTTCTCCTGGTGGCAAACGCAGACAATAAATAAAGTGGGGTTTAAGCTGAATTTATTTAGCTTTCTTAAACTTTTACTACATAGATATAGAAACAAGGAAAAGTCACTCTTTTCTTATGAAATTTGTTTTTCAGTCTGTTCTTTTAGTATGTAAAGAAAATTATAAATTGTATCTTTTTTTTAGAAATAACCTAGAACAAGCTAGAGGAGCTTACTTGTGAACAGGAACTTTTTTTGCAGATTCGGTGGGAGATATTTGGAGGGATTTCTTGGTATTTCACTTGTGTTTTTAAAGTTTAGTTGGGACATGGGACACTTTGGCTGCAGCTTCCACATTTAGGTGAGTAAGGCTGTGTTATCTTCATTGCCTTTTGCCTGTAGTTGTGCATACCCTACTGTCCTAGTTTTGGCTGTGGTAGAGCTAATTTTCTTTATAGAATCATAGAATGAGACCTAAAGTAGCTCCTGGCTTTCTCCCAGCAGCAAAGTGATCTATATACAGATGGAGCAGTTAGGGGTTTGAGGCATGATCTGTTCCCTTTAGCAGAGTACCCACTGGCTCAAGTTTGACGTTTGTGGATAGTCACAACTGAGTGTGTTACCGACAAAAAGAAAAGATTACCACCTACCAAGGACTTGATCCAAGATCCTGATACCCATTTGATATCTTCCCATTTCCTCAAATGAGTTTTTGATTGCAGTTGAAGTGCTCTGGTTGGAACTTTCACCTCAGTTAAAAGAATATCCAGGTAATATCGTGCTTGCAGAGGGATGGGAGATAAATTTAGTAGGCTTCCCTTCTCACTTATGTATAGACTAAATATTTGAATATTGAAATTTTTAAATTCTTGGACCATAAATTAGGGAGAGCATGGTGGAATCAAGAATAGAAGGTAGAAGTAAATGGAGGAATGCAAGGAGGAATCCTGCAAACCAATATTAACTTTTGTATGACTTACCATGATTAGTCACGTGAAGAGCAGTTAATAAAATTACATCTCTGATATTTTTAAATAAAAACCACCAATGAAAGTCATGCTAAAATGACTATAAGATATTTTTCTATAAAGCTGGCTAGGTTGGTTAACATCTAAAATATGTGACTCCAGGGTAACAAAATAATTTATCCAACAGAGAATTTAGTCTTGCAAACAGAAAAGTAGAGTGATACCTCATCCTAAACGGGAGAGTATTTTGTGATGTATGTAAATAGTGTCTGATGGAAGCTGCAGGAAGAACAGTCCTGTTGGTGCCAAAAGCACCTTCTGGTGGAAAATACTGTATTTGTCATGTGTTTGAAGCAAAACAATGAGAAGGTGAAATGCTTATTTTTCCACTTATACCTTACCTTTGACATCTCCTGACTACATTATACAACCAAAACAAGGAATAGAGCCTAAGGGCAACAGAAACTTGCTGCTTTCTAAGCCATGATGGATATGTTTCTGACAGAAGAGGTTTACAAAATGAATTTTGGTTCATAAAATGGCTGAAGAAATTTCAGCTCCTTTCAACAGGTGGTGAAACAGTGACCTCTATCTATTTGGGTGTAAGAAAAATAGAAAACTAAGGACTTCTAAATTATTAAAAGTCACATAAGTCTCTCTTTAGGGGAAAGCAGATGCTGAAGTTTAGATCAAAATTTAACTGCAGCTTCATTATTTCAAAAAGGGCAAAAAACTCATTTTACTGCATGACTGGAGCTACTAAACAGCTGTAAATGGGACTACATATATCCACTAATACAAAACAACCTATGTTCTATAAAAGTCAGAAAGGCCAGATCCTTGTGTGTAGATCAAGCAAATTAGTTATATTAAAGATGTTAAATCTGGTAATTTTGAGTTTGAACAGAATATTATTACTTGTTTAATTCACCTTCATATTTAAAGTGAGAACAACTGCAAGGAATGAAATATTGCTTAAAATATTCAGGGCAGCAGCATATGCCTCAAGAGATAAGAGTTTCACTGTTAGTTTAATTAAGAGAAAAAAAAAGGTTCGAGTGTTATTTACAGGTTCTTGACATATTCACTAATGAATCATAGGATGCTGTAAAGGTTATTCTGCCTAAAACAAAAGAAGCGCACAATAATTGTTTTTTAAACAACTTGTTTTCTTCACAGTTTTAATCTATTCATAGTAGATCAATGTGCTTGAAATTAGAAAGAAAAATTCTTTTTTTCTTTTTTTTTTTACTATTTCAGTAAACTAGTTAGGCAGCTTCATATGTGAGATGGAGTACAGTGGTACATTGTTATGTTGTTTTGCAACAAACGTGGGTAGAGCCCTTCCCAAATCTTCATTTGCGAAGCCTAGCCATGATGATGACATTGTTATGCACGTTGTTATACATTAAATATTTGATCATGCTACCAGCACAGTTTTCACTACTCTGTATTTTCCAGAATATTTAATTTATTTTTAGAAATATCAGGAATGTTTGGTGCCATCGTCAACACATTAGAAAATAGGACTGAAGGCCCATACTAAGACCTTAAACCATCTTGTCCGGGAGCTGCTTTACGCTGACGATGACGCTCACACAGAAGTAGCTCTGCAACGTTTAACATCCTGCTTTGCTGAGGCTGCTGAGCTCTTTGGGTTGGAAGTCATCTTGAAGAAGACAGAAGTTTTCCATCTGCCTGCACCTCAGGAAGTCTTCCATCATCCCCATATCATCATTAGCGAATCAGAGCTCAAATCAGTCCAGCAGTTTAATTACCTAGGTAGCCTCATCTCCTCAGACAGTAAGATTGACAGAAAGATAGACAACAGGTTAGCAAAGGCATATAGTGCTTTCGGAAGACTGCATAAAAGAGTCTGGCGTAATAAACACTTGAAGAAAAGTACCAAGATCAGTGTTTACAAAGCCATTGCGTTGTCTAGTCTCTTATATGGGTCTGAATCATGAGTCATTTACCACCACCACCTGTGACTCCTAGAATGTTTCCATCAACGCTGTCTCTGTACAATCCTAAACATCCACTGGTCAGATTATGTAACTAACACATCTGTTCTAGAACAAGCAGCAGTTACAAGTATTGAGGCCATGTGTGATGAGAACACAGCTGCGTTGGGCAGGACACGTTTCCAGGATGGAGGACTACCGCCTCCCCAAGATCGCACTCTACGGTGAACTTGCCACTGGCTGTGGCAAGAGAGGAGCCCCGAAGAGAAGATAAAAGGACTCCCTGAAACAACATCTCAGCCTTGGCCACATTGATCTTCATCGCAGATCTACCCTGGCCTCCAGTCAGGAGGTCTGGAGACACACCATCTATAACGCTGTTGCTTCCTTTGAGAATGCACGCAGGATCACCATTGAAAAGACAACACAGAAAGAATCGTATCCTGCCAATACCATCCAGAGAGACTTTCTGTTGTGCTTTTTGCAACGGATCTTATCTATCTTACATTGGCCTCTTTAGCCACCAGCACGCTTGTAGCAAAAGTGGATAGAGCCTTTCCCAAATCTTCATTCGCGAAGCCTAGCCATGATGATGACATTCTTTCCTTTATTATTTTCCATTCTTTTTTTTATTTTCTTCATGCATACTTATGAACCTGACTTGTGATTTTTGTTTCTGTTTCTTTTTCTAACTTCTTTCTCATTCAGACAAATACACTCTTTCTTCAGTAATTATCCATTACATTAGACAAATCTCTCAGCTAAAACAAATCAAGAAACTACTCTTCTTTTCCAAGTAAGAGATTTTAGGGTTGATGGAGATCATAGTGCATCCTGCCTCTGATATAAGAAGTGCTAGGCATTGTAGAACAGCATCCGTATTAGCATTGTGCCAGATTTTTAAGTAACAGCTCTAAGTACAACATGCTTTACATAATAACGTATTACCCATCTTCTGTCTTCTAAAGAACAGGCATCATCTCAATTCAGGTGTGGCTAGCTACAGAAAGACAGATTATGAGATACAGTATTTATAGTTCTTGATTTTATTTAGAGTCCTATCTAAATTTGAGAGCATTGGAGAGTTAATAATTTGTTCCTTTGAGCAAAGAACATAAGAGTACCAGGAGACCTAAGATTCTGTATTTTTTGTATGAAACAACTATATTATTTCTCCGTTATTAAACAGAAGAGCTAATTTTATAATAAATCGTGACAAATTTAAAAAATGAAAGCTTGCCTCTCTTCACATAACCAAGAAATAAGGGTGAAGATTTTATCTGAAAAAAAAACCTGATTGTCCACACTCTACATTGAAGGAAGAAATAGCAATCTGAGCTATAATAACTAATCTGAACTATACATACTCAGAGGAAAGGAATGAAACCTAACATTCAAAACCTTCTCCGAGGGTGACTGTGAGCAGCAAATTAGATACAGCTTGTGGTAAAGCATGGTTGGAAAAAGGCCATGTCTTGCCCTGCTGAGAAGTTAGACACATTTCCATGTCTGTTTTAGCTTTCCTGCATTTTGTGCACAGATCCATAATTATCAGTCTCCAGCAGTCGGCAAGAGTACAGAAAAAAAGTGGAAGGAATTATATTTCCTTCAACAGCAGGTGGTTTCCTTCTGGCAAGAGATTTTCTGAGGACCTTAAATGGGCCCATTTAATTTCTAGTTATGTTCTAAAATCTGTTTTGGAGGAGACTGTCTTCATCTTGGACACTGATTTTGATGTATTTATGCCAGGTTGTGCCTTGAAAGATTCAGTTATGGTCAAAATGGATTAATTGCGTCCTCTCCACCTGCCTCGTAGCCTCTTCCACCAGCTCTAGACTTGTCCACATCAGGAGTTTTACCACATGTGCAAGTATCTCCTTCCCTTCAATGGAGACAGGACAATGAAGAGCTCCTCCACAAGTCAAAAAGAGTCCATTAGAATTGAAAAAGAACTGACTTTAAAGCCAGGAGACTGGGTTTTTTTGGAGGCTATGTACCTCTGACAGCAAGGATCAGAAGTTCTATCATTTCTCTGTCAGACGACAGATTTGTAATAAAGAAGGAATGTATTTAAGAAATGGTACAAATTCAGTAAATTGGTGTCTGCAGGTCTCCTAAAGCATTTTGTTTAAATTGAGGTGTTGTTTTCTGCCCATATACTGCCTTGCCACATGCACTAATTGGTCTGGACCAATTAATTTCTGATTATGAACGAAAAAGTGTGAAGGTATAGCTTGTGTGAGATATGCTCCAGAGTACCCTAAGAGTAGAAGGGTTTGAGCACCTACTTTGTGCATAGCCCTGATAAACAAGAGAAGGGGGAAAGCAAACAAACCATCATTTGATTTCTCTGTTATTCAGATGTCACTGTCCATTGCTTATATATAACTGTGATCAGATCTGACATACTTGACACCATTACTACATTTTTCTCCTTACTGAAACAAAGTACAGAACTCTTTCTTTATTATTATTATTATTATTATTATTATTATTATTATTATTATTATTATTATTTAAGAGCAAAACCAACTGCTATTTAAATCAAAAATAGGGTGTTTTCAAACAAACAACAAAGCCCACATTTTTCTCACATATTCTAGTCTTTCACAGAGATGTATATTTCAACATCTTTTGCATAGTCCTGTTTATGGCTTCCACATCTTTCCCTCTCTTCTTTTGACAAAGAATTGAAAGTAAATGCAAAATGCATCCTTAAATCCCACAGTGAATAGATAGAAAAGCAAAATAAGCCAAATGGAGGATGTGTAACTTCTTTCTCATACTAATATTTCAATATTTCATATTTCAGTATCTTTTTGATACTTTTCATGACCATGCAATAAGTAAATGTGAAACAGCAATTTGAATACTGCATAGGACTTTCGCAGTAGAAAGCTTTCTGAATAGAAAGCTATAACTCTCATGGTAGATTTGAATATTTCTATACCCGTTCACATTAAATAAGCAATCTTCCACCAGGGTTTAAAATGCAGTCTTGAATGAAGCAATTATTGTTTTTTGAATCCCAAAAGAGCAAATAAGCTTACTTTGTGAGCTAATGTAAAGTCTATTATTTAAATACCTTGTCAAATGGGTGAAACATGCTTTGAACTGTAGTGGAAATTAAAAGTCTTGTGGTTTCTTGTCATTAAATGACACTTGCTATGCTCTGTAGTCTTCCAAAGTAAACACTAGGCATACTGATACCCTACTTTCCAGGAAGTTACTGGACAGCATCTGCTGACGGGAAGTAGAAAATAAATCTTATCTCCTAACCTATTGCAGGAGGTGGAGTAGACTAACTACATAGCTATATTGCGAATGCAACATACAGCACAAGGGCCCTGCATTTTGAAGACTTCCAAGAGTTTTTGGAAAACGTTCAGCATATCACAAGGCAAAGGTACCTGCTAGTTCCACCAATAGAAGACATTTAGGCATATCAGCCTGGGGTTTCAAGAGGCCATCTAGGTTCTCATCATTTTGAGGACAGCACAGCATATTAAAAAGCATGGCACTCGTTCTGGATTCCTGGTAGGCCATGAAGAAAAGGAAATCAATTAATTTGTTGCTACTCCAGGTGCATGGGAACTTCATAGATGTAATTCTTAATGATCTCTCTTGAGCTGCAGTGTTGCAGAGATTCGAAGTCTGAGAGCATCATTTACAAAAGAACATGATACATCCCTTTCTTGTTTCAAATATTGTTTACTTCCATGACATGAAAGAGATCTGTCCCTTTGCGTTTAAAAATAGAACTTTTAGTTGGAACTAATGTTCCTACTACACTTGATTGAAGCTCTGCCACTCAGTGAGATGGGGATAGAATTAGGCCTTGTATTTTCTTGTATTTTGTGATATTTACTCTAATTAAAGTAACTGAGAGCTTGTTTTTTAGAGGTATGCTGAATCCAAATTGACTCAAGGTGTAGCTTCAAAGCAAGCTATCTAAATGTGTATGTTTTCATAACCTCAGAGACAAACCTCACTTTCCTATACATTGGAAATAAGAATAAATTAAACAAATAACATACATTCTGGTCCTAAATTACTGTTTCTGTGTAAGAGTCATTGTTAAAGCCATCTAGAAGTTAAAACAGGTAATTTTTTTTTCAGTGTTTCTACCTAGATAAGGCTTAAAAGATTGTTTTTGGGAAGCATGTCATCACATGATAAAACTCATGTTGTGATTAGGGTGGATGTAGGCATTTATCTTCTGCTGACAGCTTCAGACAAAAGGAAGTTAAGTGAACTTATTGTAATTGTAAAGTGACCTTTCTGTTTTAAGGATATTGACAGCCATCCTCTCGTTTCTGTACAGTATGCTTGCCATCATGACAATTAGTGTTTTTTTAGTGTATTGTTGGTTTTTATATTTACAGTGCTCTCTCTTGAAATGTTTGTAGATTTCTTCTGGTTTCCTCAAGATAATAGTTACTATGTATCTGACAAAATGTCAGCAAATAGTAGTACATGTTTTCTCAAAAAGACTCTTTTTTTTAATGTTCATATCAAACCATAATTTTACTGAACAGAACAAAAAATGCTGTTTCTTTTTTAGTTTTAAGAAACATTTCTTTTATGTTTATCCCTTTGGAATCCACCTGTTTTGAATGCAGAAGAGTAGACCAACTCCAAAGATTTGTGTATAAAATAAGAAGGTATAAAATTAGCTTTTGAAAACAAGAAAATGAAGCTGTTGTTTCAAATAGTTTCACAAACCACTTGAAAACTCAGACAGCTACGGGGTGGAAACATTTATTTAGTGATTTTTAAAATAAAGCTTATCTTACTGCAAGTGAGGTAACAGGGAGCTGTTACTCATTTTGGCAATGACAAAGTAGCAAAAAGGGCTAGATGGTAAGGAGCAGTCTTGAATTTGATTTGACAACCAGTCAAGTAATTAAGAAAGCCCTATTACATTTTAGTTGTTCAAGTACACATGAATAAATTTGGGGTTCTACCTGCTACTCCCACTTTAGAAGGGATCTCTGGTGAGGTGCTGACACTGGGCATAGTTATGGCCTGACTTTCTATCTTCTGGGTCAGTACCACTGAAGAAACACAAGGATTATTCTGATTTATAGCAGTTGTGTACTGTAAGATATTTGCCATCCTTCTTCCCTCAGGGAAAGGAAGAATTTTGACTTAACAGTTTGACTTAAGTTATAAACTAGATGCTAAGGAACTCCTCTTTGACAATGCCACCCTGTGATAGTCAAACTGATTCACGGCTCCCCAGAAATAGAGCTCAGCAAATAATTTACGGGGCTTCTGCCTCAGCTCCTGCAGCTCCTGCAGCTCCCAGCACTAATACATTATTTGTGTGTTTGACAGCTATCTTTTAAGTGACTGGTATTTGGACCGTTCACGTAGGTTTTCATGATGACTTGTGAATAAACAGACAAATTCCACCCCTGAGAAGAAATGTTATAGTCAATGAGGTGATAATTTGCCATAAATTTTGCCTTCCTTGTATTGTTAGAGCACCACTACTTCAACGCTATTATTATAATTTAGCAACATATATTTATTGTTTAACGTTACACCATTTCAATCTCTTTATAGAGAGATTCCCTCCTATTCTCCCATAAGTAAAGTGGATTTAACAAGGAAAGGTTTTCAAAGGCACAGATACCTCATGCAAAATCCATTGAACTTCAGATAAGGAACTTAGAGGCAAGGTGAGCTCTTCTACATTTATACTCTTACTTTTATTCTTAAATACTGTGGTTTTGATGGAATTCATGCTAGAATTTAATTTTAAAAATAGTTTTAAGGAAACACTCTAAAATCTTCAGGAAAATATTCCTGAAGCTACTCCAACAGTTTCTGGCTTTTCAAGTCAGCTACAGATGTGGAAACATAATTGCCTCTTTATAACAATATATTACATAAAATACCTTACATTCTACAGTTTATGATGAAGAAAACTTCTTGTATGCTATAATAGCACTGGCACTAAAATTCTATGAAAAAGCTCTTTCCTTATTTCTTCATAAAATATCAGTATTTATGTCTGATATGCCATAGAAGAACTGTTGTTTACAACAATCTCTCTTTCGTAAATCTCAGCAATAAAAAACATTTATTTTCTTAATAACTGACAATAACTAATCAATTCTTTGTGTCAAACGTAGTGTTTCTTTTTATACATATTTTTACATATATATTTTTATTTCTTCAACAATTTAATTGCTCTTCATATGCTTTCAGTATGTTTGATGCATTCTGTTCTTAAAAGACCATCAGTAGTATTTGACAGTAGACTATTGTAGAGATAAAAAGGGGATGATTACTATTTTTATTAATATGATAATATTATATGCCAACAATGATGGGCTTAAGGAGGGAAAAGGACCATGTGCCAACACACAGTCTACCCAAAACCATTGTACTTTTCCTGGAGAAGAAGCCTCTCACAACCACTGAAAGACGCCAGGTTGTGTGAATCATACATTGTCAGCTGCTGTTGCTTAATTTGCCTTAAGGAGCTGTCTTCTGTCAATGGGAGTGCTTGCCAAGGAATGAAAGAAGCAGATATAAAGAAAAATTAATTCCTTTGCTTTCAGATCCCTAAAGGGCTCTCTGTAATTGGAATTCTGACTGAAATTCTGCAACTGTGGAGAGCCACATAGGTGCTTACAGATCATTTTTGTAGTGGTGTTCAGGCTTTTGATCCACATTTTTCAGTTTTTATTATTTGAATCATCCACACAGACTTTGTTTACTGTTATTAGAGGCAGACAAATAGAAAAATATAGCTATATATAAAATCTTTATGGACAGCAGACCATATAGAGCAAATGTCATTAAATAATATATCCCTTATCTAGTAATATAAAATCGGTTCTTTTTTTTATTATTCTTTCTTATGTATCAAAGGAAAACAAAAAGGATTAATTTGGTGTTGCACCATCAGTATATCATTGCCCGTAGTTAAAAGTAAAGTAGTTTATGCATAATATTAGAAAAGAATATGGCACATACTGTGACGTTTATGCTTGTTGTTTGAATTTGTTATAAGAGCCTGCCATTACCCAGTATGATTTCTCTATTCTTATGGTAGTAAAAAGGAAGTGAGGAATGAAAAGAGAAGTATATAAGTTGCCTAAGACTCTTATCCAACTTCTCTTAAAATCTATATTTTGGAGCTGTCAATGCCAAAAACTATGACATAATGTATAACAGGAATACTGAATTATCCACTCAGAAAACATAAAGAAATGTGATCTAGAGATGAATTTTAGAGTAGTCACTTATTTTAGATAGCAATCTCTATAAAACAATTTTTTCCCTGATGCCAGTAATTTTATCAATAAAACTGAAAGGATAAGAAACTTGTCTTTAAACGTGACAACATGCTGATTGAAATGAGTGATGTTCCTAAACATATAAAACAGCTAGAGCCTTTCCTCTGTTTTTAGTGGTACATAAGTCAATCAGTCTTGCAGAGCCAGATACAGAATTCTTTTGTCATGATTAGCTATTTTATGTATAAACAGAACCCTGTTAAAAAAAAAAACTAACTAATAGGGCTGACTAAGATCTTAGCATAGCCACAAATGATACTGCTGTCTCACCTGCTCTGTTTAAATGATAAAATTGAAATTGGTCATTCCTAGTTAAAAAACACTCCTTCAAGAATGTAAAACTGAAAACAACTCAATACATTAACTTCTAATTTACTGTCTGGAGACTCCACTTGACAATTGTGGGAGGAGTTCAACAAAACACTTCTGTTGATTTATTATGCTCTTGGAGAGGAATCAGATTGGTGATATCCACACATTCTACAAGGTCTCTATGGATTTTTCTGATGCAGTGAAATAGCTGCTAATAGCATTCTATGTTAGTAAATTGAATCTATTAGGAAGTAGTCTAAATTTTTCTCTCTCAGCAGTCATCTTTGCAAAATTATATTCTTAAAATGGAAACTGTGTTTTATTGACGAAATTTCTTCTGATGCATTTTTTAAAATTCCATTAGAAGAAATATTCAGATGTTTTTTATTTCCGGCAAAACAATGAGATTTTATGGTCCATTCACCACAAGAAGTGTTTTTCTGAAGGTTTTAATTTCAGGAACAGTCATTCAGTATTGATTGTCAAGTTGATAGGAAAAAGAGGGAAAGAATTTCACTGATCTATCCGTATAGGTAAGCAGCCTTTCATTTTAGAAGACAAATTTTAGAAATCTAACGAGATAACTATGTCCTACAAAAGACACACAAGCCATATCCAGTGAAACTTATTAGAGAAATATCTGCCAGAACTAAAAGCATGTATATTCAGAATCACAAAGACATTTTAGTACAGACGGAAGAAAAAGAGGAAATTTCAGGGTTGGACTCTGAAAAGTAAACCATTTTTTGCAGTAAAAATAATAAATAGTAAAAATAGTAATAATTGGTTCCCTCAAAACAATTTTGAAAAGGAAGCAGTTCTTGAATTTTTCACACACTTTTCTCTGGAGTTCTATCCTTTTTTTTAGACGCAAAATGGCAAGGTAACAACTATTTGGACTTTTATACTTGTGAACTATGATACAGCAAGAGATTCTTTTGCTTATCTTGCATCTCTTTTATTATAGTCTGATTGCACTGACCACGCAAATCATGGCTTAGAGTCCTGAAGCACGCATTAAAAAATTGTCTACAGTTTTCTCCTTATTACTTTCCACTTTACTTTGGCTTATAAGTCCTCTTCATTTTTTTACTTTCCAGTGATACTGTCCAGAGCCTGTCTCATTTGGTTAAAGATACAGGATTTAATGTTCTACAGGCCTATGGTTTGGCTCTTCTTATTTACTATATGTTTGCATAGTCCCTGGTGCAAGAATGATTTTTTCTTCCAGTGCACATACTTTCTTAAGTACTAGATCTAGTCAGATTATCTTCTTTGCTGTTGTTCCAGCTGATAAAGTGTACCAGTGATACTAAAATAGTACTCATATTTCTGCCTCAGCCAATCTTCTCTTTTTTGTTGGCACGTTCATTTGGAGACTTTACATTTCTTCTACAGGGATTAGCTGTAACTGTGAGCATTTGCTTGCTCTAAGAAAACAGAAGGCCAAAGAGAAGAAAGAGAAAGAATTCATATGAGAGAAAACTAGAAAAACTAGCTGTAAGAGCTTGTGGAGACCCTGTCTGTGTAAAGATATAACGAACAGGGTAATTTCTTTCCTAAACGCTTCTTTCATTTTACTTTTGTGCCTTTATCCCGACTCAAAATTTCATCTCTATTTTCCAAAGAGTCTATTACTAATCTTCTCATTTCTCTATTAATCTTTCGGCTCCAGCAACATGCAGTACCACCAGAAATTTAAACCTTTTCCTGTTTTGGCTATGATTCTTAGTTCTGTTGACAGATCTAAAATATAGCCTCTTGCAGTCTATATAAAGATAAGAAGTGTAATGATATTCGAACAGCAGTGTGATCTGGAGTTTGAGCTTTGGAGAAAAGATTTTTAACACAAAACTTTTCTTCCCATATAAAGACAAATGAGCACAGCAGTTCTTGTGCAAGATTGGGCATCTTTAGCTCAAGAATATATCTGATATGTCTGTTCATAAAACCAAAAATATGCACATGCTCATAAGGGGCTAAGAGCATAATCTCAATTTGACTTTATACTAAGGGCTGGATTGTGCCTTCAAAACATGAGGGAGAAACACTGTAGAAAGGTTCCTTAAGGAATTATGGTGGGCTTGTTTCTAAAAAATTTTAGGGCAGGGCAGAATGCTGTAAGGCTGCAATTCTGCCTTTGTTTCCTTTTGCCTCTTCAGTTTTTCTAAAATGGATAGAAGATTGCCCAGTTCCACTGTCTAAGCAAACTGGGTTAAGTATCCAGGAATATTTAAGAATTCAGACTGTTCCCCATATTTGATTCCTGCAGCTGATTTGTGCTCACACACAAAAAAAAAAAAAATGCACTGAGTACTGCTTTCTTAAACATATGCAGGACCTAGCTTTGGAAAATCTGGTACCCCTGAAATGTGGATGTTAGTGTTAGGGCATAATGCTTCATGCATATAGCAAGTAACTCTGCCTCTGTACTGGTGAGTTAAAGTATACGCAGAAATGGTTAAGAGCAGGAATTTGGCCTGGGCTAACTACTAAAAGAATTCCCAAGCACAGTTTGACAATTAAAATACTATCACAGGACAAAATCGCAGAATCATTCATATTGGAAGGTGTCACAAAGATAGACTATTCATTTTGCATATTTTAAACCAAGAGCAGGTCTGAAATGGTTTATTAGTTTGCTAATGACATGTAATTAACCAGCAATCAATGAACTATACATGCAGGTTGAATATTGTTAATACAGCAGATAAACCAGAACACATTAACAAAATGTTAATAAATCCATACAAAATTCTAAATGTGTATCTATAACTAATCCCAAGGAGTATTAATCACAAACGTACACACAGTGTTACAAACATGCCCCTCCCTCTAACAGCACTTGCGTGCCCTGTCTGGGGATACAGTCTCCCCTACCTGCACCCACATCCTGCAGGAGTTCACCTTTTGGGACCCTGTGGTGCTCCTTGCAGCTGGTGAAGCAGCACCCACAATCACACGAGCGTCTGGCATGATGTGGGTTTCTGCTTGAGGTAGTCTGTCCTGTTATCCCTAGTCAGAGAACAGTCAGCTTATGGAACATGACCAGGCTGGTCTGTCTGGCCACAGAAGACACGGGATGTCAGTGGGATGACTTCTGGGTTTTGACTACCACTGTGTCTACTCCAAGGTCTCTACTAACGTGTTACAACTTGTCGTGTTTCTTTTATACTTCTCATACTGACTCCTGCTTCATTTCAAAATGTCCCTCTATAATTTCTTGGTTATTCTTTTTCCAGATGGTGTCTGTCTTCCCCTTTTACATGATCATTTGGGGAATAATAGTTGTCTTTCTATTTAGCACAGTGAGTTGTGGGCAAATGTTCTCTAGTTCCGCATATTCAGCCCAACGCACACGTTAAATAGTCACATGTTGTTACCTACAGCAGATGCTGTTATCCAGACCACTTGCCAAGGACAGACTGTGAAAACACCCCACAAAAGAGATCCTGTGAAATCCAACCTCATGCTCAAAACAGGTTCAACATACAACTCAAATCAAGTTGCCTAGGTTTTTGCCCAGTTGGGTCTTGGAAACCTCCAGTGCTGTAGATTACAAAATATTTTGTGGCCGTTGGCTCCAGTTCTTAATTATACGGAGCATATTTTTTCCTTATATCTACTTGGAACCTGCCTTGTCATAATTTAAGACCATTGTCTCTCATCCTCCAGCCATGTGTCTCAGTAAAGATCTTGAATTTGTCTTCTCAACAACTTTCTTGTAGGAGCTGGAAGGCAACTGGAAGGCCCCCTCAAAACCATCTCTTCTCCAAGCTGTACAAGTCCAGTTGTCTCAGTTTTTCCTTACAGGTCACCTGCTCCAGCCTCTAACCATCTTGAGGGTCTTCCAATGGTCATATACAAGTTTATCAATGTTTTTCTTATTATGGAGGCTCAAAACTAGGTGCAGTGCTTCGGACATGGTCATGTAAGAGTTAAGTAAAGGAGACGTGATCACTTCCCAGTGACATTACTTCCCAGTAATACTACTGGGAATTGGATGCAGGATGCTGTTGGCCTTCTTAGCTGCCAGAGCACATTGCTGACTGATGTTTTTCTTACTGTCCACCAGGACAACTAGAGCCTCTTCTATGGATCTGACACCCTATCAACCCATCACTAACTGTGTCAAAGCAGGAAGTATGTCTGTTTGTCACAGGTTTACTTGTTCTAAAAATCCAAGCAGAAATTTTCCTTTCCCCTGTCCTGCTGTAAGAGAAGGATGTTGAACGAGGAGGGTAAGGGGTAATTGACTATACAAAAGAACTAACTGGCAGATCTGCACTCCAGGCTAATAGCCCTTCCAAAATTTCAGGAAGGGGGGAGGAGTTTTTCTGCTCCTCTCCTGGCTGGAACTAGATGGTGTTTAAGATCGTTTTAAGCCCAAACCATTCTATGATTCTATGATTCTATATCTATACTGATTCTACAGTATAGATAATACAGAGTGAGACTGCTTATTTCCTAAAAATACTTTGTTTATGCACTATTAGCAATTGAGTTCAGCAAGAAGAAAATACAGCTTTCTTTCAAAGACTGACAGTTCTATACAAGCCTGGTGATCAAAAATTCCTGAGGGGAAAGAGTTTCTATTCCCTTTGTGCAAAAAAAATGAGAAAAAGCATAAGACATACATCACCCACTCACACCTCCTCTAGGGATATTTGGAGAGGTAGTCTAGCAATCAGAGCTGACGAGCAGTAGATTTTCCACTTCACCGGAGGAGCCTGGGTTTTGCATTTTATTTCTTTTTGAAATGAAAACTAGAAAAGCAGCCATATTTTCCATTTGAAAATTTCCAGGCAGGTCTAATAACTGCATGTTAGCTTAGACACCATGAGAGTAATGGATGCCCAGAAAGGCTCAGTGAAGGAAACATATCTTACTCAAGAGTTCATTTTTGGCCGCCAGGCTTCTGTTTAGAAGGACTAGCTGCTCGTTACTGCTCTCCCATGACGGTGTGTAGTGCTGCACATGGCACAGATGATTAGAAACAGTGCTGACAGAGACAACGTTTCTCAGAGACATGACACAGAGGACGTAACATAAGAAATTACACAACTAATCACTAACTGTGAATGCCACAGAGGTACCCTTGCAGCAAAAATGAGGAGCTTCAATACAGGAGCAGAGGTGAGCAATCTCTGACTAGCCTTTCTTTTGTCCCTCCACGAAACCAATACTCAGTGCATCTTTAAAGTGGATTGTGTGGTCATTCCTCATGGCAGAACCAGAGAATTTGGAAGACTCCTGTTGAAGCTGCATCTCACTAGGTGCCCATAAGACTCTTAGGCAACATTGCTGGTTATTGAGTTGGAGTCTTGATTACTTAATTGTCCTTATTTTGTGCACCATTTCCTGAGCTAACTAGGATGACTGATATTGTGAAGAGCCATATAAAAGAAGAAATTGATTTCCAGTAACCATGTCTGCTACTCAGCCAAGGTTTTGCAACTGCTCAGAAGGCTTGACTGTATTAAGATAAAATATGCCTTTGTGTAGAGATAATAGTCTAGATGTATGTAATGTCCTGTTATTTTACGCTAGCAGAAACTTAGTAAGAATGGGACATTAATAAGCCACAGACATAGCTGACCCATTATAAGATAGCACCAAGAAATTTTAGTTATTGTAGTTATTTCCAGAGAAGACATGCTCATGCCTGCTATCTTCCTTTCAAGACTGTCTACCAAGTATTAAAATCCCTTACATACTCCAGCTGGAGCCTGTGACCTTTTCTGTCAATATAAATATAAGGTCCACCTTTTAGAGACAGTTTGGTAAATTAGATAATGCAATGTATGGACAGTTTCAGGAGGGATGAATGTACCTTCTTTCAGGACTAATAGCAGGAACTAATGCCTGAAAAATGAAAAACCAGGGTGCTGAAAACAAACATGGATTTTATGCCTTCCTACACATTATATTTATGTGTGTCATTATGCAGATGTTAATCCAGAGCAGGCGATGCCTGTCTCAGACCAGTGAGCCTTGTCATCAAAGGTCAAATAGAAGCTTGCAGCTCAGAAGGGTCAAGCTGGTGAACGAGAAGGAAAAGTTCGCTGAGATCATAATCCCTTCACTCATGTCAAAACAGATTTGAGCTATTGTTCAGCCTGTGGAACCTCTATTACCTTCAGAAGTCATTCTCTTTGAAAGCATTCAGAAACCTATGGATAGGAAACTTGAAATGAGCACAGTTTAAAGGAATTCACCTTTGTCACTTCAAGGAGAGAACAGCCTGTGCCCTATAGTCATGAACATAAAACACAGGCACAGTGGAAGTCCACTGGTTTAAGAATTTTGGTGTTAGAATAATTACAATCATACTAGTTTGATAATTTTTTTCTAACTGTTATCATTGAAGATATAAAAATGCAAAAAGCATATTTACTTACATTAATTTTGGTAAAGTACCCTCAGTTATTGATGGAAGCAGTACTTGTAAATGAGATATAAGCTACCAAGCATAGCTATAACACACAGATGAAAAAGTCTCCTAAATGAGACAAGAAACTCAGAAGAAAATTTGAATCCTTTGCAGGACAAGTAAAGCTTAAATAAGATATTTTGAAAAAGACGAAAGGTTGTAAAGTATCACTCTAGTCTGAATAGTGCTCAAAATTTATGTGGAAGTAAGAAGGGAAATAGATACTAAGGCAGACTGTGCATGAGCTCATGACTTCTGAGAAGCTAAATATTAACTTTGTAAATAAAGAATAAGAAGAGTACTGGACATGGGAGTTTGGAGACCAATCCATCTTCTTTAGGCTGAAGGCCAGTAAGACCTAAGCAGGTTTTCTTTGTGCTCTCTGAAATCTGTTGATAAAATTATCAGCATCTAGTCAATATAAATTATTAACAAGTACATGATGCATCAGGCATCAAAGTAAAAACTTTGATGATGTGTTTTGATAGAAATCATAAAATAAAGGTGTATATAGGATCTTTCAAACAATTCAAAGTAATGGTTTGTTTAAGTTTACAAGAAAACTAGGCACATATGCTGGATCTCAGACCAAAGTCATATTCTTAGCTGTCTGATTTAAATAAGCCTCTTTGTAGAAGAGTGTATAAGAGGTTTTATTCTTTGGATCCCATGAGACAAGATCTCAAAAAATTTGATAAAGAAACATAAAACACAGATTATTCCCTTTGTTCTTAAGCGTAATGAACTGTTTTCAGCTTGTTTGGGGAAGAAACAAAAAAAGGGGGGAAAAAGAGGAATTTATCAAGAGATTTTGACTATGACACTGACTGTTTGACAGGAAATTTTTCTACACTCTCTTTCCTTACCCTTCCCCTCCAAAGAAAGTCTATATCACCTGACAGGAAGAACAATGTTAAAATCTAATTCCAATACCAAACTGATTTTATACAAAATTTACTAGATCTGGACAACCACAGAAACTCCTAGAGCCTAAGAGGGCTTCAGGTAGGATTTTCAGGTTGCAAACAAAAGTGTAGAAAATAATACAAAAGCAACCAGACAAAGAAAAAATTAAAGGAAGGATCTACTATCAAAAAAGCAAAAAATAAGAGGTAGCTGGTTCAAACATCAAATTTCCTTAAAATTCAAATGTGTTGTTTTCAATATTAGTAAAAATAAATGGTTCATCTGAAAACCTAATGGAACTTAGAGTCTCCCAACAGAATGTTGGAACTTAGGTTGAAAAGCTTCTGTTGTCTTACTGGTGATCACTTCATGTAAGGACCTCTTCATAAGCAAAAATGTGTGAAAGATCGGATTCTCTGCTTGTGATGAGCAGGAGAGATTTAAATCACCTCTTTAGTGTTGAAAATTTACATTTCTAGTATACCAGGAGTAAACCCAAGTTCATCTTCCCATCATTTCCATGGTATTACCATATTATTACATTCTTCTCTTACCATAGTTTTGACCTCTTTTATTAGACACTAATCAGGTCACATGCCAGCATGTACAGACAGACTTTGATGGATTTGTACTTAATTGTAGATGTCACTTATAAGCCACTGAACTCTGCAGTCTTATAAAACATAGGAACTACTTCTGTGTCAGCTTTTACAAGGGATATTTAGAAACTGTTATTGTCAGAAATAATCCTCATTGTAGGGAAAATTGGCATGGCCCCCAACATGGATGTCTACATTCCTTCTTCTACCATGATCCTGCAAGGCTGACATTACGGTTGTGTTGTGTAACTCAACATACTTTCACCTGCATTCCACACAATGCTGTCTCCAGTATCTAGAATTGCAAAATCAGTTTCCGCAGAAACATTTCTTACAAAGAAAAAAGATGTATATTTAAATTTGACCACCAGTGAATCAGCACAACCTCAGTGGAGGGGCTAATAGAATTGGATACAAATGGCATAAACCCATTTGTCTGATGGTTACACATTCCTTGTGCTGAGTTACATTGAGACAGCTGACCTACCTTCTGCAATTGAAAGGATGAAGAGGAATTAGAAAACACAACAAGTGTTGTATGGAACAAATAAATAAAATGCCTTTCTGTTATGGAAACTTTCATAAACTACATGGATTAATGAAGTCATGAAGGAAAGGGAGAGACAGAGGGAAAGAGAAATCGTAATATTATCTGAAATAAAATCATCTTGATTGTTCCGCTTGGTGTGGATAGACAGGTAAACCCTTTCAGTGTGTTGCAAAAAGTACAGGCAAGAAGAATCAAAGCTACCTTTTGAAACTTCAAATTTCAAAAGGCACCTTAGCCCTATGACTCACTTTAGGTTAAACTATACAGCTGCTACTAGATCTAAGAGAAGCTAACTTCTACTGGTATCAGTCACAACTTTCACAAAATGATTTGAGTCCCATCAAATGAATGCACACAGTATACCAATAAAAACACATGATATTGGCTGTGACACATATATTGCAAGAAACAGATAAAGAATTCAGTTTAAAATAAGATGACTGCAACTGAGCTGTACTTTTTAGGGGAAGAAATAATGATTCAGAATATTTAGCCGGTCTACAACTGTTAGGTAGGGAGGTGTAAGTTCAGGTAGGTTTAAAAAAATATTAGTCCTGATCATGACACGGACTGAGAATTGCCAGGAATTCTAATACTTCCTAGAGAAGCTACAATGGATCAACTGAAGAGACTTTTTTATGTTAATGGAAAAAATGAAATTGCAGTAATCAAATACCTTAGTTTGGTGAAGAAAGGCAACCAGCAATTTCAACCAACTGATTTTGTAAAAATTTTTTGGAAAAATTAATCACACTCAACTAAAGGATCCTTCATTTTAAAGTAATGACCTTTTTTTTTTAAGGAAAGACAAAATATTTTCTAGATTACACAAAGGCTTTACTCTTTCCCAGTGAAACAATCTCAGCCCTGTACTGGGTTGTAAAATATTTATGGACCTGGTCTTACATATCAAATTATTTCTTACAGTATATGTAATGAATTTAAGTATGTGCTTGGAATTGTTAAAGATACTAGCACTCTATTAACACCATAAATAATAATATTACAGACTTTAGTGGCTATACTTTTTTGGATTCTGAGATGAAAACCACTCCTGGATTCCCTAGGATTTACACATTAAAAGTTTTGTTTCTGTCTCCCAGTGCTGTATTTAATGTAGAATAGTAGTTAAACTAAAACAGAATCAAACTTCTTTCATTTTGAAAACTAGGAAGATTGCATGGTACATACTACATAATGCAGTGTATAGTGAGCCACGAATTCATAATATCTACAAAACGGTGCTATTTCTGAACAAATAAATCTATAATCTTGTTTTCTTACAGTGTGCTCCTTGGTCAAAGACATTTGCTTTGAAGGTCTATGGTATTTTCATTAAGGGCACTGAGATAACACATGGTTATATCACCATAAGACAGTATTTTTGTCATTTTATCTTATTGTCGTTCACTCCAAAATCCATTTGCTTTGATAAGAAAGATCACAAGAGAATATTCAGGAAATCAACACTGTCCAGACACCAGCTATTTAACTACATATGTTTTCCTCTGCACCTCATGATGATAGACAGTCATTAATTAGGTGAAGTATAGAGAACACTAAGAGACTTATTATTGATTTATCTGACAAAGATGCATTGCTCTGATACCATTACTTTTATTCCAGAAGCATATTATCTCAGCCTAGAAGACTGACAGCAGGCTTCTCCTAGTTTCATTCATCAGTCCGAAGATTTTTCACAGCCTTGGCCTCAGTCTTCTTGTGGAAGGCAACTGTATGTCTAATAGGAAAACAAAAGTGCAACTTTAGTGTTTCAATAAACTCCCACAAAACTACGAAAAACTGAACTTCAGTGTTTTAAGCGCATTCATTTTTTAGTGTAGAGGAAAGGGGAGAAAGTCTCTGAAGCTCCATAGTAGTAATGGACATCTCTTTTCAACACATAGTAACAAAAATCATGGAAGCTCAGACACAGCAAGATAGGGTTCATGAGTATGTGCTATGCTGAGTTCTGTTACAAGAGTGGAGCCCAGAAAAGTCTGGAGAAAAAAAAAAGATAGACAGAGAGAAAAAACCCACATTGCATTCTGTGGTGGCTGAGGCTAGCTGATGGCTGTTGATCATCAGCCTTTTGCAAATATGTGGTTAGGGAAGTGCAGAAAAATGCCTGAAATTCACATTGGCACGTTTCTACCCCTCTCCCATGTTAGTAGCAATGTTTTTCCCTGTGTATACAGAAACGGTTGACATCAGAATACAACTTCAGTGAGAAGAGCGGTTTGCAAACACTGAACTCCAACTTGCAGGCTTTTTGGGTAATTGAAGCAAACTAAGTCCACCAGTTCACACATGCTGGCTACGGCAGCACCACAATGTTAAGAAAAGAACAAAACAAAAACAACAATCCAAAAGCATTTCTGTACCTGTTTCTGTAGGAAAAGCTTGACAACATCATAGTGCTCTCAATGCCCAGAGGCAACTTAATAAAAGATTCAAGTGATGTGTGTTGCAGATTCATTCAAGGACATTTTTAACTTATTGCTGAATCTGAAAAATTAGCTTTTCAAGCATATTAAAGTTACACAGACATTCAAGCTGTTACATCCAAGCATAACTTTGTTTTCGATTTTCAAAATCTTCTTCACCATTTAAAAAAATAAAAAAAAGGAATCAAAATATCTCCCATCTTGTTTGCAAAATATCTTTGACATCATGTTGGAGATTTTGCTTCTGATGCTTTTTGGAAAGCAGCTTACAAAAGTCTTCATTTTTATCCAGAGTACATTTTTAGGGTAAAGCCAAGTTCGTGTTCTTAGCTTAAGTTTTACCATTCACAAACCACCTAAACCATAAAACAGTGGGGGAATATTTAACCTTAAGACTATACCAAGGTTATGTGTAAGGGAACCCGTATATTGCTAGAGCTGTGTTACATCAGATGATGAGCAGACAGTATGATAACAGGGAAGAGCCTTGGTTTCCACCTATCCTTTCACTTCCACCTATCTGAAGAACTCATGTAATAATGAAAATGTTAGAAATGGCTGCAATAGATACAACAGAAAGTGCTTCATTGAGCTATTAGTAGTGTGTGGACTCAACAGCACTTACAGTAGATTTTTAATTGCTTCGTCAGAGTTCTAATTTTTCTGGATGATCCAGTGACAAGTGAGTATCCATATATTTTGTTCTGTGCTGCAGCTACAGCTGAAATATGTTCACTTCTTTCAAATGGGATTCATGCTGTTGCAGATTGCCTGATCTGGAAGTCAGGAGAATGAAATAAGTATAGAGGAGACAGGACAGAGAAACAAGGTAGGAAAGAAAAAACAGTTATTCTGAAATCCTTTAAAATATCTCAAAGTGAAGACAGAGCAAATTTGTGATGTTTCTGAGAGAAGAGGATGGCCAATTCCCAATTTCAACACAACTGCAATTGTTTGAACAAGGAACTCTGTGAGTCAGTCACTGCCCAGCTGGCCACTTAGGGCAGCTAAAACAAATTTCAGATAGAATTCAGTTCTTGCCTTCTTTTATGTAACTTTTCTCTCACTTCTGCCCACACAGTGTGCTATTTAAACAGCAATGTAAAATACAGCCGCATGAATCATATACAGACTATTCCCGATTAGCAGGGAAATGTGAGGGTCCCTGTAACAGATCTTACCAATACTAAATGCTAGCATAAAGTAGAGATTTAACCACCATGCAAATTTCCCTATGGAAGCAACAGACAAGACATACATAAGACATATACAGTAAAAAATAAAAACAGAGCAGGGATCTAGCTTTTTGCCAGGCCTGTCTTCACCTAAAGATCTTCCTGTTAGACAGGCAGTGGCATGCCAGACATAATACAGCAGTCCTAACACCAGCATCCAGCAATCATCATTCAGTCATAATATCAGCTAAAAATAAGTAAAGAATTTTCAATGTAATAATATTGGATTCAAAATTGTTCTTGGTTTTGAGCGTCCGGAATTCAGACACTTGCATAACTCTTCTGTGACTCTAAAACTTGCCTTGCTTTTAGTTCAGGACAATTCATCATTAAAAAGTAAAATCATGTTGGGGGTCGTAATGTGTACGTTCACAACGTAAATGTTGTTTTACAGATCACAAGAGAATTTGAGGGTGATGACCCCAAGAAATGTCAGCTTGTTCTCAATCTCCTTTGTGAATAGTTGTCACTCAGTATTACTCATTCATGTTTTTCCAAGTTTGTTCAGGTTAAAGAGCAAAAAAAACTATAGAAGGATTCATCTCACACTTGAATCCAGATTGTAATAAAGTGTTCCAACTGTTGACTGCCACATGAAATCTATCTTCTTTTGTCAGATTTTCTCTGAAGATCTGAGGAGTAGCTGCTCTTGTAGCTCTTTTTGCTCTGATACCTTCACAGGGCAAAGAGTTAAGATTGTAATCATACAGCAAGAATGAGGTAGAAAGAAGCAAATTTTTTCCTGTATATGCATACAGAAAACCCCTGGGGAATGTAAGCCACTGTCGCTAAGTCAAGTGTGGACCTCCCAGAACTACTCAACAACGTACTTCTTTCCTTGACTATTTGACAGCATTGTTTTTTCCTTCACTGTTTTTTCCTACCTGGTTTCATGAATGAGTATCTTGCTTTCCAGAGACAATACAAGAGGAAGAGGAATAACATACAAAGTCAATTTTATTACCATAATCTGAAATGTTTTTTATGTGTAAAAATTTTTAAGCAAAGGAAATCATAATGTTTACTTTTTATTCAGTCACAGAGGTGTAAATCCATTAAATTTCAAAGACCTATATAAGGTCTCTCTAAATTTAGACAAAGTATTACCAGAAAGTATACAGATTATAACCTGAACTGTAGCAAGAAGGCAGGCAGGAAGGAACTGTAAAAAGATCTTAATAGAAAAGTTACACTGAACCAAAGAAGGAGGCATGAATGCTACATTTATTGTGATAAAACCTGTTCATTTTTAGAAGAAAGTAATTCTTTTGTGATCCTGCATCATAGAGTGAACAGCTATTTTCATTTTTTCTTTTTCTATTGTTTTAAAATAATTTGCTGAAGTGGAACCTCAAAAGAAATAATCAGTAGTGTCAGGTAATTCTCAGTTCAGTGATTAAGGTTGCGTCCTTGTGCCCTTTCTGTTTGCTTTTGGATTCGTTTTTTCCTTATAAGGGAGCACAAAGAAGAGTTCTTTTTCAGTTTTGAGTTCACTCTTGTTTTCTAGATTTCTTCCTCAGCCTTCTTTCTCACAGACGGGAATAAGTAAGAAAAAAAAATTTAAAAGGAAAACAGACAAAGAAAAGCACAAATCAAAACACATTTTTTCTGACTTTTTCATCTGAACTAGTATAAATGCAGCCCGTTTGAATATGAAAAAAAAATTAAAAATGTTGAACAGTGACTTTTTGGATGAAGAAGGACATTTTCATAAATAATTGGCTTCCTCACTGAGATATGCAATGCATCTTTAATAGGGAAGTTTTCTGGATTAAAAAACAAATTGTGAAGTTTTAACTGTTCACATTAAGTTTTATTTCTAACCAAGGTCAATATGAGAAAAAAAAAGTCAGTGATCTCATTTTCTATAGTACTTCAGTGTAATGGTTTTGAGTCTAGGCCTTTACAAACATATAAATAGATGGAGAGAGAAGACTCTCTTCCCTTCCGGCGAGGTTTGGAGACAGCAGACTCCTGCAACTGGTCTCGCTCCTGTGGGGGAGCTGAGGCCTGGCCGGGCCTACGGGGCCTGTTGTTTCTGCCGATCCAGGGTCCAGTAGCGTGGCCGTGGCCTTTGGGCGATTGTGCTATCTCAAGGAAAGTATTAAAGTTTTCTTTGGCTAGTTCTTTATTGAGTGTGTATACCAATTTTTTGTTTTGTTTTGTTTTTGTTCTCTTTCCCTTCTCTGTTTTCAAATGTTGGGTTTTTTCTCTTATGTGTATATAGTTTTTGTAATTGTATATAAATGTAATATAAGTATAAATATATTTTTATATAATGTTTTAGCTCTCTCTTATTTCCATTCTCTTGGGGTTTTTTTTTCCTCTTTTCTCTTGGTTTTTGGGGGGGGAGCTCTTGCGATGGGGGTTTGGAGACTTGGCAGGGAGCCAGCTCAAAACCACCACATTCAGGTATTTCACAGGCCCAGGAAACACAGAGATATTTTCACGCAATCATAAAGTTTTGGCTGTTGTTTATTGTCGCTGCTGATCTTGCACACTATCACTGATGGAAAATTGTAGTATCTGATCTATGAAGAGCTAAATATATGTTTACTGTATTCTAACTTTTCCTGTGTTCTAAATGTCATATGCTGAATTACAAAATCTAGAAATATTCAAATTGTCTTAAAGTAATAAAAGATTTCAAACACCCAAGAAATATTTTTAATTTAGAGGTAGGAGAGTAGTTATGTCAGTTTTAAAGCATTAGGTTTCTACTTTATTTCAGCTCTGTTGGGTTGAGAAACTTGGCATGATGCACTGCAAATAGTTACTGACAACACAAAGATCCAACCAGACTGTAAGGTACTTGATGATTGCACTTAACACTGATTGACCAAAAATATATAACATTTCATTTTAGGCAGGCAATTTGGAGGTAATGGGCCAAATAGTACATTCTTGCTCTAGATAAGATGCTGGCATGATGTGAAAAATTAATTTTTTAAAGCCCTTAATAAATCAATGGAAGATTAGACTACAGTCTGCCAGTTCTGGGTAGTTCATCCTATATCTTTCACATTAACTTGACTGCAATTATGTATGGAATTATACATATATATATTTATATATATATTTCAGGAGGCTACCAGACCTCTGAACATGTAGAAACTTCCACTGTAATATTATCAAATTGTTCAATTTTACTACTTTGTATGATTCTGGTAACAATCTCTTGAAGCAGCAAATATCTGAGAGAGTTCTTGAAAAAGTACATGAAACTGAGAAATTCCTCTTGAAATTCAAACATAAATTAAAAGATTATACTTGTGTGCATAGGAAAGAATCTTTATGAAGATTCAAGTAAGATTTTACTCTTTTATGGCCAACAACACTATATTTTTTTCTTTTTTATCATGTAACCAGCTTTAAAAAGACACTGAATGATGTTACTGAACAAGCTTTCCAGCATTTCTGCTGGACCATCATACTGATGACTAAGTGACTATTAAGATAAACTCCCCAGTCAAAACAACCAGAGTACATATTAGTGTTCAAGAGTCAATAGACAAGATACACATTTTTGCAGTGATCCAAGTAAGCGTGCACTGATTACCTAACTAAAAACAAGTTTAAAAATATTATATTAATATTAATGAATATTAACACTTTTCAAGAGGTAGTAATGTGATCAGCGATGTGCCACTTTTAATTGGCATTGCAGTTTTAAAAATGCTTTTGGATAACAATCTGATGCTAAAATAACATCTGCTAGATAAAAAATTTTAAAGGACTTTTCAACATTTTTGTTTGCATCCCACCTATACTTTTTTTTGCATCGCACCTATACTTTTTTCTCCTCTTTTCCACCTCTCTTCTATTACTTTCACTTTTAACTTTTTAGTCTTAACCAAGAAAGTGAATTATATGCTCAGCTGGCTCAAATCACTATAGTCATTACAACAGAAACATTCAACACCAGGGAACAAATAGTATTTCTTTACAATTAGGGTTTATCAATACTGCAAACATGAACTGTATAGAATTTGATTAAAGTGCTGCTGTGTCCTGACCTGGTTGTGAAGTGATTCTAATTTGCGGTGTAGACAGTAAGTCTTCTTTTATCCTTTTATAGCCTTCTCCACTCCATTAATGATAATAGGATCTGATTCTTTCCTTTTTATTTTGGTGAGGAGGCTGGAGGTGAGCACCATGGAGAGCTGCTGAATTACCGTCACATGACCCAAAAAGTTAGCAAGTGCATAGTACAGCAAATTTCATTTTCAACATTCAATTTTAATCCATAATGTTACACTATATGGCCAGGTAGTTTAATATTAATTTTATTCTCTTCTTATCAAGGTTCCTTACCCTGTTTGAGCTGTGTGCTAGCAAATTCAGTTGTTTCAGTTGTTTCTCAGTGATTTCTGAGATTTGTTTATTTCTATGCTTTTATTTTCAGGATCTTAAGGTACTCCGTTTCTAAATAATATTTTGCCTTATTTTTTATAGGAAAAACATAAAAAAAACCAACAGACTTGAATATAACATAAGAGTGTTTTTTGTCCCAGACAACATAAAATTATATGCCATTTATAGATTAAAAAAAACCCAAAAACCTAAAAAATGTCCTTTACAGCAGGGTCAATTTCTAGCCTGCTGTGAGTTAAATTAAATCACTGTCTCTGGTTAACTCAATAATTATCAGGACTCAGTTCACAAACCTTGACAACACATGCTGTTGCATCAGTTATGGTAACAGCATATGAAGCTGAGACCCCCTAGAAAATGCGAGAATTGTATGAAACATCTTGTTTACACTTTACTCCAAGCGTTCAGCATTCAGAATGAAAGTACTTCCTGAGTGGAGTCCCTCAAGGGTTGGTAGAGGGACCAAATCTATTTAATATCTTCATCAGTTACACAAACAGTAGGATTGAGTACAACCGCAGCAAGTTTGGATGTGATACCTGATACACTTGAAAGAAGGACCCACAAGAACATCATGAAGTTCAACAAGTCCAAGTATGAGGCCTTGCACCTGTGACAGGGTGATCTTCAACATTAATATAGTCTGGGAGATGAAGAGATTGAGAGCAGCCCTTTGGAGAACGGATGAAAAATTGGACGTGAGGCAACAATGTGAACTCACAGCCCAGAAAACCAATTGTATCCTGGGCTGCATCAAAAGAAACGTGTCCAGTAGGTCAAGGGAGATAGTTGTCCCTCTCTACTTTGCTTTCATGAGACCCGACTTGGAGTGCTGCATCCAGCTCTGAGGTCCTTGGAACAAGAAAGACATGGACCTGTCAGTGCAGATCCAGAGGAGGGCTGCAAAAATGTTCAAAGGGCTGGAACACTTTGCCTGTTAGGGAATATTGAGAGAATTGGAGTTGTTTGGTGTAGAGAAGAGAGGCTCTGGGGAGACTTATAGCACCTTCCAGTACCTAAAGGAGGTTTATAAGATAGATGGAGAAAGAGCTTTGACCAAAGTTGGCAGGACAAGTGACGGGAGAAGGGTTTTTGCTACAAGACTGAGTTCTTAAAACAAACAAAAAATAAAAGTAATGCAAGCCTATTAACTGTCGTGAGAACTCTTTCCTTAAAAAAAAGAGTGAATTTACGACCCTTTTGTGATCTTAGGAAACTCATTTGAATTCTGTGGATGAAATCTTGGCCTTATTCATTGAGGTCAAATTACTGTTGAGTTTAGGATTCTTTTTCAGCAACCAACTTCATCTGCATGCTGGAGATAAAATTAATTCTGCACATTATTAATTTATTCAATTTATGAAAGCCAGTAGTAACTGTTCACACCAGGTATAGCATGCAATTGCAAAAATTAACATTGCAAATTATGTGTCAGTGTCCTGCGTTTTCTCCTGCTTCCCCTCTGGGGTTTGGCTGCCTGTGCTAAAGGCCAGATCTGATCTGGTGCAGCTGTGGGACCAAGAATCGGTGTGCTGGGAAAACAGCTTGGAGAGAAAAAGCTGTGAGACGCCTCTTTGGCATCCTGCTCCTCTTTGCACAAGAGATGCTTTTAAACCAAGCTGTTTAACCTTGTGTTTGCCAGAGCTATATTACAGCTTTGCCTGTGGTCACCTGTATGTCTTGCTGTTCCTGACCTGTGGACTTGACTTTCCAGCATAATCTTGGACCTGCCCTGTGGCTCTAAGCTAGCCTGGTGATCTGAACTGTCAGCTGAACCCAGTCACTGGAACTGCTCTTTTTCCTTGAGTACTATGGGACTATGTCCTTTGTCTTTGAGGGTGCCCTGCTGTCTCTCAGCTACTGGCCTGCCTTCTCTTCTGGAGCAGCTGATTCCTGCTGCCTCCTGAATCTACATGCAAAAGAGTCATAGCACATGCAATGTACTGCTCATCTTCCCCTCTGAAAATAATCACAGTCATCATGTGTGGTCCTGAATGAAAGTCTGTGGTGAGGAATATAATGGTAATACCTTGGGGCTTTTTTCTAAAGTACTACCCAACAGGTTGTTACAAAATCTGAGCAAGGAGGGAATAAATTCTCAATTATGTCTTTTTTTCTTTTTGAGATATAGAATTTTATTTCATAGCCAAAACCAAAAAAAGTACTGCGGCTCCATAGCAACTCTATCTTTGCATTTTCCAGGCTATTGACTGGATGATGTAACCCTAATACTGATATTTTAGTGTGTTTTTGTTTGAATGCACTAAAGACAGAAGTTTAAACCAACTCCTATACTCAAGGAGACATGAAGTTACTGAACAGTTGTGACTCTATCTTCCTCTTGAGTTTAGAAAGTGTTAGTTTCATAACTACAGTGTGCAAGAGGTACTTCCACTGAACTTCAATAAGGTAAACCATTATTTTTTTTTTTAAAAAGTGATTGTCCACACTATCTTGCTGTACTGCAATGCACCAATTAATTTTGTGATTGTAAGGAAGCTTTTTTTGTGTAATTTGCTTAGCCAATGCAATGTAGAAAGACTCTACGAGTGTTAAAGAGAATTTAGCACTTTGAAATATTAGCCAAATTGTCTATCAATATGTTGTTTTATATCTGTGGAGATGGAAACATAAGGAATTGTCCAGATGGACTAGAACAGAAGGGACAAAGAAAAAAAACGTTACGAATGCTTTCTATGAATTTTCAGAAACTTCTTCATATAGACTCCACTTGCTGGGAATTCTACAACCTTGTGAAAAATGAAAAGGGGCAAATGGCTCTTTTCATGATTGGTTACCCATTTTATACATGCCTTTGTGTGATTCAGTAGGGTTTAATCCCTATTGGTAGCTTTTAGTGGTTATACTAACATACACTATATTTCAGCTGAGTTATTTGTACTCTAATATCACATATACAACAAATTTAAGGTATTTTCCATGTAGCTACCGTTGCTTTCTCTTCTGACACCACCAACCATAATCATTCTAAGGTCCAGGATTTCCTTGATTGTTTTGGCTTTAGATTTCAAACTTTCCAGAAGAACATGACACTAAAGAATCAGTTCTGTGTGGTTTTATAGTTTCAGGCACTAGCCAACCCTGTCTCCTACCTGACATACAGAACCATAAAACATTTCTTTCTCGCTTTACAGCCAAAACTCTCAATTTTTTTTTTTGCAGTTATATTTTTACTTCGTAACCTGGAAATTATTTTTGTCTCTTTATATTTAGGTGCACCATTTTCTGAAGTATTACAACAAATCATTCAAAATGGGAGTATTTAGGGAGAGAAACACTTTTCTTATTAGCAGCCAGAGCAACTGCAATGTCTGAGCTGCTTACAGGAAACAAGTTTTCACAGTTTTGTTTTCATGCTATTTGCAGCAGGTCAGACAGGCAACGATGAACTGATAAACAGTGATTTTATTTGTTTTTGTTCTTCAACTCCATTTATCCAAGTCGTGCTGCAACACCAATCCTCCAATAGCTGGCTGTGCCAACTTCAAGGGCTTCTCTCTGCTGCACTGTCAGTCAAACTTATGAAGCCTTTGCACTGAAACTGTCATCTCATGGCTGGAACACAGGGGATGCCAGTCCTGTTCAAGGAGAATGTGCTTCTTCTTTTCATTTCGGTGAAAAGTGTAGGACTTTTTAAATACTTAGCTAGTTAGCGTTTTCTAGACTTTACAGAACTCTAAATTCCATGCCTCATATTCAGCTAAGCTGATGATTTCTCTATTGACAATTCACGCAGAGGTGCTGGGTAGATGATGAAGGATTTTTTTGAGCTGAACAAGTAATGAGGAAATATTCTGGCAAAAAGTCAACTGCTTCATAATCCATTAGAGAAGATAGAAAAATGTTTCTGTCAGTATCACATGTTGTGCAATATATATCATGCAGGTTTCAACATTATTATTTCTCATTCAGAAATTTGAAAATCGAGATACAGAGCACACCTTTCCCATTCCCCAGGTATGCACAATTTAGTTCAGTAAAATTATTTAAATGGCACATCATGTTGGGGAAAGAAATTGTTCCAATTAAATAATTGTCAGAGTGTCATAAAGTTATATCCACAGACATTGTTTTTATTAGATGAATTTCCAGAATAATACTGTAAGTATCATCGAAAGTATTTGAATGTTAAAAGACTGTTCTGTAATAAACTGACTGCATGAAAGCAAACGTATGGAAACTTTAACATAAATAACATTGTCGGAGAACTGTAAGCCCCACAGAGGAATGCATACACGATGAAAATAGAGAAATTCTTGTAATTGGGTTTACAGATCCATGAAAGAATGAGGTAATTTTGTCATTCAATTCTTTCCATATGTATAGCAGTAAGCTTCATTCTCATAAGTAATATATAAAGGCTTATCAAACCAGGTATGTCATGCTAAAAAAAGGACTGATACTTCCATAAAAGAACTACGTTGTTACTCATATTACATTCAAACAGTAATCAACAAAACACCTATGCCACAATTCCTCTCACAGGAGGAAGTAATTTCTCAAATTTCATCAATTGCTAATTTGAAGTCATAACTGGCTCCTATTGCAGCAATAAAATCTTAGCAAACAGCTAATGTTTTTTTGTACATTAGTGGGCGGATCTTATCCGCCTCTACTGGGTTTTGTGGTTTTTAACCTGGAAACATGAAGTAAATCTCCACCAGGGAACACAACTGAAATATAGTTGTAAAAGATAAGCTTGCATAATGAACTTAATGTAAAGTACATGCAGACCTCATTTTAATCACTGAACCAAAATATTTTTTCTTGGAAAGTATAACCACTGAAAGCTACCAATAGGGATTAAACTCTACTGAATCACACAAAGGCATGTATAAAATGGGTAACCAACCATGGAAAGAGCCATTTGGCCCTTTTCATTTTTCATTTATGACACAATTTTGTGCCAACATACTATGCTATTTGAAAAACTGTCTTTTTTTCAAGAGTGTGCACTCTGTTATTTGCCCAGATACTTTTGTAAACATGCCCTGTAAATTATTGGTGGGATGTATAGAACACTCATTGTACTTTGGAAAGAAGTAGTTTCGCTGGAAATCAAATACATGACTTTGAGAGTTCTACAAATACTGTAAAATTTCATACAGTTTAATTCTGTCACCACAAATTTCTATAAAATGTATTTTTTGACGTGCACTGAAATTTTTATTATAAATTGAGTGATGGGTACATGAAAGGGAACATAACACGCTACAGTTCTTTCCAATACCTGACAAAAAATAAAACTAAAATTAAATGCACAGCTAGCATACACAGATAGTGGAAAAAAATAAATCTTTGCAGAATTGCAGTGCTGTAGTTGTTTTTTGATTTTCTTTTTTTAAGTAACATTTGTACAATTATAAGGAGGCCCATAGAGATTACAGGTCTTTAAGCCTTGGTTCAGAAATAGTATTGCACAAATTATTTTCCCATTAACGTTTGCAAAACTCATGTAACATAACTCTTAAGATCTGGGAATTCATGCAAACTGACTCTTCATCCTGCCCATGAACACACAGTTCAGTGGAGATGCATGTCATCAGTGGCTACTATTTTCTGCCCTGGTAGCAGTTTTAATTAGAATATTTCTCAACCAAAGAAAGTAATTCTCTGTTCCAGAAAGAATCTCCTCTAAACATGAAAGGACCAAGCTAATATGAACAGTGCATGCCTCTATGTCTGCCTTCTTCACTATAAGGAAAGTAGGCATTACATGTGTGCACTTTCCCAAAATATTAGTATTTACTAACAGGTGAATACATTGCTAGTAGGGAAAACAGTACTAGCTAGCTCTAAAGATGATACTTTCTTTTTTTCCTATGGACATTTTTTAGTTTTTTTACCCCTAGAACATGATGATACCCAGTTAACCTCCAGTCAACACACTTGTTAGTTAAAGGAACAGCAGTGAAGATTATGTGTGATTTTCTTGGTTAGGTACAGAGAAAAGTCAGGATTTAATTTGTCTGGTGTGAGAAACGGAAGAGGAGGTGTTATTCAGATGTGAGCCCAACACCCATGTCAAACTACTACTTAACCTCTGCAGCTGGTCAGATGAGATGAATTATCTAGGCAAACAAAGTGGATGCATGTGGCCTGCATGTTGTAGAATGAGAACCATGTACCTAATTATCTTATGGCAGATAGTGATAGCAGGAAAAGGAAAAAGACAGTACAGTGTGGGAGTGCTGAGGCTAGATTGCATCGAGGCTGTTCAGTCACAGATCTCTTAGCATCTAATATGGACTTCATTTATGCTCATTTACTGCTTCTTACCAATTAAACAAATGATAAGCTAGTATGTGGCTAGAACCAGCCACACACATACTGGAGAAAAATAAGCAAAATATATGGAAGAAGACAAAGAAAGAAGAGAAATCAATGTCCAAATAACAGAAATCACAGATAGAGTTTATAAAGTCAAATTTTGAAAGTTACTAATTATAAAATCTGGAGTGCTTTAAAATACATAGTACGAACATTTCTTCCCCAAGAATTGAATGGATAGCAAGGCTGCTGGCTATGTCTATAGAATTTTGCTGACTGAATGAGTTCAGTTGACTGTAGGTTAAATGCTTTTGGTTTGGTGTTTAGGATTGGTTTGCTTGGTAGTATTCCTTTAGTGTTGTTCTCTTTGTCTTAGTTTCTCTTAATCTGTAGTTATTACATTTGAAAACAGCAAGAAAACCACATTCTCCTGTCATCTGTAAAATTATAAAGAATTGAGTCATATCTGTCTATCCTGATACCATCATTTTAATGTTACAATGTTCTGTCATTTCAAAGATCAGTGGAAGAGTCTGAAAAGAAAGAGGAAGTGACTGCTAACATGGGAAGAGAAGTGGAATGAGAAATAAGGGATCACCCCACATCAGACAGTCTGAAAGAAGAAACTGATTGAGGTAGAGGAACTGCAAGGGCAGTACCTTTTCAGACTTGAAGAGCTGGGATGTGGAAAGATGAGCTGTCAGAACCATTGTTAGGGAAGAGGAGGAAGAAAACTGCATGCAAAGACTCAAAATTGAAGAAATACATTTTGGGAAAGGCACAGACACAGAAATGGTTTTAATGTGCCAGGTTGAAAAAGACCTCAAAGCTATAGAAGAGGAAAAGGCAATAAATGTTGAGAGAAAAAGAAAGGTATCTTAGAAGAAGAAGCAAAGGAAACATTACTTTCATCACCCATGTAATATTTTGTGCTGTTTGTTCTCAGGTGTGAGTTTCTAGAATACTGGCTCAGAGGACAGGTACAGGGGCACTCCTAGGGATTGAGTTTCCTCATTGGGAATAAAAGTTTTAGGGCCTTCAGCAGGGAAAGAAGAGAAGGAGGATCCTCCTCAGAGGAGTGTCAGGCACCCTAATAACCCTGAGAGATGACTGAAGGAACAATCTGGAACATGCTGATTTTGTAACAGTTTGGAAAAGTTGCCTAAACCACACCTGGAAATCAGTATGGTCATGGCCAGTCATCATGATTAGTATTAACTGTAAGCACTTTATATCTGTTCAGTCTGATTTAACTTGAACTTCCTTTATTTAAAATGTTAATTACTTTTCCATAATAAAAGCTGTTTTTTCTGAATTTAACCTTTCTAGTGTTCATTGGGGGCTCACTACAGGGTATCTACGTCAAAGGTTTGGTGATACACCAAGGAAAGACACTGAATTAAAAGGAATGGAAGGCAAATGTCTGTGGAAAGAGGGGAGATAGGTTTGAATAGAAAAGGTATGGTTTTTGATGAGCTATGATCTCACCTGGGTACTCTGCTTTAAGTCTTACTTTGAATTCAAATAGTGCAGATCCTTATCCAGAGTGATTTTGATTAAGTCCTCAGCTGGATTATTCTGGATTTACATTATTTTAACCTATGTTCACCTGTTACTATGCTGAATTGATGTGAATACAGTTTTCTTTCAGCAGGATTTATTGAAAGAGGTTATCTAAGACAAAGCTGTTCTCTCTGTACATCAGGGTTCAATCCCCTGTGTCATAGGTTAGCAGTATGCATTCCTGACACAGCAGTAGATAGTTATACATCACAGTGCCATCTCAGCTTTTTACCTCTCTTTATTCTCACGGCTACTGTTGTAACACTTCAGATAATTCTTTATTGTGATGGTTTGCTTTAAAAAAATGATAGCTATTACAATCCAGAAACATTTATCCTAACATGTTTCCTCTGTTCACATAGTTGTTATATCCAACATAGCACAGGGTAAAAAATGTTTTTCTAACTATATATTTATGAGCAAAAATCTTTACAATATTCATTGAAAAGGTGTGCATAAATTCCTTTGTGCAATTATGGCATTATATTTCCCAGAATGTATGTATATCACATGTCTTTGATGCTTTGCTTGCTAGAATCCTCCCAGTCATTTCTTCAAACCTCTAAAATGCAAGCCATTAAGGTACCATCACAGGCACAGACATTTCTGAAAAACTTTCACATAGTTACTGTTGCTAGGTAAATCATTCCCTTGACATCCATGTATTTAGATATGTTTCTCACTCTCTTTGTCTTAGATCTGACACAATGACATGAATTTGGGGGTGGGGGTAAGAAGAGATGTATGCAGCCAAAGAAACTGCTGAACTATGAGAATAAAAGAAATAAAGTTAATCACTTTAAGGTATTTTAAGTATGTTTTAACTATATCTGGACAGAACTTATACATTGGCTGGATATTTATTAAGTGCAAAGTTAAAGAACAGCAGTTACAGTTAGAAAGATATTCAAGCATAGGTCAGTTCTGACATAATTGTCGGTAAATTACACTCCCCAGAGTGAATTTGTCTTTAGGTTTCTCACTCCTAATGTACTTCTAATCAATACTTATATATGTTTGATGCACCTATGTTTCTGCACATTTGCATCTAGGCCAGTTTTGGATGATAAAAACAATGCAACAAATTACTTGTCCATGTACTGAACAGGAAAGTTTCCATTTCAAAACTGAGACATGAGCATTGATTTCTAGGATTTGTCGGATGAATGCATAAGTTAGGCTAAAGAACAAAAAAATCCAAAAATTGTTTGAGAAAACTATCATAAAAGGAATACTATATTGAGTTGAGCTTTGATGTTCTACAACGATCTTCTAGACATTGTCCTTGGAGCCTTTGAATTGAACAGGCTTGCAGTAGCACATTGGTTTGCAGTAAACTTTCTGTACAAGGATAAAATTTACCATTTGTGAATGTTCAATATACTTTCAACAGTACTGATAAGAGTTCTAATGGATAAGTTACCAATCACAGAAAGAAGGATGTTTCTCACAGTTTTTATAGAAATTTCTTAGCCAATCATTTTCAAAAAGTACATTAAAACTTTAGGATTTGGCTCTTAGCAGCATGATGCTAAGTAAACAATAATGAAAAAATATTTTGTGGAACTGATAAGGTAAAGTTCTAGACCAGCTCATCATTAAAATAAAATTTTAATGAATGAATGACAGGTCAGTTCATGTGATCTTCTTCATGGAGATCTTTCCTCAAAGTGTTCCTAGTTTTCACCCTGAATTATTCAATTAACTTCTTCTTTTTCTGTAAGCCAAAAATATTTAATTTAGAAGCCAGAACATATGTTGAAAGATTTGTAGAGTCAAAAATATTATTAGTAAATAAGATGCTTTGTGTCACTGTGTTGCGGACCAATACATCCCTACAATGGAAGAAGGCTCAGAGGAGATTGGCAGAAAGGCTTTGCCCATGAAACTCAAGGAATAACGCAGGGTGTGACTGACCACAACTTTTGCACTGAAGCTGTCTGTATCTCAACACAATAGGGACCGAAGGAAGGCCTTTCTTTCAGATAAACAGCTGTCAGGAGTTCAATGGATCAACCTGTGGTATAAATGTTTTGCCCTGAGTTCCTTAAAATACTGTGAATATCTCCCTTACTTAACCAAGCCGGTATGGGGGAAGTGAATATGTGGCCCAGCCCAACTCAGAGGGTAAAAACTAAACCACAGTATTTTGAAGACAGCACTAAGCATGAGCTGGCTTTAAACCATGTTTTCCTTTCCAGATGCTGGGGACACCCAGCATTGTGATGGTGAGTGAAATGCAGAGACTGATACTTTTTTCAGTATATTTTTTATCACTCTGTTAACTCTGAAGTTCCATTTTACATCAACTATCTCCAGACAAGTAAATGTGATGTTAAATATTATATCCTCCACTCACAGAATGTCAAAAATGTGATTCTGACACAATGATTTCCTGCCTATTAGGCATTTAATTTCTCTCTGTTACTGTTCCATTTGCAAAAATTTAAATTATAATTGCATCCGTAATATCATAACCAGTAATTATGTAACTATTTTTTATGCACACACACATATATGTGCTATATAACTAACTATAAATTAAAAATGTTAATTAACAAAAGTCACATACATTGATATTTTTCTTCATGATCTCTCAAGATGGTTTTTTTAGGGAATCAAAGCACTAACATCAGAATTATTTTTTTCTGCTTTCTCAGTGTCTACATTTATCTTTGCAAGCTTCCCATTTACAAGAAAAAAATCAGATAACTTTTCAATGTTCAATATCACCTGGATCATTACTTTTCCTTCTTCAGGTTTAATTTCTCTGACAGAATAATATCTCATTTTGGGGATATCAATTTTTTTTTAAGCTTTACTGATTAAAAAGATTACATCCTTTCCAATTTAGTTCTTTTAATTCAGAGGATTTATCCCTTGCCAAAAAAAAGGGTAAATTAAACTGAGGTTAAAAAAGAGCAACTGAGTAACTTAAATGCCCATTAATCTAAAAGTGGTTTGAAAAGTCTTACTGACTAACTTACGTGGGACATAAAATATTTATTGATATTTAAAAATAACTGGAAGGCAAGAAGATTCTGTACAGTTAACCCTTCAGCATTTTCTGCAACACATGGTATCATATTGCAAATAAGAAAGCATTCTTCTCAATAAAAATACAAAAACAAAACAATATTTGTCTCTAAAGGACCATCTGAGGCTTGTAAAGATCTTTCTAAGATCTTCAAGCTTTCCTCCCTATCCTGTGCTCTACCCTTTTCTAAAGCCTTTGGCTTTCTAATACTGAAGGACAATCAATTCTGGATTTGAATGGAGCTAGGGACAAGATGCTGATAACCGTTTATGTGTGCTGGGGGGAAAACAGTCTTGGAAAGCTTCCCTGGGCCCCTGACTGACACCCTTAAGCTGCTGCTCAGTGCAGAGCAGGAGCCAGGGGCGCGTTCTGCTTCCTGGCTCCGTGGTAACAAAGGGGAAGTTGAACTCACAGCTGGGCAGTATGAGGCAATAGGGTCTTGTGTGATGACTAGGAAGAAGAAGTCAGTGGTCACTAGAGTGGATAGTTGTCATTGGTATGCCTGGAGTCATCAGGAACCAGCCAATAGCTTCCATAAGTGGTTGTTCTTGTTAGGGCTGGTAAATCATTCACCTGAATCATAGCTTGAGTAGAGCAGTACCATTGTTACCTCTTGTTACTGTTTAGTCAGTTAAAGTAAACAGGTCCCCCAGGGTCATAATCAGTGGCACAGTTGGAGGCCTGTCACTAGCAGTGTCCACCAAGGTTCAATACGGGACCCAGTAATATTTAACTTATTCATCCGTGACTTACATGAACGGGCAGATGACTCCTCAGCAAGTCTGCTGATAACACAAAGCTGGAAGGAGTAGCCGATCCCCCAGAGTGCTGTGCAGCCCTTCAGCAGGACCTCAATAAATTCGAGAGACGGACAGAGGAGAACAGTCTGAAGTTCAACAAGGACAAATTCAGAGGCCTGCCCCTGCCATGCACCAGCACAGGCTTGGAACCAACCGACTGGAAAGCAACTCTGCAGAAAAGGACTTAGGGGTCTTGGTGGAATACAAAATGTCACTGAGCCAGCAGTGCGCCCTTGTGGCCAAGAAGGCCCATAGTATCCTTGAGTGCATAAGGAAGAGCATTGCTAGCAGGTTGAGAGAAGTGATCCTGACCCTCTACTCAGTCCTAGTGAGGCCGCATCTGGAGTATTTGTGTCCAGTTCTGGGTTCCTCAGTACAAGAGAGAAATGGAGCTCCTGAAGGGAGGGCAACAAAGATGATTAAGGGATTAGATCATCTCTCTTACGGGGACAGACTGAGGGAGCTGGGCTTGTTCAGCCTTTAAAAGAGAAAACTTATGAATGTTTGTAAGTATCTGAAGGGAGGGTGTCAAGACAACTGAGCCAGGCTCTTCTGTGTGGTGCCAAGCAATAGGACAAAAGGCAATGGGCAGAAAGTGATGCACAGGAAGTTTTACCCGAATCTGAGTAAGAACTTCTTTACTGAGTGAGTGACTGAGAGCTGGAACAGATTGCCCAGAGAGGTTGTGGAGATATTCAAGAACCATCTGGATGCAATCTTCTGCAATGTGCTCTAGGATGACCCTGACTCAGCAGGGAGATTGGACCAGATAACCCACTGTGGTCCCTTCCAGCGTTATGCATTCCATGATTCTGTGACTTTTTGTAAAAAAAAAGTCCAGTAATTACTAACCTGGAATGCAGTCAGGTTCGAAACTTACTGATGACTAAAGGAAGTTGTCTTGCAACCCTATAAGTAGTAAACCTCACTGATGTCCTTTGAACTCTCCTGGACCACAGCAGGTGCGATAACACCTCCCTTTGAGTGGGATGCCTCTTTAGGTTCTGATAATAAAAAAATGGTTCCTGATGATGAGGCCCAGGCTGATATCCCACATACATATACATGTCTGTTGAGAAATGCTAAGGGATTTGATATATTTCTTTGAACCTGAGTAAAATATTTTGATAGGTACCTTTAGACATATAGATATAGGTGTACACATCTCAATGCCTGCATCTTATGTGTGAATTGATGATGATCTTGCATGAATGTTTTTATTGTGAATCTATAATTGTCTCAGTTATAACTGTAGCAGATCCAACTGAATCCCTTTACAAATGTCAAATTATTCAATGATTAAGTGCTTATAACCTTTTTTTCACTCTTATCTTTTATATCCATATCCTTTGTACTCTTACTCTTTCACATACCCAGTCTCCATGTAAGTCATTCTAAATTGATTCTAACCCAATTTTCCTATATATGCTTCATCTATGTAATAAATAATGGAGTAAACATAAACATGGGCATCAAACTCTGTTAAAATTTCACTTTCACAAATGCCTACTAAAATTTACTTTTTGCTAATATGTTTGATGGTGACTCCTTAGAGTGGACCAAACCACTCATTCGAGACAATGATTTAAGGCAATTTAAGAACAAAGAGGTATTTCCCTTGGATGTGGCAATGCAGTAAACCAAAAAATGTTTCCACTTATTCCAACAAGTAACCAGAAGGTAGTCTTCACCTTTGGCAGAGAAGAATCACAAAGTGAGAGGTCTTCAGGGTTTGAAAATTCTGTCTTATTATTTATACAGGAAATTGATAATCTCTAAAATAGATCTTGATTTAGAAGACAGGTCCACAGAGTATTTCATTCCTTTGCTGAACACTTAATTGCAGGAAGCTTGAGAAAGAAATATAGTGGTATCATACAAGCTGCCCACTTAATATTCGTGGTTACTTAACAGGCTTCATTAGAAGCACAAAGGATTTCTTCATATTGAGCAAGCACAGTTCATTATAGGTAATAGGAACCAGAAGAGGAGATAGAATGGAACAGAATAGAAAATAAAACCTTGTTTGCAAAGACTGAGAATTCTGCATCATTCAGGACCTTTGAGAAGAGGTTGCATAGAAGTATCTGCAGGCACAGCTGATCCTGCTTTAGGGTAAGGGAATGAAATACAAGACCTCATTTAGACATTTACATTTACACAACAAACAGTCATCTCTCAGGAACTGAAATACAGATTTTCCAACAACAGATCAGAAGCAAAATGGAAACATAAAAGCTGGGTTAATTTGAATGACATGTGCCAAGCAACAAGAAGCAACAGTATTTGGCTTTTATATCTAATGTGGCTTTAAACCTTCATAATGCCTTTTAATTTATGTAGCACCTTTCATCTCAGAGCACTTTGCACATTATTCGGTGCATCACTGGAGAGGATTTTCTTCTGAATTTGCATCTAGCAAAGATAGCAAAAGCAAGTACAGTCAAGTGAAACCCTGTGTATTTTTTTAGAGTTATTATTGGTTTTGAACTTTCCAACCTGCACCATCCTTGGAAGCAAAAATATCTGTCTTACAGACATGGAATAAATCAATTCTGCTTGCATATTGATGTTTGGATTCAAGGATATTATTTGCTTCTGCTGTAGAAGTCTTCATCATAAATTTTTTCTAGCAATGCTAGATGTAAAAAAGATGGTTTTTTTCTTTTACTTTAAACCATATATAAGTTATAAAAACAGAAAACATAAAACAACAAAACCATTCATGAATGCTCCAAGAATGGGCAATCATGAGAAACCAGCTGTGTACCTCTGAGAATTTCTATAGCAAAACTGAGTTATAAGAAGGGTTTTCACTGCGGTTTCCAAATTGGTTACCCATTTTTTTATGAGTTTATAAAGAGCATTCCACAAACCTAGGAACAGAATGTCAGCAAAAGCAAGGTTACTTCTTAGAAAGAAAATTGTGAAATTGGCAGTAAAGTTTCTGCAGTGCTGAAGTTGAAGGAAGAATCAACATCCCAACAATGTGCAAGAAATGTTGGGTAGATTATACTGTGAGAAGAAAAGCTGTTAAGTGTTACATATTTGACAATACCAGTCCTTATGATTTCCTCTTGAAAAGGATAATTTTCATAGTAAGTAAAAGGGAATTTCTTGAAGGGATATCAAGAAGATGGTAGCACAGAAACCATGAACTGATGAAAATGTTCTCCATAAAATTGTTTTTGGAATGAAGAATCAAGTTTGAATTTAAAATACAATTTAAGGGAAGGAACAGGTTCTATCAAAAGTCTCATTCTCAGGATGCGTGGTTTCCGTGTAGCATTTTCACTTATTTTAGACTTCAGATCCATTTCAGAAAACTTTACTTTAGGTTGTTTTTGGTTTGTTTTTTTTCTGTGAGACATTATGCATATGATCATTTATCTAGCCTGTTCTTGTGTTATGTCTACCTTACATATTTTCTTTTTCTTCATATTTTCCAGCTTATACCTCCCAGGAAAATCTCTTATTACTTTTTCGGTCTATAGGATCTCAGTCTTGATTGTGTTCTGGGTAATGTGAATCTTGACTACAGAAAGGAATCATGATTCTTACTGTGTAAAATAACTGTCATTAAACATGAAGAAAAAATAAAAGGATAATATTTGTGAAATTTTTATTTTCCCAACACCCCAGATTCCTCAAATTCTTCTCCCTTCAGCTTCACGTTTTCTCAATAGATGCTGAATGTATATGCAACTGCCTAGTGAATGGGGGTCTATGCTGGTTTTTGGGGTTGGGGTTTTTCAGGGGAAAGGTGTAATTCCATGGGCAATGTACTAACATAACTTTTTTTTTCATAGTTTACTTACCTATTTTTACATTTTCAAAGAAACATAGAGGCAACTGATAGTTATCTTCACTTTTGTTGGAAAAGTTATTTCTGGTATTCCAGCCCTATAGAAACAAAAAGAAATGGTGACTAATCAGTTAGATTTGCTCCACTGACAGTTTCTGTATCTTTCTGTGCTTAGTTACAGGAGCTGTGACTTTGATTATCTTCTAAAGACCCATTTTAGTTAAAATAAACTTAGCCTAGTATGAATAAAAGAACTCTTGTTGACCTCAATTGATTTTGTCATCAGACTGAGCTAGTGAAATGAAATCTAACATATTTCCATATAGGTGCCTTTAACCCTCTTCCTGAAATGGCAACACAGGTAGCAGACAATGTACATGTACCTGGAAATAAAGACCATAGTCATTTACATTATCTTGGAAATTTTGATTTTGGATTAATAGTATAATTATATATATCTTGTTTCATGAAAGGGAATGAAAGTAGCATTTTTGGCAGCAGTATCAGAGGATATTTCTTTTGTTTTCTCCAGCCTTGTTTTTGAGACATTTGTGAAGTTGTTGCAGGCTAGTTTGTTTTCCTTAGATGTCACAGGTTTTGATTTGTTTGTTTATTTTTTAATTTTTCCCACAAAGAAGATATCCATCCTTTAATCTTCACCTATATTTTTCTTTTAACTAATTCCTCTTTAAAAATGTCATATTAATGACTAACAAAAATTTTTGCCCGCTTTTGCCTCTGTTAAATTTCCACCAAATATATGGGATTTTCTCTTGTGAATTCAGGAAATTTCCTTGGAAGATTTTTGTGTTCTTTTCATTACTCACTGGGGTTTTTATTGTTCTTTTGTGGTATTTTTCTGATTCAAAACATCTCAAGATCACTTAGAAAGTACTTAGAAACCTTGGTAAACTTATCCTCAGTGTCTGTGGTGTTCTGAATTTAAAATTTTCAAAAAGCAATCAAGCTTTGAATATTTAGTAGTAATAATCATGACAAATGTTACCTTTCCACTAACATTTTGGGTTTGTATCTGGTTATCTTGAAATGTATGAAAGGTATATTCCAGGTGACCTCTTGGAAAAGCTGAGGAATTCCTAAGGCAGAGTATAAAATCGTATAGGACACAGTGCATGACTTTCCTTATCTTGAGAAATTAAAAACAGACCATAGTGAGGTCCTTGAAATTTATCAGATAGCGCTTTTTTCACATGCCAAGTTCAAGTGAGCTAGATACTCTTCAAGGATATTTAAAAATGGCAGAACTGTGAACAAAGTTTACTACAATACGGCCCCACATTCTAGACACTACTCAATTTGATTAAAGTCAGTGGGAGTTTTCAGTGAACAAGAGTTGAAGGGTCAAGTCTGCAGCGCTAACAAAACATTGAAGAGAAAAGAATGAAAGTATTTAATGACACAAACACTTCTGTGGAAGCTTTACCATCATTGTACTCTTGAGTGAAAAATATTCTCAACCAGCTGTCAGGCTTTTTGTAAGTGCACGAGTTGGGAAAGGCCAAAAACTGCTCTTGACTTGTGTATTTCCAGGCGGAGTCTGAGCAAAGTCAGGTCAGAGTCTTTCCTGTAGCAATGTGCTAGACTTAGAATCATAGAATCATTTACGTCGGAAAAGAGCTTTAGGATCACTGAGTCCAATCATTAACTCAGGACTGCCTAGTCAGCCACTAAGCCATGTCCCCAGCTTTAACATCTACACTTCTTTTAAATACCTCTAGGGACAGTGAGTCCATCACTTCCTTGGGTGGTTTGCTCCAATGCTTGAGGACCTTTTCAGTCAAGGGGTTTTTCCTAATATCCAATCTAAACCTCTCCTGGCACAGCTTGAGGCCATGTCCTCTTGTCCTGTTACTTGGTACCGAGGAGAAGAGACTGCTCCCCACATTGTTACAGCTGTAGAGAGTGATAAGGTCCCCCTTCAGCCTCCTTTTCTCCAGGCTAAACAACCATGGCTCACCTCAACCACTCCTCATAAGACTTGTGCTCCAGACCCTTACACAGCTTTGTTACCATTCTTTTGACATGCTCCAGCACCTCAATGTCCTTCTTGAAGGGGGGGGCCCAAAACTGAACACAAGATTTAAGATGAGGTCTCACCAGTGCCGAGTATGAGGGAATGCTCACTGCCCTACTCCTACTGGCCACACTATTTCTGAAGCAAGTAGGGATGCTGTTGGCCTTCTGGGACACCTGGACATACTCCTGATTCATAATCATCCCCTGTCTGTCTACCCTGGGGATGGAGATGCTGAGACATTAACTCATGTCTATCTTTCAAAATGGCCAGTTAACCAAGGAGGAAAGCCTATATATGTTTTCTGAAGTCTACAATTTTAAGCTATATCTGGTTAATTATTAATTAAATCCATTTAAACTTCCTGAAATAATTTTGCCTCCCTGACTATTTGTAGCTAATCTGAATATGAAGATTGCAGTCCTAACCTGGAGGATCTGTGCAAACAGAATGAACAGCCTATATGCCTTCCTCGTGGCGTACTCTGCCTAGATGCAAGAGGATAAATACTGTTCAATTGATAGTATTGGAAAACTTTTTCATTTTCTGTTCATTGGGTTTGGACTTTATTTCATGTCATGATGAATACTTGGAAATAAAAATCTAGAGAAAGTCATGAACTAAAAAGTTTCTAGAATGATGAAAATAGAGTCTATTTTAGCAATCCACCAAAACTGCCCCCCTTATTTTAATGTGTATCTGAGGTTTAGATAAGGAGCAATGGAGAAAAATTTATTCCTGACAACTCAAGCTGATGTTGATTAGACGTTACCAAATAAGATGCATTATCTGCACTAATGTTTTTTGGTCATGAAGCATAGATGATTTGCAGTTTGCACAGACCCATTTTCAGTAAGAAACTGAAACTGCAGCAGGCTACTGTATTGTACTCATCAAAAGACCAGAGCAATCCACAGCCTCAAGTTTTGTTTTGGGAGGGAAAAAAAGTGCAGTCTGAATGCTGCAATAAGTGCTGCTTACAGCAGCTTATTGTACACATGCTTGTCATAGCCGGGGAAACAAGGTTCCAGAGAGTAGATAAAGTGTTCTCAGTTTTAACGATGTTCATGCTATTGAAGCTATGCCCTCTGAAATGTTTTACTAGGCTGTGGATCAGTTGTATTGAATACAGTCATTTCTTTTTATCTAAATGAATCATAGTCACTTAGCAGTTAGCACAGAATGGTTCAAACATGCTCATAAAAGTACAGGTTTGTTGTTGAGCCAGTTATGGCTGCCTCACAAATTTTCACTTAATTGGCTGTACTTTCTGAAGTGTATTCTCTGCAATGGTCTGGTTACTGCTGCAATATAATTTTGGGTTTAAGTTGATGCATGTATTAAAAATTGCACTATTGTCTCATGATATTGACAAAACTTATTCCCTCGTATTCTGCCATGCCTGTCTTAATGCAAGCCAGGCATTGAAGTATAAGTCTAAGTGGTTTGGTTTTGTTAAGAAGCTTTGTACTTCAAGACATTCTTCACAGTATACCCCATTAGTTTGTAAATTCTTTTGGTTTCTGTATTTCTGTAGTTTTCAAGATATGCTTTTTTAATTTTTTAGCAATTTTTTAGGGGAAGAAAACCATTAAAACCAAAGTATTAAATGTAAATAAAAAATAAAAATAAAAATAAAAATAAATAAAAATGGGTATACTACTTCTAAAAGAAATTCTCACTGTTTAAAATTTTTAGATTTCATGACAGTGCAGTAAGCTTTCTAGCACTGAAAAAAAATAAAGTCCTGAAGTTGACATTTCAGGACTTTGCGTTCTCTGATCTTTTTGTGATACTAGAGTACTTTAAAAGTTAGTGACACTGTTTCAAATATTCATAGGGTAAAATGTTTGGCAGCTGATTATTATACGAGTTTTCAAGTTACAGCAAAGGAACTTGTATTGATGCTTTTAACATCAAGACTGATGAGAAACCCATCCTGTAATGGAAACTGCAATAGAACTTCAATGGAAAGCTTTTCTTTACTTCGTATGAAACTAGCTGTGACAAAAATCTTTCCATAAAGGATCAAGCAACCTGCCTGCCATACTTTGTCCTTCGATCATAACCTTTTGATGACTTTTTGGATTTTTCCATGATTTTCCTGCAGAGCTGTATTCCATAAAAAATAGACATTCACTGCTGTGAATTTTTAGAAATTCTTTCCTGAAAGTTTAAATATTTTGACAAGCATGATTTTGACAGTTGTGACAGTTTTCAGAATAGCATCTGTTGAAGAGATGTAGCACTGATTACAAAACAATTACTCTAATAACCCCAACACTATTTAAAATCTATAGATTTAAGTAAGTAACTATTTTATTGACTTCTATTGGTCTATTCAGAAGAACTGAACTGTATATGGAACGGATCTTGATTGTGGACTCTCCGCTAGAGGTTTCCCAGAGAAGAACTCAGTCACGTGGTCCCTCTTCGGCAGAAGGAGAGAGCGACCAAGTTTCCTCTCTGTGTTCCAAGGCGAAAAGACCTTTATTTCGAAACTCCCACGGTTTATATGGGCTCGAGGGGAGGGCAAGAAGAAGGGAGGTGACTGGGCCAAGGTCCAGGGGGAAGGGAGTGGCTTGAGGGCTCTACTGACCAATGGGGGATACAGGAGGATCGCTTTCCAGTAGCAGAACCAGAGACTGGGGAGAGGCGGGTGAGACAGCCTATCCTGCTTGTGCAGAGGCGGAGTCCGCGATCGGGAAGGAGAGGCAATATGGTTCCCAGTGGGACCACGTGGGTCGGGGAAATTACGCAGCTCAGGGAGAACCCATACAATAGAAAGCGCAAGTAGTTGTTGTTTTTTCTGCTTTGCTCAACCCAGGAAGCCGCCTCTGTAACGGACGCATTTCTAAACCTGTTCTTTCCAGGCTTCGTAATCCTGGCATTCACCTACATATATGTACTTGGAAAACTTGCTAGCCTGTCACTCAAACAAACTGTTGCAAGAATGAGAATGTGCTAGTACATAGCAAAGTCTATATTGAGGTTAAGAATCAGTAATGTGTTTTCTTATTATTTTCTGTCACTGTACTGCTTGGTGTTCCATACTGTTAGAAGTGCTAAATGTGTGTTAACCTTTCTGTCACATAGACTACTATAGTGTACCTGATGTTATCTTAGCCATATTCCTCAGCTACCAGTTACAAAAAAATACAAATATCAGAGAATTTAAAATTAAAAACACCGAACCCAAACAAAAAACAAACAAACAAGCAAACAAAACCCCACAACAACTCCTATTATTTGAAAGAGCTTTTTCACTGTTGCAATCTTTTGATCAGCAAAATGTCTGAAACATTATAAGAGGTTTGGAAGATTTAAGTTTTACAAATATTCTCTTTTTTTTTTAAATTAAACAATAAAACTTCGCTAAACATAGTAATAAATGAAAACTTCACAAAACAAAAATACTCTTACAAAATTTAGAAAGTAAACAACTCTTGAATTGTACTATTATATCAGTTGACAGGTCAGTTCTACTTGTTTTAATTGATTTAAAAGTGGTAGCACAGGAAGCTGTCATTGGAAATTATTGCTGCCATACTTGTTGCTAGGTGTAGCAAACTTCCCCTGAATAAGTCTGGCTGACCAATTAATGAAACATAGATTTTGATTAATTTGATAGATACTTAATTATTGGTATTATGTTACATAACTTGTGAATCATTATTTAATCATAATCTTCTTACATTTTATATGTTTAAGAAAATATGAAGGTATTCAATCAATATGGATTTATATAGTCCGTACTCTAGAAAGCAGAGATAAACTAGTCCTTTCTTTTACAAGTTTATTATTTTACACCTATATTCTATAAAAATACATGTGTATCTTTAACCTTGAAAGAAAGAGCTTTAAAGAATGACCTTTGAAATAATCCCATTGAGATCAAGAATTGTATGGAGCCTAGAAGCTAAATAACTAGTCAGACATACGCAATTTTTGTTCATATTTAAAATCAATCATAGTGGTTAATAGTGTATTTGCCATTTCTTACTGGTCTCAAGCATGTGAGCATATTTTTTTAACTCTGTACCTTTTGTAAATAAAAATATTAATAAATGCATGATAATTTTCTATCACATACACTGGACGTGAACTTCAGAGTTTTTTTCAGTGTTCTTTTCAGAGATTTTAAGCATATTAGTTTCTATATATTTATCATATACAGTTCAGCTCAAGAGGAAATGGGAAGTCTTATGACATCAAACCAGGCCTTTACTTCTTTTAAAATAAAAGTTTGATCTTCTGTGTAAGCTACTATTTCCCTAATTTTATTTGATTCTCATAAGTAGGTATTCACACTAAGGTATCATTTCAAAATACATCAGGCAATCATTCAGGTTCATACAATAATGGTTGTTTGAACATGCCATTCCCTGTAATTGATGATAATAGTGGCAAATGGTCCAGATAAGTGGGTGTGAGATAGACAGTCTGAGAGGGAATAGTATTCCTGGGCCTTATTCTGTTTGCTGCTGGCTGCTAAGAGTGTATTGAGGAAGAAAAAAGAATCTTTATTTTTAATGATAGTGAAAGTACCATCAAAAGTAAGTTAGCAATCAGCCTTCACATTTTCCATCAACTAGAAAAATAGAAAGAGTACACAAATATTGAATCATTTTTCAATTTGTGATCACTTTAGCACAATACATATCATGTCAGATAAAAGCCCGGTCATTTGACTATATCCACAGAGATGAGCACCAAGTTAAAAAGGTAACTTCTCAAGCCCTCTTCACTGCCTTCTAACTTTCCTAGACAATCAAGACCATGCTTATATTGTACACAATGATCTAGATCAGAGATCCTGAAGCAGTCACCAAAAGATTAGCTCTGGGGTTGGAAGCAGTACAGCTTCATCAGCTTGGACTGAATTCATTTAACTATTCTACTTATGGACCTTCCTATATGCAACCCTGCAGTGTGTAAGTAAATAGAGATATTTTATGCTACTGGACTGCACTGCAGAAACATACTTGAATCACCATCAGGAAAGTTTCTTTAGAGATGCTATGCATATGTGTAATTGGACACATCCATAACCAAGCAACTGTCACTTAACTACTGCTGAGTAGTTGACTCTGCTGCCTCTTATGTCCAGCCCCATGGTGTTTTACTTGAGCACTCCCTGTGAAGTTAGGCGACAGTACTGAAGAAGTCACCACTTCTAGTCTAAGCAGCTTAAGCACCTCTGAGGTCTGGTTTAAGAAACAGAGAGTGTTCTGTGGACGGGAAAGTGTTATAGACAATCTGCACTTTTTTCTGTCCCTCCACATAAGTCTGTTAACAGTTCTGATACTGAAGGACATGAAGCTGATTTTATTTGAACTACCTCCTGAGTCAGTTCCAGTAATCTCAATTTACTACCTCAGCCTATATCTTTTTATCTCCTTCTCCATCGTTCTCCTGTTGCAGCTCTGGAAATGCAACCCATCTATTATTTGCTATTATAACATTGCAATTTGCCTAAACCTGATTGGTCTGTGCGTTGTTTTGTTTCCCCTTGATCCCAGCATTTAAGATTTAACACTTCAGGCTACAAAAGATGTGGATTTCAATCATTGCTACTTGCACTGTTTAATGTTTGAATGTTTCCACCAGGAAAAGTACCCACTCTAATTTGTGTGCTTAAATACAGTATAAATAAAATTTTAATTACCATAACCAGAAACACCATTCCTATTCTAAGATCATGAGGTAACATCAAGAAAAATCCCGTGTAATACTGCATATAATGCCCCACTGCAGTGTTAAAGCAACCCTAACAGCATTAACTCTTTTTGGGCTAGAAATATAATGAATTCCCTAGGCATCAGTTAACATGTAAAGGTTGCATCATTTCTCTGTGCAGCTTAATCACTGCATACGCATATCATCTCCCTTGATTTAAAGAGTTTTGACGCTGCATAGTTCAATTTTATGTTCTCCAGGAAATTTAGGGGAAGATGCTTATCATCTTTAACCCCAACCTAAATAAGACCTCAGTCTGTTCAATCAGCAGTTAAAGACAGATAATTTACCTTAAATTAGATTTTATTACTTCTAGTGTTTTATTCTTAATTTGCTTATAAATTATTCTGGCAGGGAACTAACTTAGATAATAGTATAACCCTATTCATGGATTCAGAAAAGAAAGTTAAGCATGAAAGCAAGCGGTTACACTTCAGTCTGAGATGCCCACTGCTGTCAGATATGTTTTCTAGCATGAAGGACAAATCATGTATTTTTATTGAGTCTATTAGGCAAGTTACAAATCTCTTAGCACAGTATTTCAGGATTTATTTTGTTGTAAATAAAGGATATGATTTAATAGAGAAGTAACAAGTTAAATTATTTACTCATATCCTAAATAATAATGCATTTACCCAAAACAAAAACATTTTCTAAAATTTACTCTTTCCCATGTGCATCATGAATTACTAAATTTTGTTATTGTGATAAAAATCAGTGCATTTAATTCATTGATAATAGGGTATACAATACAACAGTTAGTACTGTTTGAGATAAAATGACACCTTTTCTGTTCCAATCATATAATGGTCTTATATATTCCAATGTTAACTATATTAATGATGTTGGCTTGAGTTTCAGCTTTAGTAACCTTTTATTTGACATCTATAAGACACCACTATTAATGTAACAGTAACATATGGAGTAATATTTTCATATTTATTTTCTAACTGATAAAATATGATAAAATAAATACTTTTATGATAAAATAAATACTTTTATGATAAAATAAAAACTTTATTTAGAACTGAATAAGATGCCCAAAGTACAGATGTTTTTTGCCTCAGTTTGCTACCTACCCATCAATAAAGGTATGAGATTTACATGGGACATATTTATGTTCTCTGGACTGGATTGTGCTGGAGTCATTTATTCATATCCTTGAATATGTAAACATTTTCAGTCTATGGTTTTTTTCTTGCCAGCCATTATTTGATTACTTTGGTGTCTTTTTCTGGTTACATTTTTCTCAGGCTTTTCAACCAGAGATGTTTAAATGTAGTTAGGTGCTTAATTGCTGTTGAAGATCTGTGATATACTCCTGTAATAGATATTAAATACAGTCTCTCAGTTTGGGATTTTTCAGCATTGACTTTTGTGGAGAAAAGTGAACAGTCTGGATCAGATTACTAGGTATATTGAAACACAAGACTTCAAGGAAAGACACTATGTTAAATAAAGATGCATGAAGTTCTGTACCCGTCCCTTCTATGATACTCAGGATCACAAGGAAATGTATCAGAGTTTCTGTTCTTCCTTTTAGAAATGCAACTGTAAAAGTTTGATTTGGTTTTGGTATTTAACAGTTATGCAAGACTTGTGATCACACAAGCATTGTACATTTTCAAGAAGGAAAAGAACATGTTGGTTTTATAGTCTGTCTTTTATGCTTGGAAATGGTGAGTTGTCCCTTACTGATATCTATCTTTGATTATCACTCATCCCAATGCACAGACAACCTGTTGGAATTGTGCATTAATAGTACAGCATGTACAGAGAGATGTCACCAGGGTTTTCACAGATAATAAGCTTTTTAAAAATATGTCTGGTGCCAAATATAAAACTGAAAAGATATTAATGACCTTGCCCCTAACCTAGAATAGAGTGAGACATTCATTTGCTGCAAATTGGTACCGCTTCTTTGGCTATTTGGCACTAACCTGATTTACACATAAAAAGGGTTTGACCCAGTGACAGTAAATGTATTTCCTGCTCCATTTTAGCTGTTTGTTCTTGTTTCAACCCTAATCCTGAGTTTGGATGATATGAATAAGAAATTTGGAAACATTGTACGCTACTTGGAAAACATTTGTTTACTCTGGCTTGCAGATTCCCTCCTCTCCCATGGGGGAATTATATCTCCCACTGAATTTTAACTCCCACTAAAGTCTCTGAAAAGAAGGGCAAAATTTAGCTTGCAAATAAACGGGACGGTTACTTGCTAGCAAAGGAATAATAACACACCTAATTCTCAAGACATGCGTTCTGTATTATTTAAAATACAGCACTGTCTTCCCACATACCAAGAAATTTTCAATACCCACTTGCTCATTATGTATACAGGCAGAAGTTTGAAGACTGTGTATTTTTGTGTAATGGGCAAGTACCAAGTATCTTGCTCCATGCAGTGAGGATCTGTGTGCCTATACTATTAAGGAAATCTAATTTATTACAGTAACAACAGTACTCTTCATTTTTTACCATGAAAAGAGGTGAATTATGTTCTTTTGAACATTTCCCTATATTTATAAGGTTTCCTACAATGCAGCTGACTAAAACAACAGTGAGCACTTCTCTGGGGCTGTAGACTGTGCTGCAGTTAGCTGGAGCGAAGGCATTAATTCTCGGCGTTGCAGTTTTGCAGTTTTGTTTTCCTGCACCTTTGTTTGTTTGTTTGTTTGTTTTGGGGGGGGTTGTTTGTTTTGTTTTTTGTGCAGGAGGAAGGGATCAAGAAGGAAATGGTGAGTTGTCCCTTACTCAGTAGTTTTTCAGAAATAACAATGACGATTTTTCACTTCTGGAGGAAGATGCAGTGAAAAACTGAAATATTTTTTAGCCTGTTTTTTTTTCAGCTGTGGCAAGGCCAAGAGGAAAATAACATGGGCTAAAATGTATCAAGAAAGACCATTAGCTTTGAAATGTGGCAGAATGATCCAGAACCTCCATGGTGGTTGTGATCTCCAGCCTGAAATCAATGTGGATTTCCCGCTTGCTGAAATTTGCTTAATTCTAAATTGTAAAGTGTAACAGTGAAAGAGATTAAATATGGAAAAAAACTACCCAGCAATGTAGTAGTGGTTTCATTGCTTTCAGTCAAGGAATTTTACTAAAATACTTGTTGGAACTAAATCAGGGTGCAGGAGGAGACTAGATTAATCTGGATCACTTTGAGTGTTAAAGGTTGTCAATGAAATTAAAAATTAATAGTACATATTGTCATGCTAGTAATTAGATTGAGAAAGTTTTGTTACATCTCCAGAATGTCTGGCAATTTGCATTTATAGGTCATAGGATATCATTTGTCATACTTACTGAATGCCAAAACAGATTTTAGAAGGAATACTGATTTTCTGTTTTGACATTTGTTTCAAAAGAGGGAAAGGGAAGAGGTCACTTGTTTGATTTTATTTATTCGCAGACACCCAAACAGACAGATCGAACTTGGCTCTGCTGCATGGCAACTTTCACTGCTGTCTTTGTGTGACAAGACCCGGAGTTGACCTAAGTTTTAGATGGATCTGACTCTTATATTTAGACAACAACCTGTAAAATTAATTTGTATTTGAACATGAGCTAAACTCCCTGAAGTTTTGTACACAGACTAACTAGAATGAGTTGGAACAGGAATAGGGCTTGCCGAATACTCACTCTCCGCTCTCCTTCTACTCTGCACTCAAGGAAGTACAGAATCCAAGGGAATGGCCTGAAATTGTCTCAGAGGAGGTGAGGGAGATCCCAGAGGGTGGTTGGGTGCTAGAACAGGCTACCCAGGGAATTGGTCACAGCACCAAGCCTTACAGAGTTCAAGAAGCATTTGAATGATACACTCAGGAACATGATGTGACCCTTGGTAATGGTCCTGTGCAAGGGCTAAGAGTTGGAATCGATGATCCTTGTGGATCCATTCAAACTCAGCATATTCCGTGATTCTGTTATTCTGTGAACATGCGCAATTGCAGTAGTAGGTGCAGTCTCCTAGGGTGATTTGCTGTCACTTTGCTGCAACTTCTGGTTAAACTAAATGAGAGTGCTAGAGAAGAGGAGTTCATATATTTTTAATGGACTGATAAATAAACCACATATTCTGAATATCCCTTGACTTTGCACTCTAATTTAGGAACTGCATTCTCTCTATAATAAAATATTTTTGCAGATGACGTGTTTCAGATCCCACTATCTGAAAATTAGTTTCCTAAAACCAACTTTAGCTTACAGAATAAGGCATAGCATTGCTTACAGTTTATTTTTTTCAACCAGAACTTTTAAATATTATTTTTTTATTATAATACTGTGCTTTGGAAAAATATGACTGTGTTCTGTAACCAAAGCATAAGACTATTTCACCCATAGAGTAGAAGCACTCTCCTAACTTAAGCAAATAGACTTAGACATAAATACACTGTCGTGGTTTAGGAATGGTATTCCCTAACTTAGTGTTCCCACTGAAACCCTCCAAACCATGCACCACTAGCTCACTCACCTCTCCCCCTCCACCTCTCCTGCAGCAGGATGGAGAGAATTGGAGTTACAAAAGGTAGACATTACAGGTTGAAATAAGAACAATTTTTTGGAAACAACAATGAATTAGGAAAACAAGCAGTAACAGCAACCATATTAATAACAGAGTGTACAAGAGGTGAATGATTCACATGCGAGTAGTCACCACAGAAAGGACCCCTTTCCCTGTCCCCAGAAAATGACACGAAGTGGTATAGGATAACCTCATGGTCCTAGCTGTGCCCTCTTCCTGGCTACTGCAAAAATAAACCCTGTCCTCACTGGAACCAGGACATACACTGGATAATCCATGGTGATATATATTTATTCATTATCACCAAACACTGATCTCTGGAAGGATTTGCTTGTGGTTTTGTCTGTAGCATAAACTGCATGTTACGGGAATGGGAAATTTGAGATCTAGTCCTAGACCCATATTTCCTATGTTCTTTAACTTCACCTACTTGATGTGACATTCTGTGGTTTCCAGATAGAAATAAAGACAAAAGCTTGTGATTTCACAAAGTATTATGTAAAGTAGTGTCACCTCATTGGAGAGAGAGGACTTACTTAGACATAGTTATAGCACATTTACATAGCCATTTTGTGCATGCATGCACTAACTATAACTTTGTGAAACATGTTACTATACATAGTTATACATATACATATACATAACTTATACATAGTTAAGCTTATTTAGGAATTCCAGCGAACCTTTAGTTCAAAATTAGGTTATTGTCACCAAACGTAAAAGAAATCAAGCTATTGGAGATGGGAAAGTATTTTTGTGCTTGCTTTTTACTGGGCTCCATGAAATATATGGCTCTTAAATAAGGCGGGAAAAGTCACAGAAGGTGGATTAACAGCTTGTACGTCTACTTGTTTTTACAAAAAAATCAATGTGCATTTTAATTAAGTCATGTTTAGGCAGGCAAATGAGGAAATATTAAGTTAAAAATCAGTAGGGAACCCATTAATACGCAATGGTAAAAATTGATTCAGTTTTCTGTGTAATAGCTCATCAAACAGGATTTCGGAGTTAACAGCTAAACACTTGGTACTGATTTTGATCAAGCAAGTTTGAGAACAGTTATTCCTTTCTTATTCTAAATTAGTTTTTCAAAGATTTCCTAAGCCTGAGAGGCCGTTCTTTGTCTAGTGAAACACATCAATCTTCTACATACTGTTAAGCTTTCTTACATTCTTACCTTGCAACAAAAATGAATGTAGCTTGCACCTGCAGATGTGAACGTGAACACTTCATTAGATACACTAATGGCCCCATTTACCAAGCACATTTCAATACAATTAAAATACACTTCCAACAGAATGTGAGGTAAATTAGACATGAGCTTGTACGAGATACAGAGTAGGTTCAAACACAACACATTTTATATAGGAAACTAATTTCTAGTTCTCCAGGGTTTGTTTTTCTCTTCTCAAAGTGCAAACCTTCGGCCATGGTGGGGTAGTTACTAGCTGTTTGCAGTTATACAGAAACTTAGCTTTTTTGGTTTGTTAAATGCATCTCATCCTGTACTGTGCTTAACTTGACCCAAGTGAACATACAGTGGGTATCAGTGTCAAGGTGATTCATCCATTCAAGAAGCAGTCTTGCTGAACTGTGGTACTCCTGCTTCCTCCATTTTCTTCATATGGACCTACCCAGAAATCTGCACCCTCCAGGGTACTCACAAACAGGCACACTTTCTGAAGTTGTCTTGGGAAACTAAAATCACCCCCCAAAGTGTCCTCTGCAGTTCTCTTCTCATAAGAAAATCTCTTTCTGTGTCATAATTTTATATGAACAGAACCTGCTAAACCTTGTCTTGCCATGCCAAAAGCTTTGATGTGGCTGTTGTACGTCTCTTGCCTGACACTTCCAATAAGGAAATTATCGTTTACTAATGTTTTTAATGCATCAGTTAAACAAACCTGTGTTTTCAGATTAGTAGACATGCATGGGAATTGTATCCACAGGTACCTCTCAGAATCTCATTTTCTTGGCAGTTGTACAGACCTACCATAAGAGACAATCTTTCTTAGAATGAGTGTGGGCAAAATGTGAAAACACAGCATGGGTTGGCAAGACTGAGGCAGCAGCAAAAGGAAGCAAATTGTTCAGCCATTACTGAAGTCTCAACTTACTCTGCATAGGTGTTGTCAGTCTGCAACACACTGTGTGCTACTACACAGAGAAATTTCTAAGTACAGATATTACTCCTATTTGTAATGGCCACAAGAGTTTGAAACTCCTTTCAAAAGGATTAATCCTTTAGTTCTACCATAAGTGCAACAGGAATATAAGAAGTCTACTTCTGCAGGATAGACGGAGTATTTCTTGCTTGCTTCTGTTCGTTTTTTTTTAAATAGATTCAGATATGACTCTTTAAAGTCTTTAAATAGGTCTAAATTGATCTAAAAAATAAATGCATCCACACCACTAGGGAAAGTAGAGGCACTAGAAGCTTTGCATGTACCTGTACTTGAAAAGCAACCAGCCCACTTCTTAAAACCACTTCTGAGATCTCCTTATGACCAAAATACTGGTTCTTTCCCCGCTGGGAGTCCCTTATGGGAATCTTTTCTTCTTTCAAATACAGTTTCAAGTTCATAGATACTAAAATTTCACTATACTGATAACAAGCAAGGTCTTATAACCAAGTGTCACTTGGGAAAGATGAGGCCTGATCCTTTCTTAGTCTCTTGTGTCAGTAGTAACCATGACTGAATGAGTTGTTAATAAGGTGTATCCTTTTCAAGTGAAAAAAGCCAGCAGTATAATCACCTTTCCAAGTAACTACCCTAGAAAACAAAGTTCTGAATGAAATTGTCAGGTGGAACTTTCTCCTTCTGAGTGTTTTGATACCTTAAATCTGTTCTGTACCCCAAAAAATACTTGTTACACACAGCCTTATTAAAACATTTCACTTGAAAATACAGTCAAGTGCCAACTTCCAGTATCTTCTGTCTGTAAACAGTCTGCTTACGTAAGAATGCTTTTACTATTTATTTGTTCAGATGAAATATTTTTTTCTCTATAGTTTGTTTTGTAGATAAAACATTGACATACATGCTTGAGCACTGGCAAAAACTGCAACAGGAAGATGTACGATGTCATCACACAAACATCTGACTGATGTCAAATGGTTACAGGCATTTGTCTTAAATCACTAAAAAGGCACATCTGTAATACAATTAATACATAATCTTGTCTTTGTAAGTGTATTAAATTGTAGTGTACCGGGTAATCGCTGTTGTTAAGGACGATTCACCTTATTCCTAAGGCTAGCTACACCAGATTAGAGATCAAACTATGTTTTCCATTCTGAACACTCTGAAAAAGTATATTTTCTGTTTCTTTTCTGTTCAGACTGAATTAATTTCTATAAATAAAAAGACCATTAAATCCCTGCCTTTTTCAAGTTCTATTTATAAAACTTGAAGAAAACATTTGAAGGTAAGTCTTCTAGCCATCTCCTTTGGTTACTTATCAGTCTAATCTTACAATTAAAGATCTGTTTTCAAAATCCTGCTAGGATTTGGTATACCTTGGGTTTAATGATGTTTGAATTTATTTCAGTTCTCCTGCCTTAGGAGAATCATTCCTTGGACTTGAAATTTAAGATTAATTGGAATCAAATGTGATTAATATGAAATAAACTATAAGAAACAGTTTTTTTCCTAGATAAGCTCACCCAAAATATGTAGGAGTTTTCTCATTGCTTGTTTGACCCAAGTATCCTAACCCTCACATATTTTCATATTAAAAAATGAGCATTGATTTGGCTTGTGTATCTCATTTTGGATCCCAAAAGACTATTTTACAAACCCTCAGGACAGATGGGATGTTTGAAAAACAATGTTGAAAGCTAAAAAGCAGGAAACAATAGTGGGGATCAAGACATTTTTCAGAAGATACCTAGTTGCCTTTTGCCTTCTAATTGATAATTAACCATCTTTTACATGAAGGAATAAAACCACTCAAGAGTGGTTGGAATCCTGTTACATATTCTGACTTTTAGTTAACAATATTTTCGTGCCAGCCAAATAGAATCAACTGACTTTATGGAGACTGTGGTTCTTATTTCAGGAACACTGTGTCATCAGAAATCTCAAAGGAAAAAATACAGTATTTAAATTGCATTGGTGAAAATTTAGCACTTTACTATTTTTCAGTTTTATGAGAAAGGACATTCACAATTTTTACAGGCTCTGACCAGTAGGTCAGGCTATTTTTTTAAATTAATAGATTAAAAAAAAAAAAAACCGAGTCTGGCAATTAGTCCCCATCGAGCCACTCAGTCACTCCCCCACCAGAAGGATGGGGGAGAGAATTGGAAGAGTAAAAGTGAGAAAACCTGTGGGCTGAGATAAAGACAGTTTAATATGGAAAGCAAAAGCTGTGTGCACAAGCAAAGCAAAACAAAGAATTATTCACCACTTCCCACGGGCAGGCAGGTGTTCAGCCATTCCCAGGAAAGCAGGGCTTCGACGTGTATAATGCTGACATGAGAAGACAGGTGCCATCCCTCTGAATAGTCTCCCTTCCTGCTTCTCCTCCCATCTTTATATGCTGAGCATGATGCCACATAGTGTAGAGCGTCCCTTTGGTCAGTTGAGGTCAACTATCCCAGCTGTGCCCCTTCCCATCTTCTTGTGCACCCCAGCCTCCTCACTGGTGTGGAAGTATGAGAAGCAGAAAAGGCCTTGTGTGTAAGAACTGCTCAGCAATAACAAAAACATCCCTGAATTATCAACACTGTGTTCAGTGCAAATTTAGAACATAGCATCATAGAAGCCACTGTGAAGAAAATTAACTCTACTACAACCAAAACTACAGGTTACTATGCAATATCTTGATTTACATACTTGGAACTCAAGATACATTTCAAAAAACAAAACCAAAAGTAAAAACTGATGTTCTTTAAAGGTAATTTCATTGTGAGGTTCTTTTAAATGAAAAGGATTTTAGCTGCTTAATTTAATAATTGCAGCTTTACTCTTCATGGAAACACAAAATTGTGCAAAAAGAAAGCAAGTAAAATGAAATTTCATGATACTTTAAGGGACTCATTCCAAATTTATAACCTCAACACCTCTTCAATTTGTTTTTATTTTTCTTTAGAAGTCCAAGCACAAAAAGACTACAGCAAAATGGTAGTTCACTGCTGGAAGCTGATAAGCAACTTTGTTTACATTCATTTCAGTGAAGTTCAGCACTGTGTAGGCATCGCTGTGAGCACTGTGGAGATATGGACTGACTGTTCGGGGGCTGCCCCTGTGAGGTTTTCCTAGAGCTGAGAGGAATTCTTTCTGACTAAGTGTTAACCATGAGAGCTGTGACACTCTACTTACTAAGACTATTTGTTGCAAGATTGGTATGTGCATAGCACTTCGAGGGAGCTCTAAGCTGCTCTAGGGTCTACCAATGTGTCAATAAAACAGTACCCTGGGTTCACCTCCTCTCTTCCAGTAGTAGTAGTTATTTCTTCTCAATAAGAAGCTTGCTACTACTGAAATTCTAAGTCCATTGCTAAGGTTTTTGCTAATGTTTACTTTGTACTTATGTTTTTGTATATAACTAACCATTTTAGGTTTATTTTTTAAGTTTTCTTAGAAATGCTGCCTATAGCTTAATGACATATGCATAGACACAGAAACTGCTGTAAGATAGTAACAAATCCCTTCCTGTCGGCATAGTGTAATGGAATAACCACAACAAACAATAAGGAAATAAATTATTTTACTCCTGAGCAGACTTGACAGTGAAATTCCACAACCTTTGGGTTTTTTTCTCCCTTAAAATAAAGAAAATAAGGTTCTGTTATTATCTGTTGCAATGATGGTATTTGAGATGGTTTTGGAATAACATTTGTAACATATTTTTGTTCTTTCAGCTTTAATGTTTCTTCTGTTTGCAAATAACTGGTCTCTGAAAATAAAGAGGGGTTCCATGAAGAACAATTTCCACACATAAGTTGAATTAAAAAGGCTTTGTCAGCTTCATAAAAAATGTCTTTTACACAAACTAAACTGTATTTAATTATTTAATTTTTGAGTGCCCTGAAGTGAAAGCACGATATCAGTCTTAAATTACTATTAAAGTACTATTAAGAGAGATATCTCTGTATTATATGATTAGTGACTATTTCTAATATGTAAACCTTTTCAAGCTTGATTCATAGGCATAAGAAAATTTATATTGTAACTGTTTTAAGAATCACTAGAACTTCTCTTTTATTTTGTAAGAGAAGACCAAGTTACTCAATCTTTAATTCCACAGTTTAATTTCCTTTAAAATTATGAAACAGTAAAATTAATTGTGGAATCATAAAATCATTGAAATAATTGTGTAAAGGAACCTTAAAGACCATCTAGTTCCAACCCCTCTGCCATGGGCAGAGACACCTTCCACTTGACCAGATTGCTCAAAGCACCGTCCAGTCTGCCCTTATTTTTTTTTTTCTAATAACTCTATCATTTCAAGGGAAAATTATCTCTTCAGCTTGCTATGAAAAGAATGAGAAGAATGTCATCATAATAGCATCTTATCACATGCTAATACTGTCAGCCTGATTCAAATCTACTCCCTCTGTAATGCCAATCCTGTTTTCCTAAGAAAGCCTAATTTAAAAGGCTGACCATTAGTTCTGTATTCTTACGAGTTGGAAACAATATATTCTGTGATTTTTTATGCATAATTACTCTTCCTGTACCCGTGATAAAAAATAAATTTAGATCATATACATCCAAGTAGGTGTTAAAAAAAAAGCTTATGAACCTGAGTAACTGTTAAAAAAGTGTACACTTGTCATCAGTAAGTGCCACAACTGACACATTTTGAAATGTTTATATATTCATAACTACTGAATAATTTTGGTTATTCATATACATATCCAAGCACGTTTTTAAACCTCTTAATTGCCTGTTTTCTTTTATATTTCTTTTTATTTCATTAATTTTTGCCATGGCTTAATAACACTCCTAGATTTTGCATTATGGGAGAAGATGTAGAAGCAATCATGATATGGAAAATAATATATGGCTAAATTAAAATAAATCTCTATGAGACAAGATTCACTTTTATATTTGAACTAATAGCACTTCATCCTCTGGAAAATACTAGTGACTGAAGGTAATGTTTCCATACTCAACATCCTATGGTATGTTACACTTTTTTTGTTTCATGAACTTATTATTTTCCTTTTTGCCTCTTGTTTTTATTGATAATTGATCAGTCTCTTTATAGAATTTGTGTAAGACCATGAAGAAATGTAACAGCAAATAATAATGTAAAAATCTATCAGTAACTGGAAATAGATACCAAAAAGCAATCTGCAAAAAAGAATCTGGTTTGGGAATCAAACTTGAAATCAAGAATCCCCTTAAATTATTTTCTAGGCTGACTCACATAATTTAGACCTACAACTGAGCAGAAAAATACCAGTAACATGGGAAATCTGAGTTTTGGATTGGTTCATAAGTTTTGGGTTTTTGCATATCTTGGAGGTCAAAGTACTTACTCTTTTAAGAAGGTACAAGCCAATAGGAAATCAACGAAAATACTTAGGCTTCAATGAAGCTAAGTTCTGCTAGACCATCATCCCTTGGATTGTAGCAAGCTGTCATGCCGGTTGACTCTCACAACCTCATTATTAGTGTTTTTATTCCAATTTCCCAATTGCTTTTCTTGTTCTCTATTCACCTATGATATGTCTCCCACTGTAAGAGTGTAACTCATACATCTTTTTTTTTTTATCCCTACTGTGAAACAAATAAGTAAATAGCATAATCCTAGGGCAAAATCATAAAAGGGTTTGCTCTTTTCTTAACTGGATTAGAGAGTTTGTTTTACAGACTGTCCCATATCACAAACTTAAAAATATCAGAGAAGACTAAAGATGTTCAACACAAATGCAATTTCCATGATAAAACCGTAAGGTTACAATGAAGCCTGCTCATTCACTGGAAATTTTTGTACTTGCATCTTATGCTCTTTTTCCTGCTTCCTTTACCCTTTGGTTTGTGTTACATTGTAGGTAGCTCAATGCATATACTCAAATTTCTTCCTTCCAGAATTGTTTGGTATCTGTTTGCCCTTGTTGCTTATCCCCCCTTGATTTCAGTGATGTCAGTAAAAACACCATCTGTTGCCATGGCAACGATCAGCAGTGTGTGGCGTGATCTGCAATGATTACAGGTCTGCATTGCTCCACTGTTTTTTCCAGTCAGTTCACAGAGACATCTTTTGTTTTGCAATATATTCCAAGTTGTGTTATTAACATGCTTAACCAATTTTGTGCCTATATAAGTGCCTATCACTGTACGAAATACATTCTCCAAAGGGCTTCCCATACACCCTTTTGTTTACATGCAGAAACACTTCTTCAGCTCGCATGTATGTCTTTGAGTGGAATTGCCTTTGAATGGAATTACCTTTTATGTATTGAGAAGAGCATATAGAAAGGTTAATTTCCGGTGTGCAATAGCACTTAATTCTTCTTCCCAGGCCTAGAGGCAAACAAGCCCAAGAAGAAAGAATGGGGCAAGTTATGAGCACTTATTAAATGAGGGGGAGAGTGCTGTGCAGGGGGCTTTCTTTTAACAAACACTGTGACAGAAATCCTCCTCTTTTTTATTCCTTTTCTTTTTAAGAACAAAGGTTGAGCTGTGATTCACAACTCACATCCATGTTCTGTAAAGGGAGAATTTCCTGACAACCTGTCTACCTGTGGAAGAACTCTGATTCAGATGTTGAAGAGACAGCCATGGCTCAGCTGTTCTTACATAACATGTAGCAAACATTTCCTTTTAAGCTTATTTAGTTACAATTTGCATCTGGAAGGAAGGTGGACAGAAAAGATCATTCTGCTTTATTTTGGTGTTGTCAGTGTTTCATACTAAGATATAGCTGTTAGCTTCTCGTGCACAATTTATTAACATGAATAAGCTCAGCTAGGATTTGTCTGCACTTTTTCATTGGGCTAGCAAATTCTTATGTTAAATTTTTCCCAAAGGTTTGCCAAGAACAGTAAAAAAAAAAAGTTTTCTCCTTGGCAAGTGTTTACCTAAATCTCCCTCTCTAAACTTTAAGATTACATTACTGTATGTAATATCTTTAGGGAAGTTAGTGGGGAAAAATAATGCAAATTCTCTATCCATTTGTTATCCTCCATAAAATGCATAACTGAATTTCCCTTTCCACCCCCAAACTACTCAAAATCCTCATGAAAACTATTGAATAAAGCCTGCAGCGGTGAGAAATGAGACAAGTGAAAGGAAGAGTTCTGCTACACAGTACATATGTACCATAGTTCTGTGCCTGTGAAACACTGTCATGTCATGGAAAGGATCTGTGCATGACTTTGCACAAATCCTTCCTTTTTTCAGAATCATGGGACTCTCAAATTATGTTTTGTTTCACAAATCATGTGGTGCAAAAGAGTGGATGTATACAGCAAAAAGTTGATGTGCTTATGGAGCACATTCCAATTTTTGTTGCAAGAAAAAGGTCGCAAAAAATGAGAGTTTTCTGATTTGACACCAATGCAGAGCAAACTTCAGAAATGTTTTTCTCATCTGAATTGCAACTTGACCCTGAACTGAAAGATGCCCAGTGTTACAGCAGTTGTTGTGGGTATCTTTCTTTAAAGGAAAGCCATTTTGTTTGTTGTTGCTCTTCAGTTAAAAAAAAATAAAAAATAGTGTTATGTGCTCATATTCTTTGGATAATACTTGCGCGGCCATGAATCATATTTTTTCCTTCACTATTGAGATTATAGGCTACCTTGAAGACTTCAAATATTTCAGGGATTTTCTGTGTTCCCAAAGAGAAACTTTAAATACATTTGAAAAATATAGCAAAATAGTACATTTCATGCTGTATAAACATTCCTAACATAGTATCTTGAAATACTAATTGAAGAAAATACTTTGCATTCATTTCTTTGCTCTCAAAATGAAAGCCTTAGGGAAAGAAACTTGCCTTTTTTAAAAAGCAAGTCAGCCAAACAATTCCCCTATATGTTATTTCCCCTTCAACAAAACCTACAAGAAGAAGACATAAATATGTGATTAAATCTGTCAACTATTTTGGACAAGACTGCACTACTGTTCTAAAAATCAGTGGCAAAAGGAAAGATTTTTTACTTCTTTTCTGGAATCAAAGATACTCTTTGGTAAGCAGGCGCCTTTCTTTATATTTCTGTTCTTCCTGAGTCTCAAGAGTATATCATGTGCTTGCATATAGAAAGAACAACAGTATTTTTGGGTGAGTGCTAGTCATGAATTCATTTGGGATTTTGACATAAAATTGTAACTACTCATGTATCTAAGAATGTCAATGCCGTAATACGACAATTAATTTTAAAATAGAATGAAATTGTAGAACTCTCACTGACTGTTTCCCTGTCTGAATGTTTGGCACTTAATCAAAGAAATGAGATTGTACCAAAACCTAGATACTGATATAAATTAGCCAGGTTTTTTCCTCTGAATACACATTTTTGGATTGTGCTTCTCCTTGTCATTTCCAGCACGTCCTGTGAAAACAAAGCCGTTAGTGTTAGTCAGTCAGTCAGTCAGTTAGTTAGCTAGTTAGTTAGGCCTTTGCAAGCCTCACTAGATGATAAACATTTGCAGCCAATGGTCTGTCAGTCAGCATAATTTAGCTATCAAAGGAATGGATTATTCGTAAAAAGGAACCAAAAATATCTCTTCAAAATATTAATTTTCTGAATGTAGGCAGATAGTAAGTCAAACAAGCAGGAAGGTGTAGCTTCCAAACACTGGGTAACACCTCTCTACTCAGGCCACTGATGTGTGAATGGGGTAACATTGCACTAAGTGTATAGAAATTTGGAAGAAAATAACCCCCCCTGTTTTCCAGATAGTCCTCAGAGATTAGAGGGGCTGGGTGCATTTGGGCTTAATTTCTGATTAGAACCAATTCAGCACTGTAAGTCTGGTAACTCACATTCAATAATAACTTTCACAAGCCCAGATTCACATATAGTGTGGTTTATCAACACTATATTTGGCAGAGTTCAGTACGAACTTTCACAATACAGATTCACTAGTAGTATGGTTTATTGAAGCAACAGGACAAATATTCAGAATTGCTGGTGATAAATGCACTGACTAGAGAGTGTTAATATGTGCCACTACAGAAGGTTTAGTAACACAGATGTGTCAGCAGGATATACATATACATATGTATAAAAATAAATATTACCTGTTCTGCTCCAGTGCAGATGGAGACACGAAGTTCACCTGAAGGTAGGAGGAGGAGGGATACAGTCCACCAACCAATCTCAAGCAAACAGTGCTGTTTCCCTTTTTTTTTTTTTTTCCTCTGAACTCTCCCTTTACACTATAACTTTTGGCCCTTCCCAAAGGGATGTAAAAACTGCATGTTATAGGTGGGGCTTTGATGACTGTGATCATATATGTAAGGCATGTTCTCTTTTCTCTTCATTTGCATTCTTAGGGCTGTGAAAGTTAATATTCAAATGGGTCTCGCTTACTTTCAGTCAGAATTTAAAGCTGATTCAAAAGGTCAAATAAACACTTTGTTCCATCTTCACCTGCTTTGGTGGTAGTAAAGGCTGTTTGACCTTCCCCAGAGGGTCTTTGCACTCATTCTTAATGGACCACTCTTACAAACAAGGCTTGTCATGCATGGTAAAGGGTGACTGAGACTAATGGCTTCTGCTGTGAAACAACATACAGTCATGAGGCCTCTGCTTCACTCCAAACATTATTAAGTCACTAGGACTTGCTTGAGCCAGGTACAGGATAAGCTAAGGGCCCAGATCATGTTTTAGTTAACCAGCCTCATCAATTCTTCTCAGGCTTAAGCCTCGGACTGAAGGCTCTGACAGTAACAAGTCTGACAATTTACCACAAGTAAACACCTAATGACGATCATGCACCTGTACCGATGCAAGGGTGCACAAGAGAGTGAAGAATGCTCTTTTTCTTCACTATGTTAATATCATTTCAAGCAAATGATACTGCACTGGGAAAAGAACACCCAGGAAATTTTCCATGTGAGTTGTGGCTGCAATTAGCTGGAGTTCTAAGTGAGGAGCAAATTTCTGTAATCTATTAACATAAGTAATACACAAGCAATACTAAATATTTTGCATTTTAACAGACATTTTGTCAAATAGAATAAATGAACCAATACATATCTATTGTTAAAAATGCGACTGTCTCAGTAATAATTGTGACAAAGTTTTGCTCTTTGTACTCTGGTTAAGGAAGAGTACTGCTCTCCCTTGGCATGGAGCATTTTATTATGCAAGTATTGCAGTGGTACTAGTCCCTACTAAATTCCATTTAAAACTTGCTGAAGGTCTGCTAATCATAGCATCATTGAAGTTTTGAAGCAGTATTAATGTATCAGCTACTTGCTTTTGGGAGGGGGAGATATTGTGCTGAAGGTTTAAAAGTTTTTCCATTCCATGTCAGAGCTAGTTGAATCCACAGGAGAGAAAGACTTGAAATGTATCATCTGCTCCTCTTATAATGATGCTTTATCTCTTTCAAATGAGGAAAATATTTAATGCAAATAGCTGTCTGCATGAAACATACTATTATACAGCACACTTGGGATTTCCTCAGAGACCTGTGGACTGTAACTGGGTGCCTCAGGTGATGTTAACTTTGAAATGTTCTCCTAAAGAACAAAGGGTACTATTTCAGTATATTTGTATTTTTCACAGGGTTTTTTTAATATTTAATTTGTCAAGATCAACTTTGTAGCCAAAAATTTTTGTCTCAATTGTTAGGGGTTTTTTTCATTTTTTGCATTTTCTTCTTTCTAGCTTTTTTTGTTCTATTTACAAAACCTGTCTGTCTTTCTCTCATATGGCTCAAATAGCTGCTGCCGGTAAATAAATATTTCATTTACAAAGAAGTAATGAAATAACCTCTAATCTTGACAAAAATGATAGAGGTAAAAACTAAATTAAAAAAAAGTTATACATTTCTACTTTCAGATATTTGACCTTTCTTTCTCTAGATCTTCATCAAGGTAGTACTCCACGGTTACAGGCATAGTATATCCTGAAGACATATCTCATGTAATATGGCAACTATGGTGCATCGTAAAAAAATTTGATTGAAATAGCGGGATCTTCTATCAGTACTTGGTGCGGGAAGATGGCTGGGGTTAAAAATTAGTGGAGGTCAAGAATTATAAGGTAAAATGCACCTGCTACTCCCTGGATGGAATGCGGTTGACATGCTTCATGATGACGCCCCATACAACAATAAGCACCTGCTATGGAGGATGGAATAGAGGGTGGAGCTGAGTGGAGATGCTACAGCCTCCCTCCCTGGAAATCCCTGAGGGAGGGGAATATAATGGTACTTTGTAGCTCATAAGACCTTATAGTACCTGTCAACCAAGGGAGATGGATGAAGAGGTTCTGCTGCTGAGCCAACAACTATGCCAAAATCCCTCTCCTCAGATGTCAAGATATGACCACCTCCAGCAGGCATGCAAGACAAAGTGAGAGAATTTTATATCAATCAGAGATAAAAGTACTTATGACTAAATTCACTCAAGCTCCACTTAAACCTAAAGAGATAGGATAAAAGTAAGTTGAGAATAGGGGGAAAATTGAGGAAGATTTCACCAAAAGTCCTGGAATCAGTCAACAGGCTAAAACAGTCTTCTCCCCTTATAGGGGTGCCTATTGGGTAAGAATTATACTTTACACATATTAAATACTGCTATGAGATTAGAGCTTGCTTTATAGTATAGTAGATTGCTTTAAAAACTTTTTTGCAGTCAGATGCTACCACTAACAACCATCAAACCTTATTAACCTGTCACAATTTGTATCAATAAAGAGTGTTATTCCGTAAACTGTTAGACTGAGTCCTTTATAGGTGCTAGCAGTTGCCAGTGGCAGATAACACATTGGGAAGACCTGCTGAGGGGTCTCTATGATGTTGGCTTAGCCCCTCCCGAAAAGAGCAGTAGAATCACCCTCCGATCTGGTGAATCTGTTTGGTGAAAGGTCCCTCTTATGGGAGGCTGACAGATTGGTCAGGCATGAGGGTTTTAGCTTTCCTGGGCCACTGATAGACAAATAAATCACTAAGGGTCGAGAAAATCTCCTCATATCAAGGGTTGGGCAAACTCCCCTCCTTTCATGCGACACTTGGACTTCAGGGTCCCTTTCAACAGGCTCCCTTTCAGCTTACTATTTCTCACATTTGTCAGAGTAATTTCAGTGACTCTATCAAAAAATAAACCTATAGTGTGGGTTACACCAATAACCAGGTAGTAAGCAGTTCTAGCTCTTGCTTGTTTTGAAATCTGTTCAGAAATTTCCTCTCTGCTGTAAAAGTGTCAAGGAAAAGATTTTTTTTTTCTCTTAATTATAATCTCACTCAGCAAGGAACTTTATGGTCTTTATCTGTTGAATACATATGCTTATTTTTAATACTTTATGTGGGTTTTCCACCACCAGGTATTAAGCATCTTTAGATCCTAATGCAAACAGAACTTCAGATGTAGGCTAGAAATTAGACTGTCTAAGAAAAGAGTCAATCAGCTCTGTGAGGGTAAAGCAGAAACGTGAATCTAAGTAATTAGGATACTTTCACCAGCTAAAATTTGCACATATATATATATAGAGAGAGAGAGATTGGTTTTGGATGTTTATGTATTTTATATATATATAT